>NC_138381.1:56884950-56936938 GCF_054177405.1 Leptonychotes weddellii
GCCCCGGGCCGAGCGAGCCGCGGCGGGCGGGCTGGGGGCCGGGGCCGGGGGGGAAGGAGCGGGGGAGGGGCGAGAGACGGGGGAGGGGAGGGAGGCCATTGTCTCGGCATTGGTGGGGGGGGGCGCGCGCGGGGCGGGGCGGGGCGGGGCGCCTCCTCGGGGCCGGCCCGCGGTGTAGGGCGGCGCGGCCCGGGGCGCAGCGCAGCGCCCGCCACTCGGCCGGGGGCGCGGGGCAGCGCTCACCTCGGTGGCGGGGGCGGCGGCGGCGGCCCGCGGGTCATGATCTCCGCCGTGTCCAGCCCGTGGCTCACGCAGCTCTCGCACTTCTGCGACGTTGCAGCCTTCACGGCCAGCAGCCTGAGCAGCCTGGGGGCCGCGGGGGGCTTCCCGGGCGCCGCGTCGCCGGGCGCCGACCCGTACGGCCCGCGCGAGCCCCCGCCGCCGCCGCCGCCGCCGCCGCCGCGCTACGACCCGTGCGCCGCCGCCGCCCCCGGCGCCCCGGGCCCGCCGCCGCACGCCTACCCGTTCGCGCCGGCCGCCGGGGCCGCCACCAGCGCCGCCGCCGAGCCCGAGGGCCCCGGGGCCAGCTGCGCGGCCGCCGCCAAGGCGCCAGTGAAGAAGAACGCGAAGGTGGCCAGCGTGAGTGTGCAGCTGGAGATGAAGGCGCTGTGGGACGAGTTCAATCAGCTGGGCACCGAGATGATCGTCACCAAGGCCGGCAGGTCAGGGTGCCCCCCCCTCACTGCCCGCGACCCTCCCCACGAGGCCCCGGTCTCGGGCAGCGCGCCTCGGTCCGATCCACGCGAGTGGGACCGAGAAGCGGGGTGGGGGCGCGGCCCCGCCACCTGCGGCCCCCTCTAGGCGCGGGCCGGCTCTGGGTTCTCTGCGGTCCCGGCTCCAGCGACAACCGCCTGGCGCGCCGGGCGGGCCTCGGGGACGGCGCGGGCAGCTTCGGAAGGCCGGTGGAGAGAAGCCCTGCGGACCGGCCCGCCCCTCCCGCAGCCCCACGGCGCCCGCCGCCGGAAGCCCGGGCCGGTTCGGAGCACACCGGGCTAGGGGTTAGGCAGCTGCCCCTGAGCGGCCTCGCCAACCAGCCGGCTTCCAGTGGATCCCACCGCAAAGGAAATTCACGTCTCTAGTTCCCCAGTTCAGTCTATACGGGTTAGATAGAAACGGGCAGCTGGACAATTCTCTGGAAAATTTTGGGAGAAAGTTAAGACCCTTAAAAACAGTATGGTCTCTTCCGTGGAAGTTGCTCCCCGGTTTCCTCAGGCCTAAATTTCAGGTGGCTGTGGGGCCTGGCTCTGCTGCTGGGGCCCCCTGCCTTCCAATTGGCCTGTATTTGTTTGAAGGGCCCAGAGAGAAGGGGAACAAGTTTTGCGATGCAGCCGATTTGACCAGCAGACAAAGGCGGGTGCCGATCTGTGTGTAATGTACACACGGAGACACCGGCTCTTCTACCGCGCGGCCAAGGGGAGCTCAGGGCCTGTTTGCAGAGCCTTCTCGCGGTTTCTGTTTCCCTGCCGCGGCTGTCCTCCCTGGGGATCCTGGGGCCTGTGCTCAGCTTCAGCTCTGTGGGTCTTCCGCAGCCTCTCCTTACTGTCCCTTGAGGACGGCACCCCAGCCTCTGGCCCAGCCCAGCCCAGCAAGGGCCTTGGCGGGGGCCAGGCTTCATCCCAGAAGCCAGCATTCTGTAGCACCCACCGGCCTGCAGAGGTGGGGTGGCAGGCCTGATCAGGAGTCCCAGCTCCACGGCATCTGTTTTCTGCCCGCTGCCTGCACGGAGCTGCCTATGAGGGGAAGCCATAGGAAGGGCAGGTGGGAGCGAAGCCTCATGCTGTTCTCCAGGGCCCAGTGGCTGGTACTGCTGTGCCGTCAGGACAGGGCCAGCCCATGGCCAGCCGCCCCTCCAGGAGCTGCAGAATGTCCTTTCAAGAGCCTGGATGGGTCATAGAGTCAGAGTTCGCTGACCATGAGGGCACAAGCCAGATTGTCCCAGAGTAGCTGAGTCCGGGGGGTTATGGTGGCGGGTGGGAACTTGTGTGTGTCCCTGAGGAAGGTGGGGAAGACTCCATCACTGGGCCGGAGACAGGGCCTGAGAGTCGGGGCTGTGGGGATTGGGGAGCAGCCGCGGACCCAGCTGAAAGGGCAACTGGGACTCCTGGGAACCACACAGAGTGGCCGGGTTTCACTTTGTTCGAGCCGGGAGTTTACATCCGTCGCTCAGATAGAGCTGGGGGAGGCTCAGTGGAGGGCTGAGACTCTCTGGGACCGCGTCTGGGGAGTCTTGCCGATCGGGTGCTGCCGGCTGAGGCTAGCTCTGCACTGGACAGCCGAGAATTAGCAAAGGCTAGCTAGGCTGGCTCTGTGCGGGCAAATGTGGCAGGAGAAGCCATCGACTACACTGGGACGCGGAGGCTCAGCTCTAGTGCTTAGTGAGCCATTTTGGGTTCCAATAAGGGGGGCAGGGGACTGCCCTGCCACTCCACTTGCCCTTGGCTGGGCAGGGGCCTTACTGGGTTAGAGTGGCCGAGGGAGAGAGGAGAGGAGGTGGAGGGGCCAGGCCGCTGAACGCAGGAGCCAGCAGGAAGCCTACCTGTCCCGGGGTTGGTCAAGGTGGGGCAGCCCTGCCTTCCCCCACCCGAGGTGACCAGAGGCCTCGCCGCCCCCAGGCGCATGTTCCCCACGTTTCAAGTGAAGCTCTTCGGCATGGACCCCATGGCCGACTACATGCTCCTCATGGACTTCGTTCCAGTGGACGACAAGCGCTACCGGTGAGCGCCCAGCAGCCTGAGAGGGGGCCCTGGGAAGCGGCTGGTCCCTGCCTGGTGATGCCTCTGAGGGCAGCCCACGAGGACATTAGTGACCAGGAGTCCCGGCACCTGCCCCGGCTGCCCCGCCGACTCCCCTTGACCCGCTCCCTCCCCAACCCTGTCAGACCCTAGACCCACACACACCCCACCCCCAGCAGTTCTTGGGTACTCCCCTCAGGAGGTCACACTGGCTGGGCCCTTCCACCAGCTGTAGGCCCGAAACAGCTCCCATGCCCCTGGGCCAGCTTGGCCTGAGGCGGACAGGCCCCTCGCACACAGCCCTTGCCTTTTTTTCTCATCTCCTTCTCCCACGAGGTGAGCGTGGGCACCTTGTCCCCTTCCCCCATTCCCCGGGAACGCTGGGCCCTGGAGCTGAGCAGGAAAGGTGGGGTGGCAGGGAGAGATTATGCAGGGCGGGCCTCAGCTGCCCCGACAATTAACAGCAATTAATAAAGAGAACGTGGTCCGCCCTGCGCCCGAGGCCGCCGGTGCTGCCAAATTCGGGCCGCAGGCGGAGACCAGTGGTGGGGAGGTCCAGAGCGGGCAGACCCGCGTGCAGCGAAATGTGGAAATGTGGCGCCGGGAGCCCAGCCTCCTCCCTTGGTGCTGGGCTTCCTGCTGTTTTGTGTATTGGGACGGGAGGGCGTTTTCGGTTTTCTTCACGATCGCCCTCGGAAATACTCCCAGTCTGTGTGGCAGCCTGAGGCTCAATTTCACCGATGATGGGGAAACTCATCAGAGGCACCTTTGGGGTTCACTCAGCAAGGCCCTCCTGGTTCACCCCACATGGCATGACCCCTGTTCCGGTACTGCCCCAGGTACGCCTTCCACAGCTCCTCCTGGCTGGTGGCCGGGAAGGCGGACCCTGCCACACCAGGCCGCGTCCACTACCACCCTGACTCGCCTGCCAAAGGTGCCCAGTGGATGAAGCAAATTGTGTCCTTCGACAAGCTCAAGCTGACCAACAACCTGCTGGATGACAACGGCCATGTGAGCGATCCCCGCACCTCCCCAGGCTACGTCGCTATCCCCGGTGCGGGCCCTCCAGAGTCCCTGTTGACCAGAGCCAGAGGCAGAGAGCTTGGGCAGCTCGGGGTGTGAATAAGGGACAGGCTGAGGAGAGTAGGCCCCTCTGGGTCAGGGGCTCACAGGGCCTAGTGGCCCTCAGGCCTGGGAGAGGGTGTCCCCTTGCTTGCCGCACTCCACTCCTGATCTTTTGCTGGAGGTTTTTTAACTGGAAGGGATGGGGCCATATGGGGGGGTAGCAGCAGGAGGCTTTGCACAATCCAGGCGGGTGATGCCGCTTTCCTGCTGGCCTGAGCTCTGGCCTGCAGCCACCTACCAATCCCCACCCCCCCACCGTAGGCCCGAAGTAGTTCTCAGGGACCTATGGAAAGAGGATCAAAACCCTGATCTTTTGCCATTTGGAGTGTCTTTCCTGGTGGTCCCCAGTTGATTGCAGTCTCCGCTTGAGCCCCATGGCAGGACCTCATTTCGGGAGTTCAGAGTTTTGTCCAAGTTCTCTGGGGAGTTCACTGCCTATCCGGACCTTGGCCCATTTCCTAGTTCCAAACTTGCCACCTTGTCTTCCAGATTATTCTCAACTCCATGCACAGATACCAGCCCCGCTTCCACGTTGTTTATGTGGACCCACGCAAAGATAGTGAGAAATATGCTGAGGAGAACTTTAAAACCTTTGTGTTTGAGGAGACTCGCTTCACTGCGGTCACTGCCTACCAGAACCACCGGGTGAGGCCCTGGGATGGGCAAATTCAATACTTCTGGGTTGCAATTTCCAGTTGCGGCCTGGGGGACAGAGGTTTGGACCCAAAGGTTGTGGGTTCTGGCGGAACCCAACACCAATGGAGTCCCACCCCCAAGGGCCTCAAGCAGCCTCCTCCCCTCTGCTGCAGGCTGGCCCAGCCTCCTATCAGGTTGACCTCTCTAGCAGCAACTGTCAGTGCGGCCTGAAAGTTTGTTTTCCAAACCATTCCGGAAACTCCCCATCAGGGGCCTGATCCACGGTTTACCCAAATTCCTAGGGCACCCCCCACCACCACCACACACACACACCCTGCGGGGTGGTTGGTGGAGGTGACCACATTCCCATCCCAGCCAGGGACACAGGGTCTCCATCCCAATCACTTGGGGCCACAAAGGGGTTCCTTCGCAAGAAAGGAGCTTCCCCTTTGGCAGGAGAGAGGGACAACCTCAGTGAGGGAGTTAACTGTGGGAAGTTTCTTGTCCCGGAAGAGTAAAAGGGCCCTTATGGAGAAGCTCCTCCAAACTACCCTACCTCGGTGCTCCCACCCCCAGTGCAGGGGCTCCAGCCACTTGCTCAATGCCCGCCGCCCCCCCCCCACCCCGCCCCGCAGATCACGCAGCTCAAGATCGCCAGCAACCCCTTCGCCAAAGGCTTCCGAGATTGCGATCCGGAGGACTGGTGAGTGTCCTCTGAGGAGACGAAGACTGCTCCGGAGCCCAGCGGGGGTGTCCCCCTGACCCGCTGCCCTCCTCCCTCCCGCAGGCCCCGGAACCACCGGCCCGGCGCGCTGCCGCTTATGAGCGCCTTCGCGCGCTCGCGGAACCCCGTGGCCTCCCCCACGCAGCCCAACGGCGCAGAGAAAGGTAGGGCCGGGGTCGTGGGATCCGGGCCGTGGCCCTGCGCGCGCTCCGCCCGGGGCAGACGGCCGAGCATGGCCTCGCCCGAGCCCCAGGGGCGCTCGCGGCCTTTGCGCCGTTTGCACAACGGCCGTGGCGGCGGGCAAGCGCGCACTCGCCCGCCTGGCCCGACGGCTGCGCCCCGCCCGCCCCGCCTGCCGCCCACGGAGGGGCGCGAGGCCCCTGGGGAGGGAGGGCCGGGGTCTCCCGCAGGTTGGGCGAGAAGGGGTGGGGTGCGCCCGAGTGCGGGCTGGCGCCCCCTCCCCGCCAGCAGCGGCGGGGCGCTCGCGGGTCCCCTCTGCCGTCTTGACCCGGCGCGCTCACCCCTCGGCCCTCCCCGCAGACGCGGCCGAGGCTCGACGAGAATTCGAGCGCGACACGGGCGGAGCGGCCGTGCTCGGGGACCCGGCGCACCCGCCGCAGCTGCTGGCCCGGGTGCTGAGCCCCGCACTGCCCGGGGCCGGCGGCGCCGGCGGCCTCGTCCCGCTGCCCGGTGCGCCCGGAGGCCGGCCCAGCCCTCCGCACCCCGAGCTGCGCCTGGAGGCGCCCGGCGCGTCGGAGCCGCTGCACCACCACCCCTACAAGTACCCGGCCGCCGCCTACGACCATTACCTCGGGGCCAAGAGCCGGCCGGCGCCCTACCCGCTGCCCGGCCTGCGCGGCCACGGCTACCACGCGCACACGCACGCGCACCCGCACCACCACCACCCCGCCGTGAGCCCGGCGGCAGCCGCCGCCGCCGCCGCCGCTGCCGCCGCCGCCGCCGCCGCCAACATGTACTCGTCGGCCGGGGCCCCGCCGCCCGGCTCCTACGACTACTGCCCCAGATAATGCGGGCGCCCGCCGGCTGCTTCCCCGCCCGGGGTCCCCGCACAGCCCCGAGGGCCGTCGGGGTCCCCGTCCACCCAGCCCCAAGGGCCGTCCAAGAACACGTTCCTCCAGCCCCGGGGGCCAGTGCGGGTCTCCCCTTCCCCAGCCTCGAAGCCATCGGGGTCCTCCACCGTCCAGCCCCGAGGCTGTCGAAGTATCTGGTTCCCAGTCCCGGGAGCCACCGCGGGTCCCTCCCCAGCCCGGAGGGCCACGGGGTCCGCGCCCGCCAGTGCCAAAGCGCCCGGTCAGCGGCGGAAGGAAGTGATATTTATTGTTCTCCGCGAGACCGCGTCGCCCCCTCCCACCCCCACCCCCGGCCCGGCCGGCAGTTGCAGTGTAGACGACCCGAGAGCCCGTCTGCAGGCGGTGTAGATACGTGTAGATATTTGTAGATACTGTAGATACCGCGCCGGCGCCGACTTGATAAAGGTTTCGCCTCTTTTGGAAGTTGCCTGCGTGTCCATTTATTTGTGTCCAGTTAGATCATACGGGGGATGTCGGGGAGAGCGTGTCCGGTCGACTCGGGGACTTCGGGGCCTTCCCAGCTCCAGTCCCCACAAGCCGCAGCGAAGCGGGTGTCCCTGCAGTGCCCTCCGAGCGCCTCCTCCCGGCCCGTTTCCAGAGCCTCTTCTCGGCCACGCCCCTCTCCGTCCTCTCCCCGCCCCCTCCGCCGTGGCCCCATCCGGGTTCGCTCCCAGGGTCTCCTCCAGGCCCTGCCCGCCCGCTCCCCGCCCCCACTTCCACCTTGCAGCTTCATCCCCTCCTCCCCAAGGCTGAGCGTACGGGGCCCCGCCCCAGCCCCAGGTGTGCCTAGGGCCCTTTGACTTAACTCAGGCAGGCAATTGTCCCTCTTCTAGGATTTAGGCGGGCAGCCCTGGCCTGTTTTCAGGGCCAGTGCCTGTCCTGGGTGCTTTTCCACGGAAGCTGGAAATAACCATCACGCCAGAACAGTGTCAGTTGGGGGCTGGGAAGGGGAGAAGCTCAGACACTGATCGCAGAAAGACAAAAACAGGCAGTTCTGCTGTTCTAGCATTTCCCCTGGCTGGCCCTAGCCCAGGCCGGCGTTTTCCCCTGTTTATTGACTTTGTTCCCTGTGAATGTCCCCACGGAGTGACCTGGGCAGGGGGCACAATGACAGTGGTCATGAGTCATCTTGAAACCTGTCTGTGAAGCGTTTTTCCCAGGCCAGGTGGTGAGGGACCTCTCCCCATTAACTCAACACCAGGGATGGGGCCAGAGGAACCCTTTGATCCCTCCCTTCCTGAATCCAGGCAGGAAAAGCTGACAACCGGTCAACGTCAAGGCTGCTAACTTGGACGCAAGATGGACGGGAAATGCAAATGGCTGAGGTTCTATTCCCCTTCTGTGTCTGTCCCAGTATGTTCGAGGCAGTCGCTGCCACATGGCAGGGGCAACCCGGTGCCACCTCTCCCCAGCAGAGCCAGGCATTTCCCAGTGTCTGTCCTAGACCGGACACTTTCTTCCTGGATGTGTTCACCCTGGTGGCACGAGGTGACCAAAGGCTTAAAAATTGGACAGCAGGAAGCGTTTCTATGAGGCAGGTCTATGAAGGGAGGGCGTGACTGAGCTGCTGAGGGGTGAGCTCTGGAGCCCGGGGCCGCCAAAGCTTCAAAGTTCATCTCGTGCCAGGGCGTGAAGACTTGAAGTATCTGCTTGAGTGGCCGGGGGGCTGTGTGGACACAGCTTCAGGGACTCATAGGGGCAGCTCTGGACATCCATCCCTGATGGGCGTCCTACTACCCCTCATGGCAGACCTCCCTCTGGGTGAGCCGCATGCACCATCGGGCTCCCCCCTCGTGCAGCCTGTTTCCCGTCTGTACCACAAATGCACCCTGCATTCTTTCCTGGGAGGCCTGCAGGAATGACGGGCTGTAGGCTGCAGAGCTAGTCTCTCCTGCAGGTGCTGGGCACCCCTCCCAGGCCCACTGTCGTGCTCTTCCTCTGCACACTCTACACTCGGGCCATGATGAGGGTCAGGGGTTGAGAACCACAGTTGGAAAGATCTCTGTTTTGGTTTTGTTTAAAGCTAAAGTGAGCGGAAGCTCCCCTCTGAACCAGCGACGGTGCTGGGAGGATGCAGCTGAGCGCCTGGGTCTCTGGGGTGCAGCCGGCCGGCCTCCTGCTTGTGCGCCCGCTCCCATAATCATCACCCACTCAAGCTGGAAAGCTGCTGCGGTCCATCACGGTGGCTGCTAGCCACGGCCGGCCGCTTCCATGTTAATGAACAAAAGTAGAATAAAACGAAACATTCAGTTCCTCCCCGGCTGCATTCTGAGTGCTGGACAGCACAGGGGCGGCAGGTCGGCTCGCCGGACGCTGCAGATGAGGGCGGTCCTGCACTGGGGAACAGCCCCCCGAAGGCATGGTTTTCTCCCCTCTGCCCCCTTAAGAACTTCTCATAAATGGGATCATGCAACAGGGCGGCCCGGCCGGCTGCTTTCTGCTCCAGGGTGTTGCAAGGATGGCCCACACTGCCGCCCGCCCAGCAGTTCTTCTTGCTGACAAGCGTCCAGCCTCCGGCGAAGGACACTGACAGTGCTGTCGCCACTGCCTGCCGTGGGCTGACATTCCCGTGGGCCGCTACCCCAGACAGTCCCTGACTTCCCTGTAAAGCCACTATCCTGGCAGCTTCCATGTCCCTCGCTTTGGGCACCTCTGCGGACACACCTGGCCTGCCCCTTCCATGAGCCACCGTGCTGCGCTGTGTGGGGTTCGGGGACCCTCCGACCCGCTTCCTCGGGGGCTCACCCCTCAGTGGCTTCCTCTGGGGTCCTTCGTTGGCTCAGAGGTCCCGTTCTACTCCCTTTGCCTGTCTCCAGGTGTCCAGTTGCTAGGACTCAGGAGGACGAGAGCTTGGATTAGAAGGGACCTGGTAGACCGGGTCCGGGGACCCCAGACTCCTCAATCCTCGACGCCCTTCAAAAAACAATGGATGCGCAACGAGTGAAACAGGTTCACTCTTGACTAAGTAGAGGAGGGGTGGGGCCTATCTACTCCCCGCTTCACCCCTCTGGTCCCACATAAGGGGCCTAGGGAACCCATGGACCCTGGGGTGCGCTGGCACGACCCCCCCTCCTCCCAGCAGCCCAGCTTGCTGTTCTGAGAGGAGAAAGACCAGACCAGAGCCACAGGCAGGGCCTGCTGTGCCGTCTTCCTTGGGCGCTGGAGCCTCTGTCTTCGACATAAACCCTCCAGCTCCTAGGAAGGATTGGGAAACGCCGCCCCGGGTGTGGGCTACCCCAACATCTAGGTATTCCAAAAGCCCAAGACGTAAGGACTCTAACAAACCCACCGCCCACAGGGTCTCGTCTAAGGCTCACGGCCAGGGCAGGGATGCTCTGGAATGGGACCCCCCTGCCCGCCCTGCTGCCACTACGTAAAGTTGGCAACACCACGTGGCTTTCCTGAGACCAAGAGCAAGTGCCTCAGACAAGCATGCTGGGTGAGCCGTAGGGCACAGGCGGCTGTGGGCACAGGTCCCTGGTGGCAAACCTCCTGGAGGGACTGGGGGCACAGTCTCCTCCACAGGGAAGCATTTGGGGGCGCAGAGCGGTACGCTGAGGTTCTGCCCTGGGATGAGGGGAGCCTGTTTGGTGGCACCTCAAGCCTGGAGTTGCAGAGGAGGAGGAAACCTGGTGTGTGGGGGGGGCTTCAGCCACCCCTCTCCCTCTGGTGGGGGAAGTCCGCAGAGTGTGTGGGACCCGTATGACGACGGGAGGGTGAGTGCGAAGCACGGATCTGCAGGTGTGCGGCAGATCAAAGCGTCCGCACACTAGAGAATTCCATGGGGCCACAGCTGCGGGGGGGCGGGGGTGGCAGCGCGCAGAGCCCAGGGAGCCCTGTGTAGGTAGACAGAGGGAGGCTGGGGGCCTGAGGAGCTGCTTCTAGGACAAAAGGAACCATTCCAGTGGCAGCAGGAGTGTGGCCTCACCTGGAGTTGGGTGCGAGGGAGAGCACACCTCCCGGGTGCCACAGGCCCTGTGCCTCAGTTTCCCCTTAATGCTGGGTGCTGACCCCGGCCCTGTGGGAGCGGTGTGAGTCGTGGAGGCCCTTGTGAGCAGTGGGGAGCATCCTCTCCTCCTCGGTATGGGTTCCAATGAGGCCGTGCACAAACCTGATCCCCACATGCCTCCCTCACCCACAAGGCCACCTCTGTACTGTGACGTGGGCGCAGCCGGGGAGCTGGGGCGGTGGGGGGACATGACATGGCCCCACATGCCACCCGGCCCTGGGAGGGGAGGCTGGAGTCGTTTCCTGGTCTACCCCACACATTTTCTGTATTTAAAAAAAACCCACACAAATCTTGCCTTTGATTCGATTCCCTTCCCTGCTTGTCGTACTACTTCAAACCAGATGGGTTCACAAGATGAGACTTTGCAGTCTCGGCACCTCCACTTAACTGCTGCCAGGTCTGTGTGTGGGGAACAGCAGAACCAAAGGTGTTTTGTGAAAAGCAGCCCCCATGGGGGAGAAGCTTTAGGTCTTAATAGCAGTAATTAAGTTATCTTCTTAATTATAAAGAGGAATGGCATTGCCGACATCCTTTATCAGCTTTCAGTTGCATCCAGTCAGTGCCTAATCCTCTGTTTCCAGCAGCCCCACACCCCCCGTGTCTTCCCCTGGGCTCACAGAGCAGCCCGGCCCAGCTCTGGCCACCAACACCTGCACTGGGGACACGTGAGGGTCCGGGCCCCCCACTCCTGCATGTGCCACCAAGGAAAAGGCCTTCTGATCAGATTGTGACCCCCCCCCTTCGATGGAAACACGTCCTGACTTCGGAGATGCTGGTGTTTCCGCCCAAGGGCACCTTCCACCTCGTGGTAAGGTAGACTTGAGTCACCAGCTGGGACACAGGCCCCTCCCTGTGTCCTCCGAGGCTGCCCGCCTGGCCAGCCCCGCAGGGTCTGCAGATGGGGCTCAGAGCCACAGGAAGCCCCACCGTAGTGTGTTCTCTGCCGTTCTTCTGCGGAGGACAGTAGCAGGCCAGGTCTTCCATCATAGTGGGAACTCGGAGCCTGGGTGTGTGGTGAGGGGCTGCCACAAAATATGGAAGCAACAACTTCCATGCGAAGAATCACCCTTCTGGTAACACTACGAAACGTCTTAAAAGGACTAAGAAAAGCCAGCGGCTTCATTAAAATGCCACCAGCCAGCTCGAAAGCGCTTTGGCTTGGCCCTTCTCCTGGGAGCGACTGCAGGGCACAGAGATGCAGAGAATGGCGGTGGACCTCATTCTCCCCAGTGCCCCAGGGGGCTTGTACAGCGGGCCCTTCTGGGGGGCCTGGGTGGTTCCAGGCATGTCTCACCTCCTTGGCTCCAACGACCAAGCCTTCTTCCCTTTCGGGTGGCCAGCAGGAGGGTCCAGGTACAGCTAGGGCCCAAAGCCACAGTCGGCATCCCCTTCCGGAGACCTGGACTCCCGGAAGCTACTGCAGGGCTGTCCCCAGAGCCGCAGCTGCCTCTGGCCTCTTCACATGCCACTGTCATTTCCCTGCCACCCCCAGCTCTCCTGAGTCTGAGGCCACGTGGCTGGTGGGCTGTAGGTGGGAGCCCCCAGTATCTAGGCACCTGGACGTGGTCGCCACCAGGAAGAGGACCAGTCTCAGGTGGGCCAGGACACATGAGGGGGCAGAGCGGCCCTCTGTGGGCTGGTGAGGCCGTTTTGCTCCTCAAAGCTTGCCCCCCCCCGCTGCACTCTGCTGCTGGGGTTCCCTCCAGTGTCCAGCTATTTCCCACACAGGTGTCTCATCCCAGTGAGAATTTAAGTTTCCAGAAGACAGAGAGCCTATCACCTATCACCCGGAAAATAATTTATGATGAATGAAAAATTTGGTTTAAACCACAAGAGAGGGGCACATGGGTGGCTCAGTCGGTTGGGTGTCCGCCTTCGGCTCAGGTCATGATCTCATGGTCCTGGGATCGAGCCCCACATCAGGCTCCCTGCTCCTCGGGGGGCCTGCTTCTCCCTCTCCCTCTGCCTCCTCCCCGCTGCTCATGCTTTGTCTCTGTCTCTCTCTCAAATAAACAAATAAAACCTTTAAAAAATAAAAATAAAAAAACCAACCACGAGAGACTTCGTACCCCTTAGGATGGCTGCTATGAACATACACACGCACAGATAACAGAACACATGTGGGCGAAGATCTGGAGAAATTGGGCCCCTCGTGCTTTGCTGGTGGGAATGTAAAACGGTGCAGCCGCTGTGGAAAACAGGATGGAGGTCCCTCAAAAAAAGCAAACCTAGAACTACGTAGGACTCAGCAATTCCACTCTGGGTGTGTGCCCCAAAGAGCTGAAAGCAGGGAGTTACACAGATATTTGTACACCTGTGTCCTTTGGCAGTACTAGTCACAATAGCCGGGAGGTGCAAGCCGACCAAGTGTCATCAACTAACCAGTGGATAAAAACAGACAGATGAATGAACAGACATGTGGTGTATCTATTCAGTGGAATATTATCAGGTCATAAACAGGAAGGAAATTCTGACGCGGGCTATAAGAAGGATGGACCTTGAGGACATTCTGCTCAGTGAAAGAAGCCAGACACAAAAGGACAGATGCTGTAGGATTCCACTTACATGAGGTTCCAGAGGAGTCAGATCTATGGAGACAGAAAGTATTGGAGGGGGGTAAGGGGCTGGGGGAGGAGGGAATGGAGAGTTAGTGTGCAACGGGGACAGAGTTGCATTTAGATGGCAAAGTTCTGGAGATGGATGCTCAACACCGTGAATGCGTTTAATGCCACTGAACTGGACATTTGAAATGGTTAAAATGGCAAATTTGTATTTTTCATGTATGCTTCCATGTATTTAACAATTAAAGGAAGCCTGGATTATCCATAATTTACAAGAGCCACTCTGTTCATCTTGGATTGACCAAATCCTAACCTGTCTCTAAACCAGGGGTTTTTAACGCGGAAGTTTCGTCCTGCAGGGCCATCGGGCAATGTCAGGAGACACTTTTGTTTGATGGCCACACGGGGTAGGTGGAAGCCAGGCATGCTGTTCAGCACCCTCCGGTGCATAGGATGGTCCCAACACAGAGTGATGGGCCCAGACGTCAGAGTCTGGACCCGTGAACAGCCGCAGCCCCAAGTATTTTGAGCCCCCATGTAGCTGGGCAGCAGCTAGACAAGTGAGCATCCCTCCTATTGGGAGCTGCTCTCTTGGTTCTACTTGCCCCAGGCTGAGTCCACCCCATGCTCTCTCCACAAGCCTCTCTGGTGCTCAGGGACCCAGACACACTCATGAGGCAGGCAGTCCAGCCCCCAGCCTGAGCGGTGGGTCCTACACCCTGGGGGTGCTGGTGACAGCCTTGCGTGTGGGGTTTAGGACCCCTGGGAGATGTTTCTCCAAGCGCCTGTGCCCTGACCAGTCCAGCTAGCTCATGTGTCTCTCTCTCACAGGGACAGTGTCTCCCTCTTTTGTTTGTATAGCTTTAGTTAGGGGTCCCGACTCTTCAGGAGCTCTGGGAGGGCCCCCACTAGCCCTCTCTCTTTCTGAGGAGGCGAAGGTGTGGTGTGAGGTAGGGAGCATGGAGTGACATGTTCACACTTTCACATGCCAAAAGAGCTGCCACCCAGTATTTGTTGAGATACAATTTCTGCTCTAAAAGAATGCATGTTCCCAGAGGGAAGGACAGACGGTGGCCTCCATGCTGGCCAGGGCCTTGGTGGGCTCTGTGGGGTGGGGCCGAGGGCCTCAAGACAGGCTCCACAAAGGCAGACCACCTTGGCGGTGGGTCCAGCTGCCTACCCTGCTCAGGAGCCAGGTCTCCCAGGCCTGAGGGTCACTCTGGGAGAAAGGAGCCATTTCTCGGCAGGGCAGCCACGGGACCCCAAATGCAGAATCGTGGGTGACCAGAGGGGAGGCACCACACTTTGGGATTCTGTCTACACACATTCTGGAAGAGGTGAGCTGCAGAGCGAGAGAACAGACCCATGGGTGCCAGGGCTGTGGCGGGGGCCAGCAAAGGGGCAGGAGGGTGTTCCTGGGGGGCGGAATTTTGTCAGGGTTCACACAACCATCTCCTCAAGAGGGTGAATGTTAATGAATGCTAAGTCCTCCTGGGGCATATAAAGAACCTGCCAACACTTTCTTGCCCCATTCTTCTGTTTTGAGCCCACTCTGGTGTCCTTTCTCCTCTCGCCCCCTCTCCACTCTCCTCCCTCTTTGCCCCTTTAATTGAGCTGAGCAGTGCGCAGGGAATGGCTGTAGGATTTATTATTCCTGCTCAGCAAACAGCACATTCTCGTTCTTTACTTCTCCAACTAGGGAAGGGGAAAGTCGAGTTTGCAGGTTATGGATGGGAAAGGTGTGTGCCGCTGTGGGCTTCGCCCCCGTGGCTGCGGACTTGGGTAGGATCCAGTCTCCCCACCATCTGCACATCAGACGCCTGACATCTGTCTTGTCTACAAGGAGGAGATGCATTTCATGAAGAACTCTGTCCACTTGCATCTGCTGGAGTGGTCACTCCCATGTTCTGGATGAGTAGTTACAAGCTCCGGATGTCCCAGAGCTCACCTCAGTCCTGGGAGCCCTCGCTCCCAAGAGGAAGGTGCCAAGTGCCCACCCTTCAACACCACAGGCCCAGCCTTGGTTTAATGTTGTGCAGAGGGAGCTGGCTCCCTGGGGGTTGCTGTGCTTCCCCTCACTGTGGCCTCTGTTTGAAATCTCCAAAATAGAAAACAATGCCAATGGTTTGATAAATTCTCAAGATTTATAAATTGTATGTTGTGTAATAAATAATTGTCACTATAGCCACACCCTAACTCGGTGGATATATCAAAATGTATGGATATTGAACAGAATAAAATTTGAAACTTTGGTTGCAAATGCACTAAAAACACCTCTAAATATTTAATAAGAATGACAAGCCTAACATAGAGATCTGAAAGTATCTTAACATCTTAGGCAAGACACACACACTTACCCACACGATATGAGATTCACTAAAGCTGGTACTAAAAGTGCTAAACTGTGTTTCGTTTCTCCTTGGGCTGCTTCTTATTCTTCCTTAGCTGTGTTCTCAGCACCCCGAGATGAAGGATTCTTTGGGTTTCATGTGGATGGGAGGTCCAGATCTGCTGTCCATTTATTTGGAGATATGGCCTGGTGTGTTGGAATGAGTAAGCTTCTTCGTGAGCATTTCATCACACCCTGCAGGGTGGGGTGAAGGGTGCCCTGTGCATGGCTGGAGGGAGTGCGTGGCTCGATGCTCCCTCCTGGCCATGGTAGGAGGCCCAGGTCCTGCCCCAGGCTCCTTCCCCCGAGTCCTGGGGTCTCAGTTGTCTATGTTGATTCTTTCTCACTACACAGAGAGATATACAAGGACGAGCCTTATTTTGCAAAGGATGAAAACATTCTGACTTTCTTCCCTCATGAGGTGGGGTCCGTGTCCCTTTCTTGATACCAGGGCTGGGTGGAGAAGGCTCCTGCTGGTTTGCTGGATGAGCTCTTGGAGGCCCCATGGAAGAAGTCTGATTCCCCTGAGACCGCCATGCTGAGAGGCCATGCAAAGGTGCTCCCGTCGACAGTGCTCCCTGTGCCCAGCCCTCCCCAGGCTCCACCGCCCCACCAAGCTTCCCAACTTGCTGACCCTTAGATGCCACGTACATACTGTATACTTATGAGTTTGGACCGGTGTATTAACGCAGTGATAGATCATTGCAACAGGATGAAACCAAATGACTTGATTTCTTAACATTCCACGTCTTTTATTTTATTTTATTTTTTAGAAGTGGGGAGGAGCATGGGGCGCCTGGGTGGCTCAGTCGGTTAAGCGACTGCCTTCGGCTCAGGTCATGATCCTGGAGTCCCTGGATCGAGTCCCGCATCGGGCTCCCTGCTCGGCGGGGAGTCTGCTTCTCCCTCTGACCCTCCCCCTCTCATGTGCTCTCTCTCTCTCATTCTCTCTGTCTCAAATAAATAAATAAAATCTTTAAAAAAAAAAAAAAAAGAAGTGGGGAGGAGCAAAGGGAGAGGGAGAGAGAGAATCTTAAGCAGGCCCCATGCCCAGCGCAGAGCCCGATACAGGGTTCAATCTCACAACCCTGAGATCATGGCTTGAGTCGAAATCAAGAGTAGATGCTTAACCCACTGAGCCGCCCGGGCGCCCCCTTAACATTCACATCTTAAAAAAAAAAAAAAAAACAATAAAAATATAACATCTTTTCTCAGTCCATTCAGGCTGCTGTAACAAAATACCACAGACTGGGTGGCTTATAAATAACAGAAATTCATTTCTCACCGTTCTGGAGACTATAAGTCCAAGATCAAGGCAGAGCCAGAGTTTGGTGAGAGCCCGATTCTTGGGTCCTCACATGGCAGAAGGGCAGGGGGAGCCCTCTGGGGTCTCCTGTATAAGGCACTGATCCCATTCACAAAGGCTCCACCCCATGACCTAAGCACCTCCTGAAGGCCCTATCCTAGTACCATCACCTGGGGGGTTAGGTTTCAACCTATGAATTTGTGGGGGGACACAGACATTCAGCCCATAGCAATCTTCAGGCATGCTTGGCCTACTTCACTACTACAATATTTGCTGGTCTACTTCATGTTAACTTGTCTTGTTCAAGTGTCAATGAGACTTCTTGGCCCATCGGAATCTTGCCCGTTTGAACAGACGACGGTGACCGTCATCTTGCTGCCTGACGCATCCCAGGCCCGTGTGGGAGGCCCCTTGGCCTTCAGTGCGGCTCTTGGCACCCCTGAACGCCTCTTGGTTTTGTCGCAGTAGCAAGATTCCCCACGTCTGCCCCGTGCCACGGAAGCAGGGGCCAGCACACATGAATACTTGTGGCTCTGTGGGCCCGAGGTCCCAGACGCTGTGGCCCAAGGGTGTCTGTCGGTGGCCCACGGGATATACATTCCTGACCCTGCTCCAAGATCAGAGAGCCCACGTCGGGTGCTGGGTGGACAGGTGGAGCGGCTCTAGGCTCCCTCCTGGCAGGGATGGAGGCAGAAGCATTTCATCTGAAGGCCCTGAGCACCTTCTCTCAGCTTAGCCCACAGTACGGGTATGCCCTACTTCCTCCGGTCTGTGGCTCTACCTCTCGCTCGAATGTTTTCCCGCAGGGATTCCCTAAGCACAGGTTTAGGACTTCCTCTGTAGAACTGACAGTCCTGTACCTGGTGGGCACGTCTCCGGCGGGCTGGGTGTATGTCTGCCCCACTCACCAGCCGCTGCCTGGCTCTCAGCATCTCGCTCAGCTCTGTCCGGCCCAGGGGCTTCCCTCCCACCCGGCTCCAAACGGAGCTCCCGGGCGAGCTGGAGAGCTTGGCCCGGGGAGGCTGAGTCCAGGCAGGAGTGAGCACAGCGGTGCTGCAGGGGAGATGGAGTGCGCCGGACTTGGGGCGGCCGCAGCACCAACACCACCCCCTGCGCCCCGAGCTGCGGGCTGGGGCAGCGGCAGCTTACCCGCCCCGAAGCACAGGTGCACGGCAAGCTCAGTTCTGGAAGGTTTTCGTCTGTGCCAGCTCGTCTTTGACACCAGGCTTTCCCATGAAGTTATAGCTAGTTGAGTATCAAGCGTTTCTAAAGAACCCCCTGAAGGAATGTTTTTTCTTTGTGCAAACAGTCCTTTTGTGCAGAGGGTGTTCTGTGGCTTCTTGGCACAGACGCAGGTGGGTAACACCTGACTGAACATCACTCACTCAGGAGTGTGAAGACACGCACTGCACGTCAGCACAAAGCCAGCCTGCCGGGCGAGCACGGCGAGGTCCCCCTTCCTCAGCTAATCCTCAGCGTCTGAGTGCCTCGTCCAGCTCCCCGGGCTCGCCCCCTGCCACACGCGGAGGCTGCTTCGCGTATTTCCCAAGCCCATGGCTGTCCGACGTCGTCCCACCGCTGAAAGTCAGAGAGCACAGGCAAAGGTGGTGAATTCTCAACGTCCGGGGGCCGCATCGGCCTGGTCACCGCCTGGTCTGCCATGAGCCTCCCGCTTGTCCGAGAGGGACCCCGGCCCGCAGTGGGTGCTGGGTAAGCGCTGTCCACCTGCCCACGTGCCGGGTGGGGATGACTGTGTGACCGGCCTTGAGGGATACCATGGGTCTGGAAGAGGATCAGCAGAAGGCTCCTGAGGCAGGCACACGCTGGGCCACTCACTTGCCTGGGCTGGCTGGTCAGGATGGCACAGCCGCTTGCCCTTCAGGGGAGGTGGCCTGGAGGTGGGCCCCGCCGCAGCCCTGTCTGTCCTGCTGATGAGAGGCACCCTTCACCCTGGAGGTGGTGACCGGGGATGCTTTTGTCTCCCCAGTAGAACATCCAGATCCCACCCGGGGCGACGAAGTCACCACACAGAATACCCCAAGGCCACTCCTGCTGGCCGTGAAGAGGCTGGGCAGCCTCCAGGAGCTGAGGCTCTGGATTCTGCTAACAACCAGGAGGGCTGGAAGAGGTGCCCACCCCTTTGACCCCTAACTACAGCCTGTGAGGCTCCAACCAGAGGCCCCGGCCGCACCACGCCCGCACTCCTAACCCATGGAAGCTCTTCCAACAGGGACAGAACAGCAGAACACATTGACCAGAGCCAGAACTGCACGCTGATTCCATCGCTACTCCAGGAGAGTTTTCTCTGGTTGTGAGCAGCCTGTCCGAGGAGAGTATTAATGAAGACTTCTTCGAGAGACTGCTGAGCCTCTCTCGGTGGATGGGTTGGACCGGAAAGCGGCTTGCTGAGGGGGAGGACGCCTGAGGACACCTGATGAGCGACACTTGGCCAGTGGGTCCCCCCTCGCTCGCCTGGGGAACCTCGGGTCTCCCGCCCCCTGGGCACCTGAGCCACAGCCTTCCTCGTCGTCCTGGATGATACCGATGTCAGAATCACCACGGTTTGGCTGCTGTGGACTGTGCTAAATTCAAGTGGCTCCTGAACGTAACGGCGCTTGGGTGTAAGTCCTGAAAAACGTTGCTCAGCGAACAGCGTAAGTAGCTGGGAAAGGCACTTAGGAACCGGGCAGAAAATCACAGGGCTGATTTTGCCAAGCCACCCGGCTGCCACGGCCAGATGTGGCTGGGTGTGCGGAGGGGGGCTGAGCCCGGGAGAGTCTTGCTGAAAGCATCTGACATGAAGGCACACGGGCGTGCGGCCTGAGATGCTTGGACACTGTCTCCCCACCCCAGTTCCTCAGGGTCCATCCAGGCTCCTCTTCCTGGCTGGTGGGACTACACCGTATGGATGCACCACACAGTTTGCTTCTCTGTCCATTCATCTGTCAACACATTTGGGTTGTTTCTAGTTTGGCACTATTATGAATAAAGCCACTATGAGCACCCATGCAAAGGAAAAAAAGCCATTCCCAGAACATTCAGGGCCCTAAGTTCACATCAAAGGGACTGATGATGAGAGCGCATGCGTCCTTCTGGTGAAGGGCAACCTTGGATCCACATAGAGGCTCCTCCTTGTAGAGGCACACGCTTGTCCTGTGGGAGAGCCGTAGGGATGCACTGTGGCCACTCTGCAGCCCACTGGAGGATGCTCAGGGAGATTGGCTTGAGCCCTTCCAGCAAGGGGATCGCACAGCCGTTGGAAGATGGCAGTGCCCCTGTACACCTGGGTCCCTGGCACAGCCAGCCCCCCAACACTGGGTCAGGTCTGAGGAACGACTCAGCCCTAGGAATATGACAAGGACCATCTGAGGCTTTGCAAACATTAAGTATCTTCCGCAGGCTGGGGGTTGGGGTGGGGCCCGTTTCGTCTTACGCCCCGGGGAGTTTGAGACTGGTCGGGTCTGTGGTGATTTGCTAATGCCCCAGATCCTGTGGATGCAGAAGCCGTCAGGTCAGAGACAAACTGTGGGCCCCACAGTGGGCACAGAGGCCTCACTCTGGTTCAGACACTAGT
The DNA here is from genome assembly GCF_054177405.1 of Leptonychotes weddellii. NCBI lineage: Eukaryota > Metazoa > Chordata > Mammalia > Carnivora > Phocidae > Leptonychotes > Leptonychotes weddellii. The sequence goes on from NC_138381.1 coordinate 56,905,158, forward strand.
GTTTCCAGTATAGTTGGTCCACTGGGGTTCCAGGTGGCTCAGCTGAGTGGACAAAAGTCCTGGCCACCAGGCTTTCCACACAACATCCGTAAGGCCTGGGTGAACTTGGAAACTGCTTGCCTTATCCACATGGCCCCATCAGGCACACAGGACTAGCTCTGACAGACCAATTTGGCCCTCGTACACCAAGATTCGGCCACCAGATGTCCCTGGGACACTGCTCACCAGCATGTGACCTCTGTAGGGGGTCAGTTGCCTGTGATCCTCATGCACCTCTGCTCGTGCCTTTACAGGAGAGTGAGGCCCACGTGTGGACTCTGGGTCTGCGCCTGCCAATACCTCTCTCTACCATCTCCAGGGGCAAGGCACTGGCAGCCAACACACGCAGCTCACCTCAGACATTCTGGAAGCATCTCTGAGTTTAATAAACCTCATGCTGACTTGCAGCGCCCTGTCCCTTTGTCTGGAACACACACCTCCATGGCTGTTTTCGTAAATACGGTGGTTCTACCGAAGGCCTATACAGCCGTGTTCTAGGAGAACACCCTCAGCGTGTGGCCTCTCGTGGGAGCCATGCAGGGCTGTGGCTTGGCGAGGCCACTCTCCATTGTCTCTGACCTGACAGCCTCCCTGTGAGGAGCACCCCGAGTGTGGCTTACTTGGCAGTTTTCCTCTATGAGGTTCGAGTGCCTGCAGCCTAAACAGAGCCTCTCCTGACATTCATCATGTGGAAATCTTTCTGGATGTGTCCCCCACCATCCGGTGACGTGGCTACAGGATACTCAGGGGCCAGCGTGGTCCCTCCCAGAGGTGCTGGGGGACACTCGCCAGCACCTCTGTCCAACAGGGCCTATGTGGGTAGGCCAGTCCCCAGGATGGGCCTTCCATGAGCTCCAACGGTATACAGTCCCCTAGGGAGTGGCCGTAGGTCCCTGGGGAGGCTGGGCAGAAGACCAGCAGTATACATTGTTGGCAGTGTAGTGGGGTCTTTCCTTAAGGGGCCTGGGGTGGTGACTGGGGGTTTGTAAACCTATTTCGGTGGCCCGGGTCAGACATCTGTCTGCTCAATCCAGAACACTTCTGCTCAAGCAGACCAAGCTAGACTCGATCCAGCTGCCTGTCAGCTCCACTTCCAGGGCCCCAAGGACACCAGCCCATGCCCACATCTCTGCCAGTCTGGCTGCTTGTGGCTGAGGCTGCCCACCACACAAGCATGCCTATTCCGTCTTGGACAGTTAAGTGCCACTACTAGGCCTTGCCACTCTGAGATTCAGTGACTCCGCTGCCTTTAGAGAACCTTGCTCTGTGGCAGTGGCTCCAGCTGACCTGCAGAGAAGAGAAACCACAGAGCTCTCCAAGGATGCTGGGCTCCCCTTGCGGACGTACTCCTCAAAGTCTTGGGAAAAGGCTCCGCCCCTCTTATGGAGGGTGAGCAGCTCTCATGTGCTAGGTCCCCTCGAGTACCCCAATCTCCCCGAACCCTCGGGTCACCCCCTCTGCAGTACACTGAGGTGGTTCTGGCATTTCAACCGTACTCAGCGAACCTGCCTTGTGGTCCATGTTTCAACCAAGCAACTGCACCCGGGGGCCCTTTCTAACTCCTCGGGCTGCAACAAGTCCAGACCCTCTGTTAGTGGCCCTGTTTCCATGGATCTGGCCTGATGCATTTCATATTCCTGTCACCTGGATCCCACACGTGTTCTCCAGATTTCTATCTGCACGAAGTTCTTCTGGAGCGTAGCCACCTCATCACGGGCCACACTTTGTACCTCACCCTTTGGGGCCTCCTGGGGCCTGAGTCTAGTTATAAACGAAGCTGGGGTGGGGGGAGGTGGTCCTGAGTGTCCCACAAGGACCCCGCCCCAGGGGGAGCCATTCCGGGTCCTTCAGGTAAAGGAGGACTGACCTCTTCAGGCAGAGACCGAAGGGCGCTTTTCTGGCAAAAAAGGCAGTGCAACAAAGGGGTTTGAGGCCCCCAGCTTCCTCAATGACTGCCCACAGCCCCCACCCCAATTTCCAGGGTCCCATTCCTTCCCAATCAATAGCCCAGCTTTAAAAGATGCCCTGACAGCTGGGCCCAGACATGCATGGAAGGAGACTCTGGACATACTCGCTGCTTCGGCTGCTCATTCCCAGTTGCCCTGTGTGCACACTGTTGGCTCTGTGTTGTTGGTGACTGTGTTGGCCACACTTAATTCTGCTGTGCTTTCCACCCCGAAGATGGCACCTTGCCATCTTTGGTCTTCCTCTCTTTGGGGCACTTCCTCCCATGGATTCAGGGAGCTTGGCCTGGACCTGAACCATGAGCTCTCTCTGCCTTTGCCATCATCCACAGCCCACCCTCCTCCTGCCTTGCTCCCTTGAGGGGTCTGCTCACTTCTTTATACAGGTTCTGGCTTCCGCCCTGAGCATCAGGAGCTCCTGGTCATCCTTGGGGTGAGGAGCCACACAGAGTCAGCAGGACCTGGGGGCCACATTTGGTGTCTCCCACTGGACAGGGGTCAACTGCCCTGCCCAGTGGAAGGTCTGAGGAGAGCTCTCGGAGCTGACCCTAAGGAGTAACCCAGGGTGTCACCTCGGAGAATGTATACCTTGAGCCTGCGGGTTTGCAATAGAGGTTGATTGTAAAGCAGCCCCAGTTGGCCTCTCACTTGGGCCACAGCTGCCCAGGTGTCTGGCCCAGTTACTCTTTGTGAACTGCAGAGTCACTGTCATACAGATGCTGTTATTTCACAAAAGGAAACACAAGCCTTGTGCAGAAAATGACTCCATGGACCAAGCCCCTCTTGTAACTGGAGGAGGAGAACCGCGACTGGCTGTCCTCAGGGGTCCCGATGCACGGTTTCCACATGCCTGGGTCAGGCCAAAGTCTGGGTGCCCACCTCCCTGCCCTCTGCATGTCCCAACGAGGGAGTGGACGCGTCGCTGCGGATCGGGTAGAGCGACCAGATGCTAATGCGCTGATCCCTGGACCCTGCGGCCAGCAAGCCATCAGTGGCAAAGGCAACGCAGTGGACGGTGGCACTGTGGAAGGACAGCACGGCCAGTGGCTTCATCGTCCACCAGTGAAACACACGGACACGATGGTCCCAGCCCGCAGTGACCAGGATCTTGCGGTCTGGCCGGATCTTGACATCAGCGATCCCAGGATTGGTGAGTTCATGAGTTCTGCACACCTATAAGATCAAGAGAACCATGAAGTGGCTTCTTAGACCCATCCCAGGGGCTCCCACCCCTGGACAGCCCCATCTAGGCCGCCAAGATGGTTGTATGCTCCTGCAAACTTTACCCCCTACCTCCCAGGAGCCAGGCACAGAGCTGCTGAGGGGAGCAGCCTGACTGCTACCCTTGGCCAAGCCCTTGGGTTATGACAGAAGACTTCAGGCCCTTCTCTCAGAGAGCCCCTGAGGTCCCGCAGAGCTGCTCCCCTATACAAGGTGTGGGAGCAACTCAGGGGCTGCTCTGTTTCTCTGCCTATCAGGCCCTCAGGAAAGACCTCAGTGGGCTGGGTCTTGGGGCCCCTCACCACGGAAATACACTGCACTCTAGCGTCCACGCAAGACGCATCTCCAGCTTGATAGCAGCATAAAGTCTGCATGTTTCCCCTTCTGAGGAAACCTCACACCCACCCACAGCAGGAGGAGGATGAGAGATGCTAAGTCCATCTTCAACGAGAGGGTTGAAGGGCCACCAAGCGGGGGAGCCAGTGGGTGCAGGCAGGACCAGTGGGGGACAACACCGAAGGTGCAAGCCGCAGGTGCACCTGCAGAGCCTGCCACACTGGCCATGGCCAAAACCTTAGTCTCTAGCTTGGTTCTGGGAGAAGGGCAGGGAAAACAAAACAAGGAGTTGCACAGGTGTGTTCTATCTGCATGGAGACACTGGGAGCCAACCTCCTTCTGGAGGCAGAGCACTCCCATAGGCAGTGCTGGGTGATGGCCCCTCGCCAACACGCACCTCCTGCAGCAAGTAAGGAATCAGAGCTGTCTTTGTGGTCACAGCTATTCATGGTTACATGGCACTGTCTCATGCATTGCAATCTGGCGTGTCTGTCCCCACGCACTAAATGACAAAGGCACTTTGCCATCATTGTGACAATACACAGTAGCCACTTCCTTCTACTGATCCTGTGTTTGGCCTAGCCCTGTGCACCATGAGCTCTTGTTGCCCTGAAGTTGTCTTTGCTGTCCCTTACCAGCACACCCTCTTCTCCTAATTCACTTCCTAATGGGGCCATGGTAGTCTTGGTTAAGAATCACTCATCTCTGCAAAGATAACACAAGAGAAAAGGAAGAAACACAGAAAAGCCAACATTCCTTGGAAGCAACCAGAAATTGTCACCAAGGATTTTTTGCCATAATTTAATAAAACAAAACTCATGAAGCAGTTTCCTGTATAAAACAAGAATCTGAAGTAGCAAAACACAGAGGAGGAAAACTGAACTGACAGAGCACAGGAAAGAAAAGGAAGGAAGACCTCAAAGAAATGGAGGGGAATGGGAAATGGCAGAAGGAGACTGGAACAAGACAGTAAGAGCAGGAATGATACAAAGTGAGTGAAATGAAAGGGAAACAAAGAGTTACAATGGATTGGAGAGAAAACAGCAGATATGGAAGACAGGCAGAGGGTCTCTAACATTCAGTGATTTAGAAAATCAATTTTTTTTTAAAAGATTTTATTTATATATTTGACAGAGAGGGCGCCTGGGTGGCTCAGATGGTTAAGCGTCTGCCTTCGGCTCAGGTCATGATCCCAGGGTCCTGGGATTCAGCCCCACATCGGGCTCCTGGCTCAGCAGGAAGCCTGCTTCTCCCTCTCCCTCTGCCTCTCTCCCTGCTCATGCTCTCTCTCTCTCTCTCTCTCTCACTGTATCTCTGTGTCTCAAATGAATAAATAAAATCTTCAAAAAAAAAAATCCTTTATATATTTGACAGAGAGAGACACAGTGAGAGAGGGAACGCAAGCAGGGGCAGGGGGAGTGAGAGAGGGAGAAGCAGGCTGCCCACCAAGCAGGGAGCCTGATGCGGGGCTCGATCCCAGGACCCTGGGATCATGACCTGGGTCAAAGGCAGACGCTTAACGACTGAGCCACCCAGGCGCCCCTAGAAAATCAATTTTAATTTTTAGAAAAATTGAAGCCTTATGATCCAGATCCAAAGACAGGCTATAGGATGGTCAACGTTAAGGTACACCTTAGGAAAATCACTGGACTTAACAGCTTAAAAAGTCCTTTTGGTGGTCAGGCAAAAAGATCATGTCAATTGTGAAGTAAGTTAGGCTGTCCTCAAAATGTTCCACGGCCACATCTGTGTCAGCAGACAGTAGAGGCTGCGAAGACAGACATGGTCCAAGCATTTTATATCCAGCCATACTGCTGCTCAAGTATAAAAACAATAGACAAGCATTTGTGAACATGTAAGAACTTAAAGAATTTGCTCCCATAAGCTCTTTTTTTTTTTTTAATTTTATTATGTTATGTTAGTCACCATACAATAAATCATTGGTTTTTGATGTGGTGATCCACGATCCATTGTTTTCGTATAACACCCAGTGCTCCATGCAGCAAGTGCCCTCCTTAATACCCATCACCGGGCTAACCCATCCCTGATGGCTAATGATGATGAACATTTTTTCATGTGTCTGTTAGCCATTTGTATATCTTCTTCAGCCATAAGCTCTTCTTGAAGGACTGGAAGATTAACTCTGGTCTCATAAGAGATAACCAGGGAACTTTAGCAGATCATCTGGCAGAAAGCAAGGAATCTACTTACCAGTAGGATTAGACCTAAAACAATACATAGATAATGGCTCTAGAACCTGTTATGTAACTAACTTAAATATGGGGGGATAGTGAGAGAGATGGGATGTTTGTTAAATTCACTGATTTGCTCATCTTTTGTCATTTGGGGCCTAAGATACAATAGTCAACCTCATACTTGAGAGATTATCTGACAATCCACTAAGTAATGACAAAAACAACGTGACTTCCTTCCCCATCCCTGACACTAGGTGCCATGTTTTCCTAGCATTTGCTCTTGTATTTCTCCATAAAAATATACTCAACAGATTTATAATTAGGTTCCAAAGTTAAATCCAAATCTGTGCTATGTGTAAGAGAGACACTGAAAGAATGATTGGCAAAGATATACCAGGAGAGTGCAGACAAGAGAAACAGGGGTCCAATGTCAGTAATAGGAAACAGTGAATTCAGAGGAAAAAGCATGAAGACAGACTATGTACCATACTTAGCAATAATAAAGGGTACAATTCGCAATGAAGAGCTATGACTGTCTGTTCTAGAGATAAACGGGCGTATCATTCATGAAGCGAGAACAGTAGGACTGTGGCTATGATGGAGTAACTGGTACCAGACCAGTCCTCATGCTATAAACAACCATCAAACTGGACAAAAGATACCAAGCAACCATGTCTGGGCAGGCAGTGGACAACAGGTGGGGAGGGGCAGCTGATGAGGGGAGCCTCCCAAATACTCTGGCAGCAATCTGCCCGGGGAAAGGTCCCAGCCACGAAATCTAGGTGGTGCCTAGAGGCCACATGAAGCTGAGGAGGCAGAGATCAGAGCGTGGGGGCAGCTAGGGCAGCTGCATCTGTGGGGTGAGCCAGCAGCATGGAGGTTAACTGGGGGAGGGCCTGAAGGCTGCGTCTGGGCTCCCCATCAGTCCTTGTGTGAAGGCTGGGCTGTGCATGGTCAGGACACCACACGAGGTTTACCAGAGTGACTATAGCAGGGTTAGATGGAATAGATAGGGGAGATCAACCATGATCTGGGGTCCAGCCAGCCAAAGCACAAACACCACCTGACAACCCAACACCAGGTGAGATGCCACAATGGTCTTGCTTCAGGAATAAGGATCACACCTGTGGGTAGGGCCTACCCTGGACCTACTGCAACAATGCTAGAGACGGAGCTCTACACGGTCTGAAGGAGAGGCAGAGTTCAGAAGATGAGTCTTACCACATTAGAGGAGTCTGGGAAGGACCCTGGGCTCTCCACGTATCTGCCCTGACAGAGCATAAAGCCAAGCCTCCACAAGTTCAAGGTGAACAGCCAGTAACTGAACTAACTGCCTGCAAGAACAAAAGTAAATATTCTTCAGAGCAAAAGATTAGAATTCTGAGTCTCCATCATGTATCACTTACAATGTTGAGCACACAAACAAAAAAATTATTAGACATGCAAAGAAGCAGGAATATAGGATCCACAGTCAACTGGGAAAAAAGCAGTAAACAGAAACTGGCACAGATGTTGAACATATCAGATAAAAACTTTAAAGCAGCTATTTAAGTAAAAAAAAAAAAAAAAAAAAAGAAAGAAAACGCATTCAAATAATTATAAAGAACAACTTCCCTGATGAGTGAACAGACAGGAATTACTAGCAGAAAAATGGAGATTATAAAAAAGAACCAACCCAGAACAGCCAACATATTATGTTAAAGGAGAAGAACAAAGTCTGAGGCCTGATGCTACCTGACTTCAGGACCTACTATAAAACTATAGTGGTCAAGACAGTGTGGTATTGATGAAAGAAGAGACAGATCAAAGAAACAGCATAGAGAGCCCAGAAATAGACCCACATAAAGAGAGTCAACTCATCTTTGACAAAGGAGCAAAGGAAACATACTGAAGGAAAAGATACTCCTTTTATCAAGCAGTGCTGGAAAAATTGGACATCCACGTGCAAAAATATGAATCTAGACAAAGACCTCACACCTCTAATTCACAAAAAATAACTCAAAATGAATCACAGACCTGAATATAAAACACAACACTATAAAAATCATAAAAAGATAACACAAGACAAAAACCTAGATGACTTTGGGCTTGGCAATCACATTTTATTTATTTTTTTTAGTTTTTTTTTAAAGATTTTATTTATTTTTGTGAGAGAGAGAGAGTGTACGTATGAGCAGGGGCAGTGGGAGGGGCAGAGGGAGAAGCAGACTCCCCACTGAGCAGGGAGCCTGATGCAGGACTTGATCCCAGGACCCTGGGATCATGACCTGAGCTGAAGGCAGATGCTTAACTGACTGAGCCACTCAGGCACCCAGCAATGACATTTCAGACACAACACCAAAGGCACGATCCATGAAAGAAAGAATTGATAAGCTAAGCTTCACTAAAATTAAAATTTTCTGCTCTGTGAAAGACACTGGCAAGATAATGAAAAGACAAGCCACAGAACAGAAGAAAATATGTGCAGAACACACATCTGGTAAAGGACTATTAACCAAAATGTACAAAGAACTCTTAAAACTCAACAGTAAGAAAACAAACGACCTAATTAAAAAATGAGCAAAAAACCTTAACACACACTTCACCAAAGAAGATCAACACATGGCACGTAAGCACATGAAAAGTGCTTCTGTCATATGTTATCAGGGAAATGCAAATTAGAACAATACTAAGATAATACTGTATGTCAACTATACTTAAATAATAATAATAAAGAATAAAACAGATACCCACTATACACTTGTTAGAATGGCCAAAGTCCAGAACACTGATAATACCAAATGCTGGCAAGGATGTGGAGCCACAGGAACTCTATTCACTGCTGGCGGGAATGCAATACCCTACAGCCACTTTGGAAGACAGCTTGGTGGTATCTTAACAAAACTAAACATACTCTTTCCATGTGTTCTAGAAATTGCATGCTTTGGTATTTACCCAAAGGAGATGAAAATTTATATCTATACAAAAAACTGTGGGGTGCCTGGATGGCTCAGTCAGTTAAGCATCCAACACTTGCTTTCAGCTCAGGTCATGATCTCAAGCCCTGCGTCAGTCTCTGTGCTGGGTGTGGAACCTGCTTAAGATTCTCTCTTCTCTCTTTCCACCCTCCTCCCAAAATACTGTACATCCGTATTTTTTTTTTTTTTTAAGATTTTATGTATTTATTTGACAGAGACACAGCGAGAGAGGGATCACAAGCAGGGGGAGAGGGAGAGGGAGAAGCAGGCTTCCTGCCGAGCAGGGAGCCCAATGCGGGGCTCAATCCCAGGACCCTGGGACCATGACCGGAGCTGAAGGCAGACGCTTAACGACTGAGCCACCCAGGCACCCCTGTACATCCGTATTTATAGCAGCTTTATTCGTAATTGCCAAAACTTGGAAGCAACCAAGATGTCTTTTAATAGGTGAATGGATAAATAAACTGTGATGCATCCAGACAATGGAATATTATTCAGTGCTAAAAAGAAATGAGCCATCAAACTATAAAAGACACAGAAGAACCTTAAATGCGTATTACTCACTGAAAGAAGCCAATCCAAAAAGGCAACATACTGAATGATTCCAGCCATATGACGTTCTGGAAAAGGCAAAACCAAACCATAGAGACAGCAAAAAAAAAAAAAAAAAATCAGTGGTTGTCAAGGGTCAGTGCTAGAGGAGGAATGACTGAGCAGAGCACAGAGGATTTTTAGGGCAGTGAAAACACTGTGTGTAATATTATAATGGTGGATACATGTCATTATACCTTTGTCCAAACCCACAGAATGCACACCACCAAGAGTGAACTTACTGTGAACTGTAGACTCTGGGTGATAATGTTTCAGTGTAGATCTGCCTGGTGTACCAGTTGTCCCACTCTGGTGGGCTGTCGATAATGGGGGAGACTGTGTATGTATGGGATTAGGGGCAAGGGGCATGTGGGATATGTCTGTACCTTCCTCTCAATTTTGCTATGAACCTAAAACTGTTCTAAAAAAATAGTCTTTTATCTGAAAAAAAAGAAGAGGGGCGCCTGGGTGGCTCAGTCAGTTAAGCATCTCTCTTCAGCTCAGGTCATGATCCTGGAGTCCCAGGATTGAGCCCGCATTGGGCTCCCTGCTCAGTTGGGCAGCCTGCTTCTCCCTCTGTCCCTCACCCTGCTCGTGTTCTCTCTCTCTCTCAAATAAATAAATAAAATCATAAAAAACAAACAAACAAACAAAACACAAAAAAACCACAATAGAAAATGTAGAACTGAGCAGCTCGGTAACTGAAATGAAAAACTGGTAGGATAGGCTTAATGGCAGAATGTAAATCATTTAAAAAAGTCAGCAAACTAGAGGACATATCAATAGACATTATTCAATCTAAAGAACAGAGAGAAGAACATGATTGAAGAAAACGGAACAGAGCCTCAGGGAGTATGGAATGATATCCAACTGTCTAACTTACGGAAGAAGTTCCAGGAGAGTCAGACTACTGAAAACCACAGATGAACAAAACCTTGAAAGCCACCATGGAGTGAGACACATGGTGTGTCTGGGAATAATGATAAGATACGACGAATTCTTATTCGAAACTATGGACACCAGATGACAATGGAACAACACCTTTAAAGCGCATGAAGGAGGGCGCCTGGGTGGCTCAGTTGGTTAAGCGACTGCCTTCGGCTCAGGTCATGATCCTGGAGTCCAGGGATCGAGTCCCGCATCAGGCTCCCTGCTCAGCAGGGAGTCTGCTTCTCCCTCTGACCCTCCCCCTCTCATGTGCTCTCTCTCTCATTCTCTCTCTCAAATAAATAAATAAAATCTTAAAAAAAAAAAAAGATTTAAAGCACATGAAGGAAAACAAAACCATCATCCCTAGAGTCTTTTTAAAAAAGAGGGTGAAATAGACATTGTTCATAAACAGAAGCTAGAGAATCTTTTGCCAAAAGAACTACACTTGAAGAAATGCTAAAGTGTATTCTTCCAGATAAAGGGAAATAAAACCAGACAGAAACTTGGATCTACAGGAAGAGCACCAGAAATGGTAACAGATGGGTAAATATAAACTCTAGTTGAACAACACGCAGGTTAGGGGTGCTGACTCCCCATGCAGTTGAAAATCCATTTATCACTTCTGATTCCCCCAAAACTACCAATAGCCTACTATTGACTGGAAGCCTTACTGATAACATGAACAGTTAACACATATTTTGTATGTTATACGTATTATATACTGTATATTCTTACAATAAGCTAGAGAAAAGAAAATATTAACAAAATCTTAAGGAAGAGAAAACACATTTATAGTACTATTCCTCATGTATTAAAAAAAAAATCTGAGGGTGCCCGGGTGGCTTAGTTGGTTAAGTGTCTGGTTCTCGATTTCAGCTCAGGTCTTGATCTTAGGTTTAATAACTGATAATTTAATGCAAAACCAATAATATTGTAAAGTTTATAAGGTGTGTAGAAGTAAAATGTATAACAGCAGCTAGAGAAAGGGTGGGAGGGTGGTAAATGGAATCCTTCTAGCATGGAGTTATGACACACTTTGGGGGAAACGGTGTGGCTACACTGACTGAGTAGGGCTGGGTACGTTGATGATGTGTACTGTGAGCCTGCAAGTAGCCACTCAGAAGAAAATGACAAGAGCTATATCAAAGAAACCAAGAGAGGAAATAAAACGGAAAACTAAAAAATGAATATTTGATTAACACACAAGAAGGCAGGAAAGGAGTACAAGAGGGTCAAAAACAGAAGTGACAAGTGGGAAACCAATATCAAGATGGCAGACGTAATGCCAGGCACATCAATAATTATATTAAGTGCAAACAGATTAAGCGCTCCAATTAGAAGGCAGAGATTGCCAGAAAGGATTAAAAAGCAAGACTGCCAAAGATGCTTTTTAAATATAAAGAGATGGACATAGGTTGAAAATAAGGGAGACATGCCCCGAAAAGAGGAAACCTGAGAAACTTGGCGCTGCGTATTAGCGTCAGACCAAGCTGACCCCAAGACAAAGGATGTGTTACACCCGAAACTAATGTAACATTCATTGTGTGTCAACTACACTTCAATTTAAAAAAATTAAATTACTACAATAAAAAAAAAAAAAAAGACGTGACAGAAGCTACAGAGGGATATTTCATGATGACCATTCGGCAGGATGTGGTCACCACCTTAAATGCGCATAATGACAGCACTTCAAAATTCATGAAGCAAAACAGACAGAAAGGGGGAAATAGGCACATTCACAACCACTCAAAGATTCAAAGACCTCGCTCAGTAACTGGCAAAAAACTGGATGAAAAGATCGGTAGGGATATGGAAGACGTGAATGCTACCAACCACCTTGACCAAGGTCGTGCTGACGGCACACTCCCCCCAACAACTGCGTAACACACGCGTTCACCAATATGTAATGTAGCATGTGCTGGGCCAAACACAAGCTTCAATAAATATCTAAAGGCTGACATTGTGCAGGTTCCTTCACTGACAGCAGAATTAAGCTAGATTAAAGATACCTACAAAATCAACAAATATTTGGAAATTAAATAATTTACTTCTAAGGAACAACTGGATCAAAGAAGAAATCATCAGGGAAAATAGCAAGTATTTTGAACTGAATAAAAATGAAGACACAGAAATCAAAATTTGTGGCCAGACCCACACAGGCTGGTGATTTGGCTGGGAGCTGGCTCCCCCACAGCCCAGTGGAGGGCCAGGACAAACCCAGAGAAGCACCTAGAACTGTGGGCACCATCAACGTGCAGACTCACACACTTGGAGGCCCCCACTTGATGTTCCCTAACGGGCGGCCTTTTCGGCTTCTGGAAAGAGTGCCTGAGGAGTAAGAATGCCCGGGAAACAGCTACGGTACAAAAGGGCAGTGATGAGATGCAATCCGTGTGCAAAACCAGCTCTGTGAGCGAGATACCTATGTCTGAAGACAAGCTGAAGGCAAAAGATTTTTTTTTAAAAAGCTATAAATAGTAGTATAATCAGAAGAAAGCTGGCATGAACCATATTAATAGTTGGCAAATAGGCTTGTAGACAAAAATCTTTCTCAGGGGTAACGAGAGTCACTAAAGTATAAAGGTTCAATTCCCCAGGAAGATGACCATTCTAAACCTGTATGTTCCTAAGCCAGCTTCAAAATGCAGAGGCAAGAACACACAGGGTGCAGAAGAAGTTGCCAAAATGTGCCTCGGCACCGGGCTCTCCCTGCCCCTTCCCAAGGCGCCCAGTCACACACACGGTGTCGGGACTGCACAGCCCCCACGGCTGCCTGAGCGTGTGCAGGTGGGGCCATGCACCCAGCAACGAGAAGCACTTCCTTCCCACACACATGTGGAATACTTATGTCAACTGGACTGGCCTCCACATTTCAAAGAGCTGATATCATTCAGACCTTATTCTCCGACCACAACAGCATTGAGTTAGAAATTCAAAAATGAAAAAAAAAAAACAAAACTGGGGAGAAAAAAAATCAAGCATTTGGAAACATAAAAACACTCTGATCAGCTAGGCAGTCAGAGAACAAACAAAAACTAGGTCCCCCCCAGAATGAAGATGGTGACATGTCCCAACGTGGGATGCAGCTAGAGGGCTGAAGCCAGGCTGCAGCTGCCGCTGGGGGGGCCGGTCGGCAGAGAACAAGTGGGCTCCGTATCCAGTTCAAGTCAGAGCAGCAGACCAAGCCCACAGAACACGGGAGGAAGGAAGGGAAAGATCAGAGCAGAAATGATGAAACAGAAAAGGATTTTTTTTCTTTTCTTTTTTTCTCCTTTCAAACCATAAGAGACTCTTAATGATAGAAAAAGATTTTTAAAGATCAACAAAGGTAAGATTGATCGGGGATAAAAATGGGACAGTTTTGTAAATACAGCAGAGTCTACACAATCATTTCAAACTACTAAAAAAAGGGTAGTATGGAAATACCTTGAAGGTTTTTATGCCCAGAGACAAATTCTTAGAAAAAGGCAACTTACAAAAAAAAAAAAAAATCAAGAAACCTAAATCAGTCCAAGAAGAAAATCAAGCCTTCCTTGCAGAGGAAACACCTGCCCCAGTGGGAAAGAGCGACCCATGGCCACTCACAAAACAGACCCCTGCCAGCTTATCCAGAGATCAGGAGAGGAGGGGATGCCTGCCTTGATTCTGGGGCTCCGAATACCCCAGCACCATAAACGGAGTGGGGTAACAGGGGAGGTGGTGCAGCTTAGTTTACTGACAGACCGATGGCCCTGAACAACTCTGACTGAGCCCCACCACACGGAAATGGACAAGCTCTGTAACAGGTTATTTTAAGACTATATGGTTGTTTTGATATCATAAAAGCCAAATAATGCAATTCATTAAATTAACTGATTTGAGAATGAAAGCCATGAGTCTGACAGCTCAACGCCTATTCACGATCCAGATTCTTTCCCCACTAGGAGTAGAAGGAGGATCTAATATGATGAGACAGCAAAATATGATGAGACCAAAACCTGGCAGCAAACTCACATGCTGTCCAACCTGTAGCATGCACGGGAGGCTCGCTACAGCCCCTGCCTCCGTGAGGCATGGCCTGGGTTCCTGGCCAGTGCAATCAGCACTTGGGCAGCCCCGCAGTGACCCGCCCAGGCACCTCCACACCCACCCTGCATCTCATGGTCAGGGACCCCCTCCTACTCTTCCAGGGCTCTGGCCAGTGCCTGGCTCTACCAATTGGTGGACCACGATGCTCAGGCCACCAAGTGGCACATGCTGGAGAAGGACTGTGGGAGCCGAGGCCACTGTGCATGTGCTCTCATGTAAGGGTGTGCACCTGCCTGAACCCCTCTCCATTCTCATGGACCAGAAAGGGGGGGCTGGGAATGAGGACTGATGACCTTCACCATCCCTCCTCCTTTTCTCTTCTGTGGACTATGCCCCAAGCCCAGGGGTAGCTAGGGGACCCCTGGGCTCGGAGCCATGGACTCCCTGGAACCCATGTGGGGCCCTGCTTCAGGGTCACCTCCTTCATGTTCCATCTTTATGTGGATTTGTTAACAGGGAGAAAAGGGCTGCTTTCCAGTCTGCTCTCTGCTGATGATCACCGAGAACCCAAGGCAAGTGGAAGAGGAATGTGAATTTCCATAGCGGCCCCTGAACCGTGGTCTTCACACACTGGAAGGTGAGTCCAGGGCACAGAACGCCTTCCACACCAGTGTCGCCACCTGGGAGGGGCTAAGATGCCCAGCGCTGCCCATGGGGGCAGGAGTGACTCTGGTCCTGAAGCAAAGGCACGAAGCGGGCTCCCCTGGCTGGAATGAAGAGAAGCAGCAACAGAAGCTTTGATGGGGACCTAAACCCAAAGAGGCCCGTCCCTGTCCTGGGCTTGTATTCCCGAGGAGGAGGAGGAGGGCCCAACAGTGTCTGTTCATGGTCACGGCGGCCCAGAGCCTTGCTTGTTCTGCTGTGTTCCTGAGGTGCATACTGGGGGTTGAGTTGTGTCCACAATTTGCTTGGTCTCAGGGCCCTGTAGTCTCCTTCCTACCTGTCCCACAGGTCCTGCTACTGACCCTTTAGAGGGTGGAGCCTGGGAGAAAGAGGGCAGCAGACACACAGCGGGACAAGGGGATGCCTGGCCAACCAGCCATGGGCGCAACTCGGGGAAGCGTGGTTGGTCCTATTCCCAGCCCAGGCTGGCTGGGGTGGGGGGCCTCAATATTACTTAAAGGCCTAAAAATACTGCTGGCCGTAAATCAGCCCCTGCTTCAAGGCCATGGGCTCTGCCCAAGTGTGGGAGGAAGGAGCAGGTCTGCACACCACCTGTGTCTGACGACAGCCAAGGCCCAATCCCCTGGAGGCTGGAGGGAAAGCCACCTCTGGAAGGCAAGTGAGTGGCCCAGCATGGCCACGTGCCCCTGAGGCCATGGTGTCCTGAGGAGGGTGGCCACAGGCTCCCGGTCACTGCCATGGCCCCTGGCCGCACCCATCCTGGATAAGGACCCTCTGGGAGGGATCCCTGGCCACTAGTGGCTCTCACAGCACATGACCTCAGGTGCCAGGAATGTGCACGCGGCGCGGTCGCCATCTGGTTCCCATTACCCACGTTCTGCTGCGGGAAACCTCATCTGCGTCTCTGCTCCCAGCGCCCGCCCGGGAGAGATTGATTTGGGCTCATTAGAGACTCCGGCAGCAGGCTGCGAGGTGAGGCACATCTGTGCCCACGTGGCTCGAGGGCCAGGGCGGGCGGCCGCGTCAGCAGGCCAGCACGGTGCAGCGGGGGCCTCCGGGCGAGGATGCCTGTGGATGCCGGTGGGCGCCGGCCCCTGATACTTCCTCCTCAGAGGCCTTGCGTCACAACCTGAAAATCTCCAGGGCCTCTGGGGCCAACTCTGAACCTGACATGCAGCCGTTTTCAGTGGCCGCACTCAGCAGGAGGAGCACTGTCCTCCTGCTTTGATGTGCACTGATGAGTGGGGCCCCGAGCCCAGCATAACACCATCACGTAACCACCACGTCTACTCCGCAATGCCTGGCTCCCCTTCTGCTTTAACTTTCAAGTTCATTAATAATCCTCTGTGCTTTAACTTTTCAGTTCATCAGTAAAAGTAAAAGTTCATCTCTGGACTGGAACATGCCCCATAAATTTAAGTCTTAAGTTCCAGCAGCTGTTTCCTGAACAAGCTGGCAGAGAGCAGGCAGATCTGGGCCAGGTCGGCAGGAGGGGACCCTTCCAGGGTCCTCTCCACAATATTCAAGAGCGCCAGTACCCCTGGGGGTACTGCAGTCCAGGGTGGGGTTCTCAGGGAAGCCACCTGAGTCTTCAGCCTTTTGCAAGGTCAGGCCATATGAAATTCAAGCCATAGCGGGATGGAGCACTGGACCCCACAGTGGGAAGGTGGAGGCCCTGCCTGGTCCCCACCAGGCTCAAGGAGCAGGAAGGAGGGGTGCAAGAGAGAACTCCAAGGCCTACCTGGCTGGGCTCGACACCCAGTGAGGTGCCCTCCTCTGCTGAGGACATGAAGACTGGCTCTGCCCCAGTCTTAAAGATGACAGCCATCATGACGACATTCACTCCCATCCCCACTCAGGTCCACCATTCCAAGGCCTTGGGACCCTTCCGCTGGGACAGAGGCATGAGAAGCTCTGACCCACCACAGCCAGGCCTGGCCTCATTTGGAAGCCTGTCTAACCCCCCCTTCCCCTGGGGCCTCCATGGGCTCTCTAAGACAACAGAAGGACAGAAGAACAGATGGGTAGTTGGCTTTACTGTAGTCAGCCACGTACTGGCACAAGCTGATCTGCTGGGAAGGAGCAATGCTAAGGAAGCATAAATGTGTACCCTATCCCCAAATGTGACCTGTGATCCCCTCTTTCCTTTCTCTTGCTGGGCTCTGGCCGGCTGCTCCCCACCCTCAGGTTCCTGCTTGGGTCCCACCTGGAGAGACACCAGGCAGCCTCACACCAGGACAGTAGGCAGTTCCGCCCTGCTGCTGCTGGCCACTTGCTCTGGTTTTCACCTTTGTTCTCGGACAGGATCCTTCTTTTTAGGATGCCAGTCCCAACTCCAGCTTCAACATGAAAGGGCCCCCTCCCAGGTCTCCCTCTGCCCGAGCTGTGTCCGTCTCTGGGCCTCCATGTCCGTCACAGTTCCCTCCAGCACTCTGCCGCCTGGCTCCTTCTCAGCCTCCATCTTCCCCAGGACTCCTCACCCACCCCATGAGACCCCTGCCCTAGCTGTCCTCGCTCTGTCCCTCTTTCGGGATGACCGGGTGGTGAGGGCCCACCCCTGCATGGCACCCAGGACGTGTGATGCCTGCTAGGCACCGCAGCATGCCCTGATTTTCCCTGGGGGCCCGCCTCTCCCCTCTCCAACCCATGTGCCTCAGGGGCTTGGTGGTGCCTGTCCAGGGCTTCTTCCTCTGGCTGTGAGGGTCCAGGCTGGGCAAGTGTGGGGTGAGGCAGGCTTGCCAGGCTAGTAGGCAAGGCTTTACCACCTGGCGAGAGGAGATGCCTTCTCCACCACAGCTCCTGCAGAGAAGGGCAGTACTGCCCTCCAGCACTCCAGGTGAGGCCAGGCGCCAAGCCTCTGCTGCTTCTGCTGCCAGTCTCCCTGAGGGCCACACATTTCCCAACCGGGGCCCTGTTCCCCGACCAGACCCAGGTTTACAGCACTGCCCTCCCATGCAGCTTCCACTCGCTAGTCAAGTGGCCAAGTCTCAGCCTTCCAAGGCTTCCTGGCTAATGGGGACTCTTCGGCCACCCCAAGACACCAGAGTGCACCCAGGCCACCCTCTGGGGGCCAAGAGGCATCACACGTCTCATCCCTTGTGACCTGCAGCCCCCCAGGGACCTGCCCTAGTGTGAGGCCTGGACAGGAGGCTCCTCCCGCAACTTTACCCCCCAAGTCCAAAACAGGGCTGAGGGTGCAGGCTGGGCCACCACATGCTGAGCACCAGCCACAGGCCCAGACCTGGCCCCCAAGCGCTCCACGAGCCATGTGGGAAGGAGAGTCCACTGAGACCTCATGGGAAGGTTTCTAGCAACACCCCACTCCAGCCAGAGGCCTCACACCCCTTCTTCACTGTGGTGGGCAGAGAGGAACCACTTTCCTGGGGTTGGCCTGCAGACTGCCCTGGGGGCGTGCCTCTGTGGATTTCTCCACACTGGGTTGGTTTTTGTTGATTAATCAGTTCCTTACTGACCGAATTCCTCTGAGTTTTTGCAAATGGACTTGCCTACTCCCGGACTCTACATGCCTTTTCTCTAGATGGACAAGACGTGACTGCTGTTAACCCGAGGTCTGAGAGAAACCCAAACCATGTGAACGGTTCACAAACGCCCACGCCCCCTTCTTCCTGCACCGGCCCCGCGGACAGGCTGGCCTGCACCCCGCCTCGCAGTGATTAATTAGCCAGGGATCTGCAACAACTCCTCTTCATGCCTAAATATTGTTTCAGCCTATCAGACTGTTAGTGCAAAGCAGGATAAATGACACCTCGGGTCTGGCGCACTGACCTGCAGGGCCTGCTGCTCATCCAGGCTCCAGACAGCCAGCGCCTTCTCCGCGGAGCCCGAGACGCCCCTGGCCTTCTGGGAGTCAAAGTCAAAGCCCATGACGGGCTCCGTGTGGCAGGCGACGCGGCTGCACACCTTCCGCTCAGAGACGTCCCACAGGGCCACCGATCCGTCCTCATAGCCAGCCAGGAGGAGTGGGCGGGGACTGGAGTCGGCCTGCGGGGACAGCACAGCAGTCAGCACCCGAAGGCTCCTGGTAGGTTTTGGGGAGAGAAGGGGCTCCAGAGAGGGGCGGCCTCTCCCGCTGGGGTGGGAGTGGGGGTGGCCCAGCCAGGGAGCTATTCCCCGTGCTTCCCGCATGGCAGTTAACAGTTCAGAGGCTCTGCGTGCCCCCCGAAAGCGGACGCCAGTGGCACCGGGCTGGCACGGGCCAGTGTTGGGGGCGCTCCGAGGACTGAGACTGGAGGCCACGGAGCCCGAGGTCGCCCTGTGCAGCCCCCCGCCTCACACTGCCATGCCGCTGCTCACCAGCCCGGCCGGGCGCTGCTGCTTCTTCCTGCCTCCTTTCTGCAGGCTGAGACTTGCGGCCACCCCTTCGTGAGGCCGGTCACCTGTCTAGAACTGCCAGCCAAAGGAAATCGCGAGCTCCATCTCCATGAAAAATGAACTTTCTGTGCTTTGTCAACGTCGCCGCGGAAGCCCCCCACCCCCCCAGGCCTGGTGAGTCGCCAGGGCGCTGACTGGTGTGAGCCGAGCTCTGCCGGCCCTGAGTTATTGTGATAAATGAGGATGCGGGTCAGAGGGCTCCGCACCCGGGACAGACGCCTCGTTTATCTAGCCTCGGCAACCACTCCAGGGGAGCACAGCGGGATTCCGTGTCACCCCAGCACTGAGAGTGGCAGCCCCATGCTTGGTGCCCAGGCTCCAAGACAAGGACCCAGGTTGCTTCTGGGGCAAAGCACACGCCAGCAGATGCCTTTTGCTCTTCACTCGCCTCTGAATTTCCTGCTGAGCTGCCTGGGGTTGGCGTCACTCAAGTGTCAGAAATAACTGAGCACATCCCCTCCCCAGTGAATTTTCCAAGAGCCAGGAGCTCAGCTGAGCCTCGGGGAACTCTGGGCCTGGCCCCCAGCCTCTGGATGGTCAATGGTAAGAATGGATCCTGGCGGCGGGGGGTGGGGAGGGGGAGGCTGGTCATCGAGGCTGCCTCTTGGGTCACCGGCAACTCCCAGAACAGTCCCCTGCTGGCGGCAAGGCTGGCACTGAGCAGGGTGCCTGGGCCTCACTGGTCGTGGGCTGACAGGGACTGACAGCATCATGGAGGTCCTCCTCGCCCACCTGCTGGAGCTCCTGTTATGAGCTGTGTGGGTGCTTCCATCTGCCCAGAGGGGCTCCAGGTCCACATGCTGTACACATCACACAGAGTGCATCTCCACAATATTCAAGAGCGCCCAGAAAGAACCTTTGCTCAGCTAAGCAAGGTGACGGGGTTTAGCCAGAAAGCAGCAGGTCATGTATCTAATAAGTGGATACTACATCCTCCACACATGGAAGCAGGGCTCTCTCTGTGCATCAGAAGGGGAAACAGAGGCTTTAGGGTGTGGTGTCACCGGGGCCCTGGTTAGTGAAGGGAGCCAGGGGGAGCCTGATGCAGACCAGCTCTTTGATCAGAAGGAGATGGTGGGCCAGATGATGGGGAGGACACAGTCACCAAGACCTACCCACAGCCCAGGGAATCCTCCCAGGCCAGAGCTAGCCTGGAAGACGCCTCCTGCACATCCTCGGAAACGGCTTCTACACCTTTTCTTTTTTTTTTTTTTAATTTATTTATTTGACAGAGAGAGAGATAGTGAGAGCAGGAACACAAGCAGGGTAGGGGGAGAGGGAGAAGCAGGCTTCCTGCCGAGCAGGGAGCCCGATGTGGGACTCCATCCCAGGACCCTGGGATCATGACCTGAGCCGAAGGCAGACGCTTAACGACTGAGCCACCCAGGTGCCCCTTCTACACCTTTTCTGATGGTAATAGATGTTCATACAAAGAAAGGCTCCTTAGCTTCACTTAGCCTCTGGCAGCCTGTGCCCCTCCCTGGGGCCTCTTGCAGGCTGACTGCCCCCACCCCCCCACTTCCGTGGGCCCGACTGGGCAAGCAGTCAGGATATGGGCCCTGTGACCATGAACCCTGTGTGTGCACAGCTCCTGCTGATGCCTGCCATGGAGGGGCCAAGGCTGCGAGCAGCTGAGCGTGGCCACTGCCTCCGTCTGCTCTCCTGTGCGAAGCCATCACTGTTGGTATGCTTTCTCTGTAGTTTTGTAATGGGGAAGAGCTCCATTTTGGTATCTTTCAAGTCACCCAATTGGAAACTATTTGTGCGGTATAAAATTATTTATATGGCTTTTCTCCAGACACGTACAGACTGCTTTAAGAAGTGGTCAGGCCCTCTGCTCGGGTACCTCCTCTCAGGCAGCTGTGCCTCTCCAGAAGGGGCCTCCCCCTTGAGCAGCCGTATCTGGACTCTGCTGGGAGGGTGAGAGCCAGGTGAGAACAGCCCAATGCTCTGTCTGTCGGCTGACCAGGCCAACCCCCTAGGCCAGACCTGCTGGGCCCCACCTTAGAGGTCAGCTCTGAGGAACTCACCTGGGGCCCACTTGGGTCTCTTCCCTTCAGGGCAGTGATCTGTCTTGTCACCTGCTTGCCATCCACCCTGCCTCTGCCTAGCCTCTCCCCGACCCCCTGCCCCCAGGGCCCTGCTCCTCTCCCATCCCCTGGGCACATTCCTCCCACATCTGGGGCTCCTCCCAGTGCCAAAACATTGGTTTTGGTCTGTCTCTGTAGCCCAAGTCTGCATCATGCCTGTGGTCTCTGGGTTCTGAGCATCTCGGCTCGTTCAGGGGCTGCATGCTACTCACCCACCTATCAAAGTGCCACAGGGTGGCCAGATCAGGAGCCAGACTGACCTGCAGGGGCCCACCTCACTGTTGCCAAGGGTGACCAAGTGCTGAGCTGCAGTCCTGATGGTTGCTGCTCCCCATCTGTGCTGCAGGGCCCCTGTGGCCCCCAGTAACATGCGGCACAGACAGAACAGTGGTCTTATGGCCTCAGGCCTTTGGTAACAGGCTGATCTCCATGGGGTGAGGACCTGAAGTTGCCACAAGGACTCGCTTTGTGTCTTCTCCTGTCTCTGGGCATGCTGACTGGGAGGGACCCCAGCAGGCAGGTCCCGCCTACAGCACCTCCTGGGACCAGTCCTTTGGGAGGAGCTCCGAGCTCACTAGAGGGGACCCTAGGCCTAGGATCTGAAAGCCCGTTCTCAGGGCTGCTGTGATCGATATTCCTGATCTTTTATGTGATAATCATCCTAACAATGCAAGTCAGCCACTTTGAAGAGCAAAACAAGAATATGGGGTGCTTGGGTGGCTCAGTCTGCCTGCCTTCAGCTCAGGTCTTCATCCTTGAGTCCTGAGGTCCATCCCCTTGGTGTGGCGCTCAGCGGGGAGTCTACTTTCTCCTCTCCTCCCTCTGCCCCTCCCCACCACTTGTGTGCGCACGCTCTGTTTTTTTAAAAATCTAAAAAAAAGGGACGCCTGGGTGGCTCAGTCAGTTAAGCGTCTGCCTTTGGCTCAAGTCATGATCCCAGGGTCCTGGGATCGAGTCCCACATCGGGCTCCTTGCTCAGCAAGGAGCCTGCTTCTCCCTCTGCCTGCCTCTGTCTCTCTCTCTCTCTGATAAATAAATAAAATCTTAAAAAAATATATATTTAAAAAAATAAATACATAAATACATAAAAAAGAATATGGGGCGCCTGGGTGGCTCAGGCAGTTAAGCATCTGCCTTTGGCTCAAGTCATGATCCCAGAGTCCCGGGATTGAGCCCCACATCGTCAGGCTCCCTGCTCAGCATGGACTCTGCTTCTCCTTCTCCCTCTGCCCCTCCCCCTGTTCATGTTCTCTCCCTCTCTCTCCCTCTCTCAAATAAATAAAATCTTTTTTTTTTAAACCAAGCTTTTTTTTTTTTAAGATTTTATTTATTTATTTATTTGAGAGAGAGAGAGAGAGAGAAAAACAGCATGAGAGGAGAGAGGGTCAGAGGGAGAAGCAGGCTCCCCGCTGACCCAGGAGCCCGACGTGGGACTTGATCCCAGGACGCTGGGACCATGACCCGAGCCGAAGGCAGTCGCTTACCCAACTGAGCCACCCAGGTGCCCTAAATAAAATCTTCTAAAAAAAGATGAAAAAAGAATACATCTGAATGTTTCAGTGAGAAATACCACGTCAGGCCCCTCTGCCACACTCAAATTAATAAACTACAACCTGGACCTTCAGGTTTGGAGAGAAAAAAAGGACATTTCAAATTAATGTTGACTCGTTTTTAACAGAAGGCTTTGCGTTGGATCTGTATCAACTAACAAAAACTTGATTTGTCCTTCTGTCAACTATATTAATTACCTTAACAAGTTTGTACATCCAGTTTCTACACATTTTTCTGCTGGAATTTTTTTTTTTTTTTAAGATTTTATTTATTTATTTGACAGAGAGAGACACAGCGACAGAGGGAACACAAGCAGAGGGAGTGGGGGAGGGAGAAGCAGGCTTCCCGCTGAGCAAGGAGCCCGATGCGGGGCTCGATCCCAGGACCCCGGGATCATGACCTGAGCCGAAGGCAGACGCTTAACGACTGAGCCACCCAGGCACCCCTCTGCTGGAATTTTTACATGATTACGCAACGACAGTGTTTCCAGGGAGCAGAGTGGGAGCGGATGCAGCCGGGATGCCCTGCCCGGGAGTGTGAGCGCCACGCCTCAGCCCCAGGCGTCCCAGCCTCAGGCTGTTCCCCCCCACAGACCTGCAGGTGCCAGGAGCACTGTCATTCAGGCGGCTCTCTTAGAGCCCCCGCCCACTCAGCTCCCCGTGGGCAGCAGCAGGACGCCACACAATCAGCTTATAAGAGATTTCCAACTGGAAACAAATTCCAATTGGAATGTTCTCAGTTAAGAAATTGCATAGGGGGAAACCAATGGCAAGAAGGCCCAGGTCCCTGGAGGGACAAAAAGTGTGGGGCAAGGTCTCTGGGGGTGCCTGGCCCTGTGGGTCCTGTTGGCCCCATAGACATCTCTAAAGCGCCCAAGCCCATCTTGTAAAGAGTTCAAACAAGCAGTGTGGCAAGAGGCAGGATCACCTCCTCCCGATCTCAGGCAGGCTCAGTGTAGCTGCCAGAAGGTGCTGGTGAACTGAACAGTGCTGGGAAAACGGCCTATAAGCAGCGCTCCCCAGGGCAGGCACTGGTCAATGACCTGTCCACCACGGTCTCCGCCATGGCTAAGATGCTGCCTACGGTTCTTTCCAAGTGAACACACCAGACCATTTGCTTTGTTGCCCTAAACACTAGCAGCCCTGAGAAGCAGAAGCGTATGCTTTGAGCCAGTGCTGTTCCCTGTGGCCGGGAGGAGGCTGTGCCTTGAGGAGGGATGGGGCTTCTAGTAGAGGCAAGTGGGTGGGCCCAGGAGGATCCCTCCCAAGGCCTCACACTTGGCCTTGGAGCCGAAACCCATCCTGCCAGGACTCAGGTGTGTGGCCCACTCCCTGGTCCCAGGCTTCAGCTGCCAGCCCCAGGAGATGTCTTCTGACCCTCTCTAATCAGAAAGAATAGACAAGAAAGAAGGAAATGGCTATGAATCAGAAATGCCAGGGGCGCCTGGGTGGCTCAGTCGTTAAGCATCTGCCTTCGGCTCAGGTCATGATCCCAGAGTCCTGGGATCAAGCCCTCCATCGGGCTCCCTGCTCTGTGGAAGGTCTGCTTCTCCCTCTTCCACTCCCCCTGCTTGTGTTCCCTCTCTCGCTGTGTCTCTCTCTGTCAAATAAATAAGTAAAATCTTTTAAAAAAAAAGAAAGAAAGAAAGAAAGAAACGCCAAGTGTGGCCGTAGGGAAAGTCAGCATGTTAAGCCCACTCCTGCCTCTGAGGCAAAGAAGTAACAGAAAGTAATCCCAAGCAAAGTTGGCTTGCAGGGTGTCAGCATTTCCCTCCTAGCCCTATGCAGGGCCGCACACCGATGTGCAGAGAGGGAGCAGAGTTCGCAGCCCTCCGCTGACCCAGCTGTCCCTCCTCACTGCACGGGCAGGGGGGCGCCATGCAGGTGACAGCATAAGCCAGGCCTGCCCCAGGCAGTTTGTAGGACAGCAGTGGGAGCCGGCGGGGACACCGAGGCTGCGGAAGGCAGCGTGCACATGGACTCCCAGGGGGCTAATTGTCCTTTGATTTGACGAAAAATCAAATCCTGAATGGGGCATGATTCACAGCCCAGAAGGCGTGGCCGGCAGGGCGTGGTTGGCGTGCGCTGGGCCTTACCTGCCACAGCTCCAGGCACATGGGCATGCCCGGCTTGGCATCTGCCTCCGGCTTCAGGGTGCACACTGACGTCTTGGATGGCATCTCCAGAATCTGAACCTGACAGTAAGAAAACAAGTTTATTTGGGCCGGCGCCAAGTCGAGCCTGTGCTATACAAACAAGAGACTTTTAAGGTGATTAGCCAAGGCTGCTGCGAGTTTCTGTCTGCTCCCCGGAGGAACCTGGGAGCTGAGCCTCCTAATTAGGCCGCACAGGCTCGTGGGCTCAGGCGCTGCTGGGCGTTGTGAAACTCACATGTCATTACTGAGTGACCGGCATGTCCCTCTAACCAGCATCACCACCTGGCTGGCAGCCGCCTCTGGCCCCTCCTGATTTTACCTCTTCACTGAGCAGGAGGTTGGCTTGGCACAGACTCAGTTTGTCCATCCTCCTGATCTCTGCCTCCTCTTTCCTGATGTGGGCTTTCATGTGAACAACTCTGAACTATCTCAGGTGCATCAAATGGTTTACAGAAGTGCATGGGGGGTGGGGGGTGGGGCCTGCGAGGCTCCATCAATTAAGCGTCTGCCTTCGGCTCAGGTCATGATCCCAGGGTCCTGGGATGGAGCCCCGCGTCGGGCTCCTTGTCCAGCAGAGAGCCTGCTTCTCCCTCTCCCTCTGCCTGTGCTCTCTGACAAACAAATAAATAATCTTTAAAAAAAAAAAAAAAAAGAATTGCACAGGGAACCCCTGGGGACCACCAGCAAGCCTAGGAAATGAACATGGTATGCACCCAAGCGGAACTCTGTTTGGGGCCTGACTGGTCCCAGCACCCCACAGTGTTTTGTGTCACCTGAATGCAGGTGCAGGCCCTCCTGCGCCCGGGCTGGAAGATGTGCCTTTCTGGTCCACACAGCCAGGTCACACTCAGGCCTGTCTACCCGAGCGGGGCCCAGCTCTGCCCCACGCCATCTGCAGGGGACAGCTGCAGCCACAAGGAGCAGGCTCGGGCACCAGAGCACTGCAGACCAGAAACTGGGCCCCCAGCCATCTGTATCCCTACTGCCTCATCTCCCTCATCCACTGAGCAGGGACAAGGGCGCCCCCTCCTGTGGTGCTTGGAGGTGGAGGGGATTCCATGTGAAGCAGCTCTACCGCTCCATGAGGGGGAGGCTCAGCAAGCCCTTGGCGCCCTTGGATACGGGCGAGAGGGGCTGTTCTGATCATGTCACACAATGTGCAGCCATGTGGAGCCACACATCATCCCTGGCCAACAAGAGGACATGTTCCGGTTTGCAGAGGAAGTCTGAGGTGCAGAGGGGATAGGTGCTGTCTGCCGCCCAGTGAACTGAAGGCATGTGCGTCTGAGCTGGGCTGCTCTTAACTACCCCACGTGGGAGAACCGGCCCAAGGCCTGAGATTAAGTCCTGGGTGGGAGTCCCAGATCTGCTACCTGCACTCTGGGTCCGTCTGAGGGCACATGGCAGGTAGGGTAGAAAGCCAGTGTCACGGCCTGGTCCTCTCAGCTGCGGGCCTGCGTGGGGGCGGCACCCCCACAGGCTGAGACTGTGAGGCCCTTCTGGACAGGGCTCTCACCAGAGGCCCACAAAGTATTGTAGGGGAGGGGCTCACTGCAAAGTACGTACACATCCCCACAAACAAGCACGCACGTATGTAAGCATATGCAGACAGGCCCCCCGACCGTCTGCTGGGCCTGCAGGATCAGTGTCCATGCCAGCCACTGCAGCCCCCACTGCCCACAACGGAGACAGAAAAGACCCTCAGTGACGTGAGCGGTTATTACTGTCATGAAATAAGAGGCTCCTAGAAGAAGGAGCCCCTGGAACAGCAAAAATGCTCAAGGAGAAGCTCTAGCGAAATAAAAAGAAATGCAAGAAAAGTCATGTGACAACCAAGACACAGTGGTACCTAAGAATGGCCCAGAAGTAAGGGGAAAATCCAGGAGAAGGGGAGGGGGCTTTCGGAGCCCTTGTGTCCTTGGCACAGTGGCTCAGTTTCAGGCTTATTGCTTGAGAATCGGCTGTAGACACTATGGGAAGCCTGTGAGCCCCAGCCAGGACACGCTCACCCCAGACGCCAGACGCCCCACAGAACAGAAAAAGAAATGCTCCTCTCTTAAGATTCTCTCAGAGCAGTTACGCATCTGCCTCTGGCTCAGGTCATGATCCCAGGGTCCTGAGATCGAGTCCTACATCGGGCTCAGCGGGGAGCCTGCTTCTCCCTCTGCCTCTGCTCCCCTTGCTTGTGCTCTCTTTCTGTCAAATGAATAAATAAAATCTTTAAAAAAAAATTTTAAAAACAGGGGCGCCTGGGTGGCTCAGTCGATTAGGCGTCTGCCTTCGGCTCGGGTCATGATCTCGGGGTCCTGGGATGGAGCCCCGCATCGGGCTCCCTGCTCAGCGGGGTGTCTGCTTCTCCCTCCGCCTCTGCCTCTGCCTACGACTTGTGCTCTCTCTCTCTCTCAAATAAATAAATAAAATCTTTTTAAAAAATTAAATTCAAAAATAAAAATAAAGATTCTCTCTCCTGCCCCTCCCCCTGCTAAAAAATTCAAAAAAAATTTTTTAATATAAAAATTTAAGATATAAAAAAAAAGATGTTGACTGGGTGGTTGGGGGGCTGGGGGGAGAAGCCACCCTGACTGCTTGCATGCACTGGTAGGGGGAGGGATACCAGAAGAAACAGACATCACTGGACACAGTGTGCACAGGCCCACACCCTGGATGGCCTGGCACAAGGGCGCACGGGTACAGTGAGGAATGGCCTCTCCCAATCTGTGGGCCCAGGAAGATCCCTCTGGTGGTGTGAGTGAGGAGGAGGGTGAAGGCAAGGGGATCAGGTAGGGGTGAGTCACCTTGCAAGGCAGCTCGGGAAGGAGAGGGGGAAAACCAGGACAGCCTGAAGCCTGAGCAAGACACTGTGGGAGGAAGTGTGAGTGGTGGCACCCACAGCCACATCCTGGGTGCAGGAGAGCGGGGAACCCAGGGCCTGAGGACCAGGGCAAGCCCAGGGGCCGCTGTGGGTCCGAGGAAGAGCTCTGGGCTCTGGCAAGGCCCTGGATGCCTGTGCTCGGAGCCTCCTACAGACACCAGTGTGCTTTCCATCTGGCATTCAATTGCAACCTCTGTTTCCAGAAGGCAAAATGTTTGGTTTGGGCAAGTGTGGCCACCCAGATGGCCAAGCGGGGTGGGAGCATGTCCTCCCCGGGCATTGTCTGGGCACAGGCCAGCGATGCTTTTCCAAGCAGATTCAGTCCAGGCAGATTCCAGGTGGGAACATGGAAAACCACCATTTTCCCAGGATATCCCAGGTCCTCGGACTGGCTGCTCCTGAAAAACACAGATGGCGCCTGCACTGGTGGATAGGGAGCCAGCAAGGCAGTTCGGAACACCTCGAGCAGCACATGGGGGTGTCCGGGGCCAGGCCCCGGGGGAGCCAGGAAGGCCTGGAGTGGCCGAGAAGGGGAGGGCCGCACACGGCACCCCCACGTCCGTAGGAAGGGCCAGGCTCCGTGGCGGGCAGCGCAGGGGCAAGGCTTGGCGCTGCCTGGCCCCGGCTGTCCGGGAGGAAGCACACCCCTCTCTTTTCACATTAATAAAACTTCTAACAGGTTTTTGGCAAATTGGCAAGAAAAGCGTATGTAGCTCCTAATTGGTGATTTAAACGCAATCATGAACAAATAAATGCCTGTTCCTCTCTCATTATTTATGAACTGAATCTGCTTTAAGACAAACGAGTCTTCTTGGGTAGGGGCCAAACCTCGCTGTGCACATGGGGCCCCGTGTCCTTGCCCAGCGCCGCCTGCTGCACAGCCTCTTGGGGCCAGCAGGGAACACGGGGAGCCGTGGGCGTGGGTGGCAGACAGGAGGCTCGCTCTCCCTGCATGTGTGTGCCCCCAGCCCTCCCTGCCCCACGCTCAGAGCCCCTGCCCACCGCCCCCCAACTCGGCCCAGACCCTGAGCAGCTACGCTCCCGCACTCACCGGGCCTGTCCAATCGCTGCTCCTGGGTTTCTTCTTCAATTTCCCTTCAGCTCCCCAAGCGCTGGCCCCTCCTGCCACACTGTCACCCTCTACCTTACCCTCCACCCTTGCTTCCCACCACCGGTTCCCATGTCCTGGGCACCACTTCCCTTGGTGGACTCTGCCTCTTCTGCCTCTGGGGGTGTGGACACGCTGTCCAGCCTGACCAGATCCCCGTCACCAACCACTGCTGGCCACTCTGGCCTGAGCTCCATCTGACGATCACCTCCGAGGCTCCATCACGCCCACCTGCCCCCTCTTTTCTGCGCTTACTACCCCAGTGGCAGCCTTTAGCCCCAGCATCCCAGGTCTGACTGAGGCCTCTCATGCCAGAACCCAGTTCAGCTCCCCAAAAGGCTGCCCCTGCTGCCCAGACTTCCACAAGGCCTTGATTTCTCTCCCACCACCTCCTGCTGGCCTGCCCGGGACTTCCCTCCATGCATGCCTCCTCCTAAGTCCTCAGAGGACCTCTCCAGGCAATCTCTCCCCCTGCACTCCTCATGCCATGCAGTACTGGGTGCTGGGGCCTTCCTTCCTGACTCTCGCCACCAGGCACCCCACAGGTGGCCAGACCAAGGCCCCTGGAGTTGCAATCCGGCACTCTGTGGGGCTCCTGTGGTGGGCACAGCGTTCCTGTAACAGGTGCTTAGGATGAGCATGCCCATCTAGGGGAACCAAGTGCAAGCAGCTCGTGGAACCAGGCACCACGCGGGCTGGCACTCACCTCGTCATTACCTCTCCCTGGCATGGCCAGCATCCAGCGCTCCTGACCCCCGGCTAGGACGGAGCTCCTGCAGAAGCCCATGCTCTCCAGGGGCACAGAGTCCACGATGGCATTTCTGCCCTCTGCCAGGTCCCATAGGCACAGCTTCAGGTCCCGGCCCTGACTGCCAAACCAAGAGGAGACAGGCCGTGAGCCTCCCAGGTGAGCAGACTGGGTGTCCCACCTGGACAAATGCTGGCGTGCCGGCTGGGCCAGCCTGACACCGAAGGAAGGCAGGGGACACCGTCCAGAGAGGGACCCAGATGGTATTGCTTACCTGGCTGGCACACCTCAGCCAAGGAAGGGCTTTGCATCCAAGATGCCTGATGCCTGACACATTCATGGGCTATCCCAAGGTGGCAACGTCAACCAGGTTCCAGGGAGCTTTGCGACACACGCCCCATGACCAGCCTCCTGTGCTCCTCCTGCCACTCCCCATGCTGCCAAAGTGTGAGCTCACCCTCCTCCTTCCCTCTGTGATTTAACTGTGACAGCCCAGCAATCCCACCCTCACACATTTTCCCAAGTGAATTTAAAACCTATATTCACACAAAAGCCCGTACACAAATGTTTACAGCAGCTCTGTTCCTAGCCCAAACCAAACTGGACGCGACTCTTCAGCAGCAAGCTGGGGAACCAGCCGTTGTGCATCTGCACCACAGAATTCCACTCAGCAGTAGAGAGGGACAAACTGGGACGCATGCTACAACCCGCAGGAATATCAGATGCGTTCTGCTAAGCGAGGGAAGCCAGAGCCAAAAGGCCACCAATGGCATGATTCCCCTGGTGGGACATTCCGGGGGCGGCATGATGGCACAGGGAGGACTGGGGTCGCCGCCTACAGGAGGCAGCACAGAGGCTCTGCAGGGTGCTGACTGCCCTGTGTGGCCCTGGGGCAGCCTTGACGTGATGGTGGACATCATCAAGCCCACAGAACCACCGCACAAAGAGCAAACTTTAGTGTGTATACTTTAAGAAAACAATCAGGGTGTCAGGCTCCCAAGATGTACTGCAGACTGTGACAAATGTCTGGCACACCGCACCCAAAGGGAGGGCAGATAGGAGCTGACCTGCGGCATTGTGAAAAAGTGTGTTCACTCGATACTGCCAAGTTAAAAGCAAAATACCTTTAAGAGACATCAGACCCCAGGTGGTCAGTCTGTACCCTAACCCTCAAACGGCTCGGCCTTGGCACACAGAGATGCTGCCCACCTGACCACTAGGCCTTCCCAGCCACTGGCAGGGGACTCCCAAGCCCACCAGCTCCTCCATTTACGAGATGCTATCCTACAGGAAGAATGGACGTTTCCCTCTCCTTCTGTTCTCTCTGTTTCCATCAGTTTGGACTTAACGTGTTCCTCTATTACTCAGTGGGTTGTCATCTACACTTCATATTATTTATTTTTGTGCTCAAACCATCCCAGATTGGCCAACGGGACCCCCTTCGAGCTGGCTCGGAGTCCTTCTGACACATGTCCATCAGCAAGAAAGTCCAAACCCGGAATCATTTCTCCAAGGAATCCTTGTTCCTTCCAGTGCAGAGAGATATTTGCAAACCAAGATCTGGGTGCTGGTGTGCTCACTCTTGTAAGGTGCTGCTGCCGCCAGGCCCTCTCGCCAGAGCCAGGAAATACACACACACAGTCACATACACAAACGCACCTCTCTCACACACACACACATGTAAACACACCTCACATACACACACAGCTCACTCACACGCAAACAAACCTCAGACACAGTCACACACACAAACGCACCTCTCTCTCACACACACACACGCAAACACACCTCACACACACACACAGCTCACTCACACGCAAACACACCTCACACACCCAAACGCACCTCTCTCTCACACACACACGCAAACACACCTCACATACACACACAGCTCACTCACACGCAAACACACCTCACACACCCAAACACACCTCTCTCAC
>NC_138381.1:56937438-56953428 GCF_054177405.1 Leptonychotes weddellii
AAAAAAAAAAAAAAAACGTTAAAGTGATTCCAAAAGGCTAAAACTAGAGATGGACAAAGGTATTTCAGACAAATAGAAACAATAAAAGAGCAGTGAAATACAGATGTCAACAAAGTTGAATTCTAGCCAAAAAGTATTAGAATTGACAAACCCACACACTTTGCAATACTGAAAGCTGCAATTCACAATGAATATATGATTGTTTTGAATACCTATGTCTTAAATGACAGAAACACCACCTTTATAAAACAGAAACTACAGGAAATTCAAGGAATCACAGAAAAAACTCACCAATAATTGGAGAACATGATAGACTACTGCTCTCAGTACAAGTCAAGTGGATAATAATAGTAAGGAAATAGAAGACTCCATGGGGTAAATATTATGGATCCACATGGAACTTTACACTCTGATAACAGAGATGACACCTTCTTCTCAAGTGCATGTGAACATGTGTAAAAATTATATACTGGGTCACAAAGAAAACATCAGTAAGTTCCATAAGGAAATATTATAAACATATACAATGACCACAGTGCAGTTAAATCAGAAATTAACAAAATAAAAACTAAAATGTCCTTCCAACTAAAAATTTAAAACCATTTATTAAACAACAAATTTTAGATGAAAGGGGAAGTACTTAATCCACAAATTTTATTTTATTATTATGGTTTTCATCCACAAATTTTAAAAACGACAATGAAAAACACTACAAGCCAGAATTCATGAGATATATTTAAAGCTTTGACCAGATGGAAAGTAGAGAGCAGTATCACTTATGAATATCATATAAAAAATAGTAAATAAAATATTAAGCAAACAAAATACAACATCAAATTAAAGAAATAATACATGATGACCAAGTGGAATTTATCCTTGGAATGCAAGGGTAGTTGTTTTTTTTTTTTCTTAAGATTTTATTTATTTATTTATTTGAGAGAGAGAGCATGTTTGTGTGAGAGAGAGAGACGTGAGTGAGAGAGAGCAAGAGGGGTGGGCAGAGGGAGATGGAGAAGCAGGCTCCCTACTGAGCAGGGAGCCCAACACAGGACCCTCATGACCTGAGCCGAAGGCAGACATTTAACCAACCGAGCCACCCAGGCGCCCATAAGGTTAGTTTAATTAGGAAATCCATTAATGTCATACACCATATTAATAAATCTATGGAGAAAAGTAATATAATTTATCTCCATAGATGCCAAAAAAAACAAACAAACAAACTTTTGACAACATTCAATACCCATTTTTTTTTTTTAGAGGGGAGGGGAGGGGTAGAGGGAGACAGAAAAGAGAGATTCTTAAGCAGGCTCCATGCCCAGCATGGGGCCCAACACGGGGCTCAATCTTACAACCCTGAGTTCATGACCTGAGCTAAAATCAAGAGTTGGATGCTTAACCGACTGAGCCACCCAGTTGCCCCTCAATACCCTTTTTTTTAAGATTTTATTTATTTATTTGACACAGAGAGCGAGAGAGCATTAGCCAGGGGAGCGGCAGAGGGAGTGGGAGAAGCAGGCTCCCGACTGAACAGGGAGCCCAACCCAGGGTTGAATCCCAGGACCCTGGGCTCATGACCTGAGCTGAAGGCAGATGCTTAACTGGCTGAGCCACCCAGGTGCCCCTCTCAATACCCACTTTTTATTAAAACACTTAACCAGGGCACCTAGGTTTTTATTAAAACACTTAACCTGGCTCCCTGCTCAGTGGAGAATCTGCTTCTCCCTCTCCCTCTGCCCCTCCCCCTCACTCGTGCTGTCTCTCTCTCACTCTCTCAAAATAAATAAATAAAATCTTAAAACAAAACCAAACAAAACAAACCCCAACTAACCAAAGAGAAACTGATGGGTTTCTTAAAATTATTAAAATACTCACACACACACACACATGCACCCCTCCTTCTAAGGTCAACACATTACTTTATGAAGAAATATCGAAGGTATTTCCTCTAATATCAGAATACCCAATATCTATACTACTATTCAAAACTGTACTGGAGGTCTAAGCCAATGCAATTAAATAAGAAAAATCAATTGAAGGCATATGACTTGGAAAAGAAAACATTAAATTATTTTCCAGATGACATGATGATATACATGAGAGGCTTAGATAATCAATAATAAAACAAATTCAAGCATTAAAAAAAAATTTAGTAATGTAGCAGGGTGGGGGACTAACAAAGAGAACTTAATAGCTTCCATATGCACAAACAATAACCTGTTAGAGAAAACTCCATTCACAATACCAATTAGAAGATAAAATACCTAAGACATTTTTAAACTTTTGCATGTCAAAAGAGATAAAATTCTAATAACTTTAGAATATACAGAAATCTTCAAAATTAAGGAAAGTCTA
Source organism: Leptonychotes weddellii (assembly GCF_054177405.1). Taxonomy (NCBI): domain Eukaryota; kingdom Metazoa; phylum Chordata; class Mammalia; order Carnivora; family Phocidae; genus Leptonychotes; species Leptonychotes weddellii. The sequence goes on from NC_138381.1 coordinate 56,939,791, forward strand.
AAGATCAAACAGAAAATGGGCAAAAGACATGAATTCACAGTCACAAAAAATGAAAATGGCCCTTAAACGTATAAAAAGATGCTTAAGGGGCGCCTGGGTGGCTCAGTCGTAACGCGTCTGCCTTTGGCTCAGGTCATGATCCCAGGGTCCTGGGATCGAGCCCCGCATCGGGCTCCCTGTTCGGCGGGAGGCCTGCTTCTCCTCCCTCTCCCACTCCCCCTGCTTGTGTTCCCTCTCTCGCTGTGTCTCTCTCTGTCAAATAAATCAATAAAATCTAAAAAAAAAAAGATGCTTAACATGACTCATGGAGAAATGTAATTTAAAACTACATTGACAGGCTTCTGGATCTGGCCAGGATGAAATAAGTTCACTATAGCCTCTCTCTCTCTCTGGCTGACTGCAACTAAAAACTCTAGACAAAATATAAAAACCAATTACCTAAAAACTCTGAAAAGTGAACAATAACAGGCAGATTTTGGAGGCAAGCAAAACCTTGGAGAAGTGACCTGTATGGGAATGAGTTTCCCATTTTTATTAGTATATCTTGGGCATTGCCTTGGGGTAGGCCCAGCTTGCATAGCTGCAAGGCAGCAGTGGCTAAAACTTAGACTAGTTTCTGCACAACTTTACAGAGAAAAAGTCTAAAGAATGTGAGAGGAAATTCCTGATGGGTTTTTTTTTTCTCTTCTCTCTGAGCACTGCCCCAAGAATGGGCCCTAGACACAGAACTGTGTGGGAGAAGTGACTCTGAGAGAAACCTCTGTCTTTTTGGCCAGAGGAACCAAGAAAAGGGGATCCTGCTGGATAGAGTGTGTGGAGTTGGGGGGAGAATTGCAGAGAGGAAAGAGCTAAAGAAAAAGGTTTCTTAATTCTGTGAATGAACCCATAAAAGTCCCACACTCACTACTGAGTTTTATAAGCCTGGGATAGACCCAAAGGAGCCTCTCAAAAGCGTTGAAAAGTGAAAAGAGATTAAAACCATAGCCCACAAAGGGCAAGACAGAACTTGTGTGGCAATTCTAACTGGGTTGACTGCCTGCTAATACAAAATTCAACATTCTCCAGAGGACCCCATGTAACACTCAACTAGGATATGTCTGGGAAATAATACAAAATTATTCAACATACCAAGAACCAGAAAATGAGAGCAGTTCTCAAGGGAAAAGTCAACCTATAGATGCCAACCTTGAGACTATTCAGATGTTGGGGATATCAGATAAGGATTCTTTTTTTTTTTTTAAAGATTTTATTTATTTGACAGAGATACAGCGAGAGAGGGAACACAAGCAGGGGGAGTGGGAGAGGGAGAAGCAGGCTTCCCGCTGAGTGGGGAGCCCGATGCGGGGCTCGATCCCAGGACCCTGGGATCATGACCCGAGCCGAAGGCAGACGCTTAACGACTGAGCCACCCAGGCGCCCCTCAGATAAGGATTCTAAAGCAACTTTTATAATTATGCTCCATGAGGCAAAGGTAAACATACTTGAAATGAACAGAAGGAAATTTCTCAGCAGAGAAACATAAGTTAATTTTTTTAAAAAGGAAATTTCAAAACTGAGTAATACAATATCCAAAACAAAAAAAAATTCAATAATGGAATGGGAGATGATAAAGGAAAGAGCCAATGAACATGAAGATTGGTCAACAAAAATTATCTAATATAAAATCAGAAAGAAAAAAATTAAAATAAATGATTAGAACATCAGGGACTTGTGGAATAACAGTAAAAGGTCTGAGGTCGTGTAACTGGAGTCTGAGAAGAAGAGAAAGAAATGGAGCAGGAAAATTACTTGAATAAATAACTGCCTGAAATTGCACAAATTTGGGAAGAGACAAAAATTTATAGATTTAAGGACTCAATGAACCATAAGCAGGATAAAACCATATTTAAACACATCATAATTAGGAGTGCTTGGGTGGCTCAGTCATTAAGCGTCTACCTTCGGTTCAGGTCATGATCCCAGAGTCCTGGGATCGAGCCCCGTGTCAGGCTCTCTGCTCAGCAGAAAGCCTGCTTCTCCCTCTCCCACTCCCCCTGCTTGTGTTCCCTCTCTCGCTGTGTCTCTCTCTGTCAAATAAATGAATAAAATCTTTAAAAACAAACAAACACATCATAATTAAACTGCTGAAAAATAATAAAGAAAAAAATCTGGACAATGATGACACATACATAGGGAAATAATAATCTGAATTAGTGTGGATTTCTCATCAGAAACTATGGAAGCCAGCAGACAGTGGAACATCTTTAAAGTATTGAAAGAAAAAAACTCTATATCCAGTAAATTCTCTTTTGGGAATGAAGGCAAAAATAGACATTCTCAGATGAAGGAAAACTAAGAGACTTTCTTGCCAGCAGATGTGGCCTAAAGGAAATACTAAAGTAGGTTCTACAGCTCAAAAATAATGATACTCAGGGGGCACCTGGGTGGCTCAGTCCTTGAGCGTCTGCCTTCGGGTCAGGTCATGGTCCCAGGGTCCTGGGATCGAGCCCCACGTCGGGCTCCCTCCTCAGCGGGAAGCCTGCTTCTCCCTCTCCCACTCTCCCTGCTTGTGTTCCCTCTCTCGCTGTGTCTCTCTGTCAAATAAATAAAATCTTTAAAAATAAATAAATAAATAAAGATACTCAGAAGGGAATGTGGAACTTCAACAAGGCAGAGGAAGAGAAATAGTAAATATCCAGGTAAATATAAAAGACAATGTTCACCTCTTAAGTGAACATGTATATTGTTAAAACGATAACACTGTCTGGTAGGGTTTTCAGTACAACAGCTATCACATGAAGGCAGGAGGGTAAGGGGACCTATATGATTGTAAGGCTTCTATATTTTACTTGAAATGAAAAATAATATTAACCCTAAGAAAACTGTGAAAGGTTGAGAACGTACACTGCAATCTCTAGAGGAACCATTAAAAACATATAATACAAAGAGATATAGCTGAAAAGCCAATAGAAAAATTTAAACACAGCATTTGAAAATATTTAAATAAATCAAAAGAAGACAGGAAAGAGGAGAGAGAGGAACCAAAAAAATCAGAGGAAAAAGAGAAAACAAAAAAATGGTAGACCAAAATAGAATCATATCAATGATTACAATAAATGTAAATGCTCTCAACATGTTAATTATCAGATCTAACAATTATAACCTATTTTTTTTTAAAAAGGCCCAAATGTAAGTTATCTGGCAGAAACCCACTTTAAATATAAAAACACAGATTAAAAGTAAAAAGATGAAAAAGAATTACTATACATACAATAAAAGAAAGTTGGCTGGAAAGGATATGTTAATGTCACAGAAAGTAGACCTCAGAGAAAGGAATATTACCAGGGATGAGAAAGATACAAAATAAAAAAATGTATCAATTCATCAAAAAGACATAAGAGTCCTAAATATATATTCAGCTAACAAAAGAACTTCAAAAGTCATGAAGGAAAAACTGACGGAACTGAAAGCAGAAATAAACAAATACATAATTATAGCTAAGACTTAAACTCCTCCTTAGTAATTAGTTGAATAAGTGGCCAAAAAGTCATACAGAATCCTAATACTATCTACCTACTTGACTTCGTTGACATTAAGTGAATACTCTACCCAACAGAAAAGAACACATTCTTCTCAAATGTACATGGAATATTCATCAAGATAGACCATATCCTGGGTCATAAAACAAAACCTTAAAAAATGAAGAAGAAACAAAAGCATACAAAATATGTTCACTAACGTTATGGAATTAACCTGGAAATCAATAATGGAAAGGTAACTGGAAAGTCTCCAAATATTTGGAAAATGAACAATATACTTTGAAATACTCAAATGGTCAAAGAGGTAAGTAATCCCAAGAGAAATCAGAAAATATTTTGCACTTAATAAAAATGAAAAACAAAATAATCAAAATTTGTAGGATGCAGCTAAAGGGAGGCATGGAGGAAAACACACAGCATTAAATGCCTACATTCAGGGTACCTGGCTGGCTCAGTCAGTAGGGCGTAAGACTCTTGGATCTCAGGGTCATGAGTTCAAGCCCCATGCTGGGTGTAGAGATTACTTAAAAAAAAAAAAATGCCTACATTAGAAAAAGAAAGGTCTCAAATCAATGATGTAGTCTGCACCTTAAAAAACTAGAAAAAGAGGTGCAAAATAAGCCCCAAAGCAAGCTAAAGGAAGGAAATGATAAGGATAGAGCAGAAACAAATGAAATAGAGAATAGTAAAGCAATAAAGAATATCAACAAAACAAGAGATTGGTTCTTTAGAAAGATTCGTAAAATTGATAAATCTCTAGACAAAGAACTACAAAAAAAAGGGAGAAGAAACAAACAATCCTCATGAAAGAAGGATTATCACTCCAGACACAACAAACATTAAGGAAATGCTATAAACAACTCAGTGCACATAAGCTTGACAGTTTAAATGAAATGGAACTGAACACAAATATTAGAATGGCTTAAAAAAAAAAAAGAACAAATCCAAGTTTTGGTGATGGAAACGTGGAGCACAGAATTCTCATACACTGTTCGTAAGAATGCAAAATGGTACAAGCATTCTGGAAAACAGTTGGGTAGTTTCTTATTGAATGAAATATACATGTATCATATTGCCTGGCAATCCTACCCCTAGATATTTATTCTAGACAAATGAAAATTGATGTGCAAACAAAAACCTATACATGAATGTGTACAGCAATTCTGTTCACATTGCCCCAAATGAACATCCACAGGTGAATGGAATACTCTTGAGCAATAATAAGGAACTAACTATTGAAAAATGCAACATGGATGGATCTCCAGAGAATTATGGTGAGTGAAAGGTTACACACAATATGAGCCTAGTTACATGGCATTCCGGCCCAACTAGGTAGAGAGCACAGGTGGGCAGTGGCTGGGGGTCAGGGGTGGAAGGAGAGGCTGACCACCGAGGGGGAGCAGGAGGAAAGTTCTGAGGTAATGGATCAGTTTCTATGTTGGGACTGTGGTGGTGCTGTTGTAGACAGGTGTTAAGTACTCACTCTAAGTACATTTCATAGTAATGATCATATTAATAAGGTATTCATGAGTTCATACTGATATAATAAAATGATTGAAGAAATAAATAAACGGGGGAGAGTAGACAAATCTTGCATGCAGGAAAATTCCAAATAATTTCTGTAGATACTCAGCCCTCAGTGATGTACAGCAGAACTTCCACCCCTCGTGAGGGGCTGCCCATACTGATTTCCTTCCTAAGAGGACAGTCTGAAAGGGAAAGAAAAGACGAACTTCACAGAGAGGAAACCTGACAACCACTACCTCATCCAGGTGACCAAGGCAGTAATGTCATTTTGACAGCATGTACCATTAATATGTGATGAGATGGTGCTTTGTCTTTGAGGGCTGGCTCCCGGAAACCCACAGCCCCAGTCTAATCATGAGAAAAACACGTGACATATCCTAGCTGAGGAACATTCTACAAAAGACCTGACTGGTACCCCATAAAACTGTCAAGGCTATGCAAATAGGGGAAGCCTAAGAAACTGTCACAGCCCAGAGGAGACTAAGGACACCTGACAACTAAATGTAATGTGATGCCCTGGATGGCATCCTGGGACAGAAGGGGGACATTAGGTAAAAACTCAAGAAATCTGAATAAATATGGACTTAAGTCAGTAATGATGTACCAGTGTTGGTTCACGACTGAGACAACCGTACAATGCTAATCACATAAGACGTTAATAAGAAGAGAAAAGGGCTCAAGCACGCTTCTGTGCACAAGTTAACGCACTGGGCCACTGCTCTCTTGGCCATTTTCTGGGATGCTGTTTTTCAAATAAAATATATTAGACAATATTGTGCTATTTTTTTTCTCAAGCTACAGTCAATTGGAGTTACTGCTAACACATTATGAAAACCCAGTTTCCTGCTTAGACTTTTCTGGCTTAGAGACAATTTCTAATTCTACTTAGGTGACTTTAAACAGACTTAATGCCAATTTTTAAGGGCTTATCCCATTTAAAATAATTCACCATCCTATTTTTGCCCTCACAGAAGTAGACTTAAATTCATCAATAGTGCCCCTAATAGCTAAGCAAATTAGCTGATGATTTTTACCATCATCATCATCACCACCATGGTCACTTCCAGAAGCAGAGCAGCATGCCAGGGAAAGGCAGAATGCTGATCTAACAAGACTGCTCTCCACCAGCCAGACCAGCTCATTCTCTCCTTAAAGTATACAGCCATCCTAGTGGGAAGCCTCTGAAGTGGCTGGTCCTCCAGGCTGGCAGGAACAGAGACCCACTTACTTTGTGCCTCCCAGGCTACACCTGAAACCGGAAAGACGCTCTCTGGACAGTCCTGTCCTGAGTACTGCTTCATCACCCTCCTGCCTTTGTGGTCAGGACAGACTACAGCAAGAGTCCCAGAACTGGCCCTTCGAAGCCACATCACAGACACAGCGACCTGGGCGGTCCAGGCCAGGTCACTGGGAAACTTCCCAGGGCTCCTGCTTCCCTCCAGGGGAATGGAGGTCTGACCACTGCCCTCCATGGTCTTTGAAATGCAGGGAGTCCCAGGGAAGTCAGCAGGTACACATACAGGCATCAGAAACCAGCCTACAACTTAGGACAACACTGTTCCAAGTCGTCACCCTATCGCTGAGGCCCCTGGGGGTCAGTGTCCCATCTACAGCATGGCTCATCACTCAAGCCAGGGGTGGGGGCAGCCCTGTGAGTGATGCCCAGGCCCCAGAGGGGTGGTTCTGCCATAAGTAAGGCCAAGGGCACAGTCCCTTCCAGAGAGCCCAGACTACAGGGCACCCGGGTGGCTCAGTCGGTTAAGCATCTTGACTCTTGATTTCGGCTTAGGTCATGATCTCAGGGTTGTGAAATCAAGCTCTGCACTGGGCATGAAGCCTGCTTGAGATTCTCTCTCCCTCTCCCTCTGCTCACTTGGCCAGCAGTCCACCAACACGGCGCCCCCAGGATAAGGACTGACCACCGCTGGAGTCTAGCATGGTAGACCCCTTAGAAAACCAAACCAAACCAAACCAGAGAGCTTAGACCTGCCCACAACAGCTTTAGAAAGCATGTCCAGGGATGCCTGGATGGCTCAGTCGTTAAGTGTCTGCCTTTGGCTCAGGTCTGATCCCAAGGTCCTGGGATCGAGCCCCACATCAGGTTCCCAGCTCGGCGGGAACCCTGCTTCTCCCTCTCCCACTCCCCCTGCTTGTGCTCCCTCTCTCGCTATGTCTCTATCTGTCAAATAAATAAATAAAATCTTTAAAAAAAAAAAAAAGAAAGAAAGAAAGAAAAGAAAGCACGCCCGGATGAGACAAGGGAAGGAACAAGCCCTTCAGGGATAGTAAGATCCCTATCCCGTTACCAGCAGCTCACAGCCACAAAGAACTGGACACAGTCCCTGGGCCAAGGAAAGCATGCTGCACCTCCCTGCTCAGGCCCCGTGGGCTGCCAGGCACAGGCCCAGTCTAGGAGGGATCGGGACAGGGCGGGCCCGTCCCAGCCCCAGCCCAGCCTGCGCCCACTGCACCCCTCCCCGGCCCCGAGCCAGGGAGGCAGCTTTGCCGGGGGTAACTCAAACTTCACAAAGAAACCATTTCTGGAATGGGGCTCCGTTTGGCGATTCGGAGTCAAAGGCGCACTTCATAGCTCCTTTCCAAACCCCGTGCATTGTCAGGGCCCTTTCCCCTTTGAAGCCTCGGTGAGTGATTGAAGCGTCTACTTTCTGAGGGGCAGATAGCACTGGGCCGGTAATCTGACTCTAAGCCCGGGGATAAAGGTAGTTTGTTTCCTCTCAGCCCGTCTGTCAACACCTCCTCAGTAATTAGCCCTAATTATTACCAAGGGCCAGCCTCCCATTCGGTTATTAAATCAGAAAGAGTATCGTGGCCGGGCATCTGTCAACGCCCGACTGGCGACCTTGGATTCATTGAATCCTCTGTCAGTATCCGTGGCTTCAAAGATGCAGATCCCAGGGAGGGGTTCCGGGGACGCAGCGCGGCCAGCCCCGCCTGGGACGGAGGGCCGAGGGGAGGGAGGACAGTGCTACGAGCAGCCCTGCGCACTGCAGGCCTCAGAGTCCAGTGGGGAGGTGGGAGCCTGGCACCATCCCTGCACCCGCCTTCCCCCTGGGCAGCAAGTGCACACCCCAACTGTAGCCATCCCCAACTCTCCCGGTGACTGATGGAACTCTGTGTGTACAGCGTGGGGGTGAGAGGGTGTAAAGAATGCCCTCCAGCAGCCCTTCCCCTAGGGGACTGAAGGCCAGTCCCAGGCCTGCCTGCCTCTGGCACAGCCGTGTCCCAGGAGCAGCAGGTGATGGTGGCCTGAGGCTCCACAGGGTCCTGTGCTGGCTGTTTATTGAGTGTACTGAGAAAACCATAGAGCCCAGCTGCCAGGAGCCCCCTCCGAGCTTCGAGTACGGGCAGGGCATCTCCCCATGGGCCAGAAAGGCTGCAAAGCAGATCTGGGGGACAGCTGTAGGAACAACAGGCTTCTGTGGTAGTCAAGAGTGCTGCACTCCTGAAGGCCCTTGGGGGACAGACTGACAGCCACCTCCATCCTTGGCCTGAAGCTTCTTGTTCTGCCCAAGAGCAGCAAGTCACTTGCTCCGTAGCGTGGAGACCTTCTGCTCCTGCAAAGCTCACGCATTCCTGGCTCCTCTGAGGGGGAAGGTGCCCCGTCCAGGAAGATTCACGACCTCAGACAGGACTGTCCCAGGCCCCATAGGAACTCCTTGCCTGCAGTAAACCCAGCAGTGCCCCACATCGTGTCTAGACATTCACCCCACCAGGTGTGCGAGCACCCCTTCTGGAAGGGCTCCACTGTGTTTGGAGGAGAGGGCAATGGAGGCAAAGTTACAGCCACATCCCCTGGGACCTGGCTCCTCTGCAGGGGTCAAGGCCCATGTGGTACGATGGGTGCCCAGGCAGAGGTGAGCACAGCCCTCCCACCAGCATGCCTGTCCTGCCCTGCCACACCACAGCCAAGTCCCTGCTGGGTGCTTTGCCTGGCAGGGTTAGACTGCACTGGGGCAGCAGGACGGAGCCTCATGGACAAAGGCACAGTGATGTCTGACAAACTAGCAGCTGCAGTGCGTGAGGTGCGGCCGTGTGCCCCACGGCCAGCAGGGGCTTCGGAGCTGGGCCACTGAGACTTCTGCTTGGGACAGGGGGACAGGCCAATCTTGCTAGACTGAAAGGAAAGGCCAGGGAGAGGGGCTGCTGGGTGGCAGAGGCAGGCAGGCTGGGCAGGCAGGGCCACCCCACAAATAGGCGCCTCAAGCTGCAGCTAGGACGCCCATCACCCCCAGGAGCAGGTCCAGGGAGCCTGGCAAGACGGCAGGAAGGAAGTCCAACTCGGGAGCATTTTCAGCCAGCCTGCCCCCACAGACTTACAGGCAGGGGTGGGACGCCAGCCAGGCCAGCAGCATTTTTGTCCCTGGTGAACACACGGAAAAGCTCGCTGTTTTACAGGAAGCGTGACCATTCCCATGCACCAGCTTCTGGGGCCCACATCCACCATGAGCTCTGGTCCACGGCGGCCAGCTGCCCAATGCTGACGACAGCACCCAGACCACTCTCACCTTGGGCACGGAGTGGGCCGGTCCCCATGGGCTAGTGCCCAGGCAGCTCCTGGGAACCTGATCCCAGTTGGAGAGGGGGTCTGTAACCATGGTGGTGGTGATACACTTTCTGACAGGGATGTATGTGTTTGCTCCTGTGACAGGGACTACCTCGGGCAGGGGAGGCCCCCCACCCACCTAACACACACTCACAGATGTGCAAATTACGTGCCCACCGAGACACTGCATGTTCACAATGGGCTGTGCGGTCTGTGCACACACACGTGTCGAGGTGCACACATTCACATGTGTGCACGGGCACTAACAGCCACTGGCAGCGCCTGATTGCAGCCTTGGGGGAGGGAAGGGTCAGGGACAGTGATGGTAGCCCTGAGGGGCCTGCCGGCTGCCTCCAAGCACATGCAAGGCAGAAATTCTCTCCCTTACACAGGCAGCAAAGGGAGCCTTGCAAAAGTTCAGCAACTTGTGGGGGGTAGAGGGGGATGGAGGGGGATGGAGGCAGGGGACATGATGATAGGGACCAGGAGGCCACGGTGGGCTTTGTGAAGTGGGCACCTGGAGCGGGGTGGGAACACGGGCAGAGCTGCACTGGCCTCAGGGTTACCCTCCTGGCCGTCACCATCCATGGTTCCCATTTGCACCCTGATTTTCAGGGGGAGGAACACAGGGTCTTGGTGGTGGGAAGGCTGCCACGCCCTAGGGGACAGCACACTGGATCAGGTACCTGGCCACCCCATGCTTCCTGGATTCCCCTACCCTGCAGGCCCTCACGGGCTGCCCATCTCCCCACCCATGGCCTTCAGAAAACCTTGGCTATGGTGCAAAAGTGTCAAGGTGAACGACGCTCGGCACTGAGGACCCCATGGGGCATGAGATGTGGCATTCCCAGGGCCAAGCGTCCCTACACTGACCATGCAGGACCTGCACTTCACCAGCTGTATGGCAGAGTGTGGGCTGTCAGACCAGGCCCCGTGCTGCTCAGGCACACAGGTGAGCAGCCCAGAATGTTCCTCTCCACCATCTGGTGGCCCCACCTGGCAAGTGGATGAGCACGCACCACCCACAGGCCCCAGCCCTGGCTGTGCAGCCTTGAGGCCAGGAGAGAAGGAATGGGCTGCCAAGGGCACCCCAAAGGCCAGGGACTCCTCCCAGGCTCACCATCAACACCCTTGTAACAGAGAGATCATGTTGCCCATTTACAAATGAGGACGCCACAGCCCAAAGAGAAAGTGAACTCAGGACTCCCACTGTCTGGCACTGCTCACTCGGCCAGCAGTCCACCAACATGGCGCCCCCAGGTTAAGGACTGACCACCGCTGGAGGCAAGCAACGGAACGCCATGGTCCACTGTACCATCCTGTGCTTATGATGACGTGTTCTTAAAACTAGCCAAGACAACTTAAAGAACAAGGTGTCAGTGGAGGGGTGGGGGAGGTGGGAACATTTCTCTATCAAATAATGAAGACTCGCTATAAAGACTCACTATAAAGCTAGATCATTGGTGAGGACAGACCAGACCAGAGAGCTAGGCATGTATGAGAAGGATGGCACCATGGACAGGCTGGGCCAGCTTGGCATCCTTAACCTGGGGTGGGAAGGTCTGTGCCCTGTGGGGAAAGGGGCCTCTACTCGTTAGGGTAGGATAGGTCACGCTGTGGGATACACAAGCCCCCAAACTCAGCGGCTCCACATCTCAAACCGATTCCCACTCCTATTACATGTCTGGTGCAGGTAGGTGGAGGGGCCCGTGCCCGTCACTGGCTATCTGATGACCACGGCAGAGCCCTCTGCACGCCACGCCATTAGTCAAGCTGACTTGAGAGTCAATGTAAAAGGCAAAACATTAAAACTGGGAAATACAGGGTAATGTCTTTGTACCCTCAGGCAGGCAAAGATTTCTGAAATAAGCATTCCTAGCATGTTCTGCTGCCGTGGCCTGGAGAGACTCTGCACCCCCAAGAGTGCTCACCATAACATTATTGGAAATTGCAAAAATGAAAAACAAGAAATCCATCTTGGGCATTATGATGGGCAAATTGTGTCCCCCCCCCTCCAATTCACCTGTTGGAAGTTCTAGCCCCTACCCTCTCAGAATGTGACTCTATTTGGAGACAGGGCCTCTAAAGAAGAAATTAATGTTAAATGAGGTCATATGGGTGGCCCCTAATCCAATAGGACTAGTGTCCTTATAAGAGGAAATTAGGACAGGCACAGAGAGACAACCATGTGAGGAGACAGGGAGCAGATGGCCATCACAAGCCAAGGGGACAGACCGCAGGAGAAACAACCCTGCCAGCACCTTGATCTTGGACTTCCAGCCTCCAGAACTGGGAGAAATACATTCTGTTGTTTAAGCCCCGCGGCCTTAGTAAGCTCACAGGCATCTTTCCACGGGTATTGATGCAGGCCTGCCCCCACTTTGGCGACGGGTTAGGGTCACTATTGAGCATCAGGTTCACCTTCTCCATGCTGACAGCCCCACCCCACGGGAGGATTAGCCGCTCATCCCTCAGAAGTCAGGTGTGGTTTGGCAGCTTCTTTTGGCCACCGTACTGGAAAAGGAGGGATGTAAGTATCACTTGTGGTTCACTGTGATCTTTCTCCTGCCTCTGTGGTTACGGAGAATGCGTCCAGTGAACTCCTGTCAGCACAGGTCCTCTGCAATGGGCAAGGGCCACCCCAGCTGGTCTGTGACAGATGAGTAGTGAGACGTGGGAGGTTTTGACTGCAGCACAATCTGGCTCATCCTGACTGATGTGACAGAACAGCTCTATTTACCTCACTCCATACTACAGGGCCTTTGGGCTGTTTCCAGCTTTGCTGTTAATGCAGTGAGTGCCCACTAGGCACTTGACAGGGCTCTGGCCACTACACAGGCCTTATCTCATTCGATCTTCCCACCACCTTACGAGGTCAGGTGACACCACAGACCATGAGCTTGCAAGTGGAGGCAAGGTGTGACCAAGCTCAAGTCCATGCTCTGAAGCCCCACACTGAAGAAGAACAACAGCCATCTGCCCATAGGCAAGTGGTCAGGGTATGTGTGCTTAGAAATGTTATGTGGGTGAATTGTAGTATTTGATATTCCCATCAAGAGCAAGAAAAAGCCTCTTTCTCCATACCTTCAGCAATTCTGGATACCTAGAACTTTTAAAGTTCTGGGATCACAGGCAGAAAAAAAAAAAAATCACCCATACTTCCCTGTAGTACTTTTATGTTTTTAAATATTGAAATCTTTAATCCATCTGGAGTGGAGCCTGGCACAGAGTGAGGTGGGTATCCAGTTTTACTATTTTCCAGATGGCTAACCAGTTGTTCCAACTCCTTTTACTAAATAATCCATTTCACCCCCATTAATTTGAAACAATACCTTCAGCATGAACTAAATTCCTGCATTTATTGGCTTTATTTCAAAGTTTTCTATTCTCCTCTGTTCATCCATCCACACCAATTCCAAGTACTTTCATTGTTGCAGCTTTATAAAAAGTTCTCTCATAGGACCGTATCCATAATACTTCTGGTGTTAAATTTTCCTTGGAGATGTGTACTTTAAAAACCCTCCCATAGTGCCCACTGTGTCATATCTTTAGGAAATAAAATCTCCAGGTTATTTCCAAGGCCAAGTATGGGATGGGCACGATGATCCGGTAGGCAGACCCCAGCACATCAGCCAGACCCTGAGCACAGCCAGCAAACCCTGCCAGACTGTCCTGCTCCCAGGAGTAGCCTCCTCTAGCCCACCTGTGTGTGAAGAGCTGGGAGTGGCGAATGACCCAAGGATCCTCCTCCCGTCATGCATGGCAGGGCCTCCTCTGCTGTCTCTCTGTTCCTTCTCCCCCCTCAGAACAGGAAAGCAGCTAGGTCATTGCATCTGCCCAAAGACAGGGCACAGCAACGGCTGCCAAGGAAACTGTCGCTCTGCAACACCATATGCACTGCCTATCTGCAAGGTCATGCCAGAGCCCTCCCATCCTCTCCTGATCCCACCTGCAAGGGCACCCAGGAACTGGCAACCTTGCCTTTGCTGCTAAGGCCCTGCCCTTGTTTCTTTTCCTTTGTGATGAGAG
>NC_138381.1:56953528-57018605 GCF_054177405.1 Leptonychotes weddellii
GGGGGGGGTCAGAAGGGAAGATGGCAATCTTGAGCTGAAAGGGATTCTCTTTCAGTCCACTAAATGTAGATGAGAAAGGTGTCCTGCGCAGATGCCAGCAACAGTGGGGATGTCAACTAAGTGAATGGGCCATCACCCCAGTGAGTAACCCCAGGTTCTCTTGTCAGAGACATCTTACCAACTCAAAAGATATGGCCAACAATATCAGACCCACTGGCAGGCCAGTGGGTGGGGGTGGGACGCAGTCTGAGCTGGGTTTGAAAAAGGAGGGTCCAGAACTGAGCAATAGTGTGGAGGGGCAGCAGTGCATCTGGGGCTGAGTTACAATGTGCAGGGATTTCCCACACTTACACTTGATCAGAATCAAGGCTGCATAGTGATTTCTTCTGTTAGCTTGCTTGTTTGCTTTTAGGGTTATATCACCTTCCCACTTATTTCTAAGACTTGCAACTGTTTTATTTACAAGGCACCTGTGCCTTAAAATAGCTCACGCATAAAACCATCTGAACCCAGAGCCTTTTAAAGTTAACAATTACTAAATAATCCCAACCTGTCTATTTTACTTAAAAATTTTGACCAGATGTTTGCTTACTACTAATTTTTCTCTAAAATAACTAGTTTTAGTAGCAGTTCACATTTCCATTTATTTTTTCTTCCTAGTTTCCAGGAAAGTGTTGTTTCCACAATTATAAAACTGAAGGGACTTGACATTCTTGTCTAACTGTTCCTCTGGGTAGGTACTCTGTACCCATCCTGTGTTAAATTTGGCTTAAGGGAGCTTCTGAGCTCAGTTCTCATTATTAGAAAACCCATCCTTGTACAGAACAGGTCTTTCTTCATTCCAATCCTCTGGCCCCTGGGCCTCATAGCTCTGGTCTGCTGCCTGCTCCTCACTTCACCTCCAGCTCTAGGAAGTCAGTTCTCAAAACCACACTCTACCTGCCAGTCCTAACTCCATCCTTCAGCCAGACCCTTCAATTCGCAAAGCCCCCACCAGAAACCACACCTCCAACACCGACCTAGAGTACTCATGGCTAGGGCCTAGCTGGTTCCCAACAGAACAGGCAACAGTGTTCCGGCTAACAAAATAAGGGCTCTGCTTGTCAGCAGCCACCACACCACAAGCTGAGCCATAAATTCAACATATGTTTAATGAGTACCAAATTGTGTACCAGGGATGCAAAGCTGATCAAGATGGAGCCCCTGCCCTAGAGGCTCATAGCCTACCCAAAGATAGAAGTCATTTATAGTGTTATGGTTTAAGTGCTGAGTCAGCAATGTGTAAGAGTGGGCAAGGAGGCAGGGACTGCTGAAGAGCAGAAAGTGGGAGGGCAACATGGGCAAAGGCACTGAGACACAGAAATTCATGTCAACTTCTGAAGAAAACCAGGCATAACTACAATCTTAATATACAAAAGGGAAAAATGCCTGACACTGAATTAGACTGGCAAGGAGGCCTGTATCTCACCTCCCTAGCTGGCCAAGACTGCTGGTAAACCCATAGGGAAGCATCTTTCTCAGCCATTCCACTCATACTAAATGATCAAAGTGGCTGCTTCCTCCATGCAGCCTTCCTTAAATTCCAGCCAAGAGGAAAGAGGTCACAGGGAGCCAAGATGGGCAAGGGGGCCAAAGCAGAGACACCATCCAGGGACAGATCCAAACAGGGCTGACATGGCAGACCTAGTTTAGTCCAGCCAACATTGAACAAAGGGGTCTGGGGAGTGGAGCGGTTATAAAGACATAGAAATATCTGATGAGGACTGCTGTATGAAACTGTCCAACCAGTGGAAATGCAGCTGAGGAGGCAGCTTCTGGGCCACTGGGGAAGTGAGAGGATGACAGGCACAGCGTAGAGCCCAATATTCTGCTATAACAGGTGGTGGGGTGGTGAAGGAGACAAGGGCTCAGAGCAGAGCCCAAACAGGTGCACCTCCTGCCCAGCAATAAAACAAGTGGATACGGCAGTATCTGGGAAAGCCACCCCGTCCTGTTGGAGGGCTGTGGGGTTCCTCAGCTATGTAGGCCACTTCATCACAAGGAGCACTGCTGCATCTGCATCTGCCTGGGCTGTGTCCAGAATCCAGGGCTGTGGGGTGGGGAGTGGGGAAACTGTTAGGTCTCCTGGGGCCTCTGAGGTGTCCGCCACCCACTGTGGGGTACCTAAGGATGTCTCCTGGTCTACCTCTGTCTTAGAAACCTCCTCCTCTGTCTTCTGGGGTTCTGGACCCCCTGGTGGAACTGGATCTGGTTTCTGAGCAGGTGGGTTAGCAGATCCTGAAAGTACAGGGACAGAGGTAGCGGTCACCTCCCCTGGCTGGGACGAGGTTGGCCCCACAGGACCAGGATCAGTGCTGCATGCAAAAGTAGACAAGGTGGGGGATTCCACAGACCCAGGGCTGTTCTCCTTGGCCCACTGCTGTTCAGGGAGAGTATTTCTGGATGTAGAGTTGGAACTACAAACAGCAGGGGTGGCCACAGCAACTGGGACAGCACCCATGTTGAGTGCCAGGGCCTCTGAGTACTTAGCTAAGTACTGCTTCACCACAGGCAGCTCCGGGGGCCACTGGTGGCTGGCTCGAGGCAGGAAGCAAGGTGCTACAGCACTGCTCAGTGAAACTGTTCGGGTCTTGAACAACTTCCTTGAGATCCTGGCAGAAGAGCTCATAATCGTCAGGAAGGGGCAGGTCCCCATCGACGTACGGGGCTGCCCACACCTGGCTCAGTCCATCAGTTGCCCTAGGATCTCGAAGATGCAGGTGAGGTTGTCCTGATAGTGCTCAAAGCAAAAGGACATATCGGTCCAGAAGCCCTGGGGAGCCATCAAAGGTGCGTGGGTACGAGACTGGCACCCAGTGGAAGTCCACCCTGGGGGCCATGGGCCAGGCATGTGCAGAGCCGGGGGCCCCCTTTCTGTGGGCTTACCGCCGGGAGCACTCATGGCCATGCTCTTCTGCTCCAAGGTTGTGCGTGCACACACAGGGTCCCCACAGCAGGGCCGCTCAATCCAGGGATCCACTGGGGGGGGCATATGTGACGCCAGGAGAGACCTGGTCCATCTGCTGCCAAGGGTGTGCGTTGGTGTAATTGGCTGCTGCCCGGATGGGATTGCAAGGGCCCTGCCAATGGTGCCGGCCAAGAGGAATGCTGGGAACAGAGGGGAGTTGCCACATCGACTATAAGAGGAAGGAGGAAGAAAGGAAGAGACAGCGCAGCAGGGAGGGTGGGCATGACACAACAGGACAGAGATGGGCTGAAAAGGGGTGCGGCAAACCCAGGCGTTCCAGGCAAGTGCTGAGGGTCAGAGGAGCTGACAGCTGTGGCCTCAGGAGCGCTGAGAAGAGCTGACGGGACTGTCAGACGCAGGCCACCATCCAAGGCAATCTGTCCAAAAACAAGGTGGGGAAGAGCGGGAACCAGGCCCAACCACCTCCACTGGGCAGCAGGAGGAGGCACTAAGCAGGCAAACCCCAGGTACCCAACCAGGAGCTCTGAGTGGAAGGAGGGCCCAGGAGGCAGTCCTGGGAGGTCTGAGGTGGGCAAATGCCACCTGTGATGTTTCATGGGCAAGGCGTGATGGCAGATGCTGTCAGTCTCAGGAGAAGGAAAGGGGGCCAGGTCGGAACCCCCAGGGTTTCCTTGGATGGCCTGGCTGGCTGTCAGGGAGTTTCAGGAGAACGACAGTAGCTACCTTTTACTGAGTGCTCTATCTGTGCCAAACACTGACCCCCTGATGAGGCTGGTACGCTCATCGTACCAGAGGCAGAGTGGTGAGTGAAGTCACTTGTCTGCGGCCACACACCAACCACCAGTAAGTGATGGAGGCAGCTGAACCTGGCTCTAAAGACCACAGCTTAACCACCACACATCACCATGCTGGTTATGAACTACCTTTCAATCCACCAAAAAGGAGTCACCTAGTCGCCCCAAACACTGTGATTGCTATGTAAGTAGACAGTGTCACAAGATCCTTTAACATCAAAGCACTAGGAGCTTGGAAGGTGCTACCTTTCTGCCCAACAGAAGCCTAGGGACCCGTTATTCTCTGTGCCCTCCAGCCTCCCCACCCGTGCCTTCCAGACTCACCTCACCACTCAAGGGTGTAGCCTGCTGGCAACGCCACCCTACCCCGAACACACCTCCTTGCATCCCCATTCCTGTCGACAGCCCAGCATCCAAACCCCCAAGTTTAATTCCACTTGCTACGTCTTCTTTCACCACCCCAAAGTCACTGCTATAAAGGGCCTGGAGAGCAGTGGTCATCAACCCTGAGCAGCCCAAAGAGCCCCACAGTGGAAAAGGAGGCTGCAACCATCACCAGATACAACTCCCTTCCAAAGCTAGGAGCCCTCTCCCAGGGCTCTCACACTGCCCAGCCTGATAGTGGCCACCTCCTCAGTCTCTCTGCAAAGGGAGGTCCACTCATAGCCACCACAGAACACACTCTGCAACCCCCCCCCACAGACCCTAATGCTCCATCAACTCACGCCGGGCCACCACGGCCTGCACACACCTTTGTGCATAGTTGCCCATGTGTTTATCTCTCCTATCCCCATCAGAGTGAGTTCCTCCAGGGAGACACAGCTCTGCTGGTCTTTCTGCTGAGCACCTTCCAGGGTAACCTGCAGCACTTGAAGCTGCTAGGGTCAAGAGCACCTACCTTTGCCACCCAAGCATTCTGGAACCTCTCAGGTACAGCCCTCACTCTGTGGGGGTTCTTCCACCTGAAAGCCCTTCCCATCCTAACACAGTAAAAGAATATGCCAGAGCCTGCCGGCGGCAGTGGCCCAAGGGGCAGCACACAAGTGCAGTCCACTTGTGAGTCCAGTTCAGTCCCTCATCGAATTCTGAAAACCAGTGACTGCAAACCACACCCCAGCTCCTGCCACCAATCTGAGGTTAGGTGCCAGGCTGCATGCAAAACCCACATCCCATGCCCAGAAGACAGTGCACACTACCCAGGTCTCTGCCCTGGCTTCCTCCCAGCCCCAAATCCCACCCCCAATCAGAACCCTAGCTGTCCGCTGCCTGCTCATCAGCATGCCTGTGTGCCCCCTGCAGCCTGAGGGAGAATGCTCCCTTGCTCCAACCAGCCAGCCCTGACGGGCCTGAACCTTCCTAAGCCTGGGTCTCTTAACACTTTGGCGCCTTGGCTACCAGTCTGTTGACTTCTATCCCTTCTCTCCCCACCCTAACACTGAGGAATTTGGGCCCTTCTCCTGGACTGCACAGCGCTCTACTCAAGGAGCACGTACCGGGACGCACGCGCATTTGCCTCCGCAAAGCCAAAAAGCACCGATAACGCTGGAGACAAGGGGCCCCGGGGGTAGAATAACGTGCCCAAAGCCTCATAGCAAGTGGACCACTGCACCAGCCCTCCCGCAAACGCCATGCAGGAAACCGCAGGGAGAGCTCACAAGTTCCACTGCAAAAAGAAGCCGACCTACCTGAGGCTGCGCGAAGCGTCTGTGAAGAGGGTCCACGGATCTGCAGCTGGAGACTGCGGACCGGTCTCCCTCCCAGGGCGAGAGTCCAAGTGCCACCTAAAAAGTGCAGAACAATATCGGCCGCCGTGAGGCGGGGCGCGGGGGCGACCTCCGAAGACCGCGGGAAGCACCCGAAAATGACTTCAGGATCTCCCCAGCCTGCGGCGCCGACCGAGAAACTGAGGCTCGCCGTTCGGAAGGACAGCTGGGACCCAGTCCGGGGACTCCGAGCGCTTCTCTGCGGACAGGGAGTTAGGAAGAGATGGAGGGGCGGGGCCCCAGCCGGCAGCTCGGGTTCCCGCCGCCCCACTGACCCTCCCGCCGAAGTTAGCGACACCCGGTCGAACCCGCACAGCGCTCAGAGGCTGAACACGTCGTGCAGCCACGCCCCCTGCGTGCGCGCACCGCCCCATGCGTCCCACGCTGGCCTCCCAGCAGGGCCGCGCCTGCGCCCTGAGCCTTGGGCCCAGGGCCGCGCAGGCGCTCCCAGGCCCTGCCAGCGCAGCAGTGCGGCGCGGGGGGTCATGGGAGCGCGCTCAACCCGTCCGCGCGACGTACCTGGAGCGTTTCGGGCCGCGTTCTCAAGCGTGGGGCGGCCGGGACTGGCGGTGTCCCGCAGGCAGACGTGAAACGCGCTGGGGCTGAGGAACGGATAGCTGGAGGGAGGGGCCGAGCACCCACCTGGCTCCCCCAGAGATGTTTGAGCCATTGCCACTGCCCTCCATCAGCTGGGCATTGGGGCGCTACGGAACGTCAGAAGGAATGTTGGGGACAGAGAGCATCAGGGAGGGTTTGGGCATAGAGAGGCAGCAGCGCTTCCATGGAAAGTGTTTCTCACCACCCAGTGCCTGGTTCTACATACCTCCGGCCCAGGAGCTGGAGGGCAGGGCAGCGCTGGCAGTGAGGACTCCCCACCTGCGTGCCTAGGGGCTGGCAAGCCTGTGGGTTTTCTAGTGGGTGGGTTTGTGCTGCCTACCCCGGTCGAGGCTGGACCGAGAGAGGACAATGAGGGCAGGCTGCCAAGGCCAAGTTTGCTGCCCGGGAGTGGCATGCCCAGTCAGCACCCAGAGACTTTGCAAAAGCGAGTGGAGCATGAGGTTGAGTGCTTCTCGCGTGCACCGCCCCATGTCTCCTCTCCGTGTGCTTAAGGTGCCTAGACAAGAGGTGGGAGGGGGTGCCGGCCCCCCAGCCCAAAGACCAAATGCCCTGTGGGCCAAGGACCTGGATGCAGGCCAGAAATTACTAGGGCCATCAGCAGCCGAATTCACTGGAAAAAGATGTTTCTCAAGGCGAACACACACGTAAGAGACCAGCTCCCTTTCTGCCCTGGTCTAGTGACTCCTTTCATGAAACCATCTCTGAAATGTTATCTGCATTTACACCCAAACTCACTCTCTTTGATCTTTGAAACGCGAATCAAAGATCACATTGTACCTTTACTTGGGTCTGTGGGGTTTTCAGCCACCTCCGCCAAAAATAATAAAAGTGGCACCCAGCCAGGAAACGCCTCCTTGAAGTGTGAATGAAACTTGTATTTTTCGGTTGTATCTTTCCTAATTGACCTGATAATTTAAACTTCCTGCCTCAAAGGAGGGGGGGAAGTTCCCGACAATTTGGCTTAACTCAGGCACTAGGCAGCTCAGGCCAACTCAAGGCCTGTCAGCAGAGAGCAGGCAGCAGGCTTGTGTAAAAAACTAATAGGCCGGCCTATCGGAAATCACCGTTTTTGATTCAAATTGCTTTCTTTCACTCAAGCCATCTTCTATGTATATATATTTTTTAATTGTGGTAAAATATACATAACAAAATTTACCCTTTTAAAACCATTTCTAGGTGTACAATTCAGTGGCATTAAGTATATTCACACTGTTGTGCAACCTTCACCACTACCCATCTCCAGAACTTTTTCATCACCCCAAACAGAAATTGTATCGATTCTAATTCCTCACCGCTGCCTCTGTCCCAGCCTCTGGTAACCTCTATTCCACTTTGTCTATGTTAATTTACTTATTCTAGGTATCTCATATCTAAGTGGAATCATACATTATTTGTCATTTCACTTAGAATAATGTTTAAGAGGTTCACGGTGTAGCACCTATCAGAATTTTTGTTCCTTTTTAAGGCTGAATAATATTCATAATATGTACATACCACACTTTGTTTATTATTCAGCTGTTGATGGCCACTTGGGTTACTTCCATCTTTAGGCTATTGTGACTAATACTGCTATTAATATGGGTGTACAAGTATCTATGTGAGTCCTGCTTTCAGTTCTTTTAGGTATATACCTAGGAGTGGAATAGCTGAATCATATGGTAATCCTATGTTTAACTTTTTGAAAAACTGCCAAATTTTTCCAAGGCAGTTGCATCATCTTATGTTCCCACCAGCAATGCACAAGGGTTCCAATTTCTCCACATCCTCATAAACATTTATTCTTTTCTGGGTTTGTTTGTTTGTGTGTTTTTGATAATAGCCATCCTAATGGGTGTGAAGTGGTATTGCATGGTTTTAATTTTAGCGATGAGTGAAATTCAGCATCTTTTCATGTGTTTATTAGCCATTTGTATATCTTCTTTGGAGAAGTTTCTGTTCGTCCTTTGCCCATTTTTTAATTGGGTTTTTTTGTTTTGTTGTTGGTGAGTTGTAGGTGTTCTTTGTAGATTTTGGATATTAATCCCTCATTGCATAATTTGTGAATATTTTCTCTCATTCTGTGGCTTATCTTTTCAGTCTCTTGATGGTTTCCTTTGAGGCACAAAACTTTTAAATTTTGATAAAGTCAAATTACCCATTTTTTTCTTTTGTTATTTTGGTGTCATATCCAAATCATTGCCAAATCCAATGTCATGGAAATTTTCCCTTTTTTTTTTTCTAAGAATTTTATAGTTCTAACCCTTATGTTTAGGTCTTTGATCCATTTGAGTTATTTTTTATACAACTTGGTTTAAGATAAGGGTCCAACTTCATTTTTTTGCATGTGGATATCCAGTTTTCCCAGTATCATTTGTTGAAAAGACTGTCCTTTTCCCATTGAATAGTCTTGGCACCCTTGTCAAAGATCAATTGACAATATAAGATTGGTTTATTTCTGGGATCTCTATTTTATTCCATTGGTGTCTATGTCTGTCACTATGTCATACAATCTTGATTACTGTAGCTTCATAATAAGTTTTGAAATCAGGAAGTTTGAATCCTCCAATTTCACTCATTTTTTCCAAGATTATTTTGGTTATCAGGGGTCCTTGAGATTCCATATGAATTTTAGGATGGGTTTCTCTATTTCTGAAAAAACAAAACAAAACACTGTTGGGATTTTGATAGGTATTGCCTTTAATCTGTATATCACTTGGTATAGTATGGATATTTCAATGATATTAAGTCTTCCAGTCCGTGAGTATGGGATGTCTTTCTATTTATTTAAGTATTCTATAATTTCTTTCAGTGATGTTTTGTAGTTTTTGGTGTGCAAGTCTTTTGCTTCTTTAGTTAAATTTATTCCCATATATTTTATTCTGCTTGATGTTATTATAAGTAGGATTGTTTTCTTAATTTCCTTTTCAGATTGCTCATGGTTGGTGTATCAAAATGCAGCCCATTTTTGTGTGTTGGTTTTATATGCCGCAACTTTGCAGACTGTATTTATTAGCTCTAGCAGGTTTTTGTGGACTCTTTAGAGTTTTCTACATAGAAGATCATGTCACCTGTGAACAGAGATAATTTTACTTCTTCCTTTACAATTTGAATTTCTTTATTTCTCTTTCTTGTCTTATTGCTCTGGCTAGGACTTCTAGCACTAAGTTGAATAGAAGTGGCAAGAGCAGGCATCCTTGCCTTGTTCCTGATCTTAGAGGCAAAGCTTTCACTTTTCACCATTGAGTGTGATGTTGGCTGTGGATTTTTTGCATATGGCCTTTATCATATTGAGGAAATGTCCTCCTATTCTTAGTTTATTGAATGTTGTATCATGGAAAAGTATTGAATTTTGTCATGCTTTTTTCATATCAATTGATGTGACCATGTTTATTTCCTTCTTTCTATTGATATGGTATATTACATTGATCTTGAAATACATTAACAGGGAAGGACATTTTCACCCAGTTACTCTGTGTATATTTTCACAGCTTACTCTGCTGAGCCCACCAAGCGTCCAGAATGTGAATGCAAGGTTCTCATTGGATGATAAAGCAGGAGTCAGCCCATTTCACATATGGAGAAGCTAGACTTCATAAAGGCCAAGACTTGCCTGAGGGATGATAAACTTGAGAGTCCCAACCCAGCTTGCAGCCCCTCCTTTGGAAATGCACCCACTTGTGTTGTGTTCCAGATGTGAGTGTTTGAATTAGGAGGCCCAGAGGCAGTGGTCAGGCAGGGGGCATTGGAACAAGGACTTCAGCTCTGAAGTGTTCAAGGTTGATGTTGGCACTGTGTCCCCAGAGCAAAGGGGCAACAAGGAAGCAGGAACACGCAGAGAGGTGACGCCAGCTGCTTGAGGACTGTCAGCCTCTGCAGCCTATCTGTGCTCCTTGCACCTGGACCTTCATCAGGGGCCTTCCCCAGAGCCCATTGGTGGATGCCTGAGCCCAGAACCAGGAATACCAGGGTCTCTCTGTTCAGCCAACACCTTTCTCATTCTACCAAAAGTTTCCCTGAAAATACAGAGCTGAATCCTTTGGTGCCTTCTCAAAGGTCGCACTTTCCAGGAAGAGTCTGTTTCCTCTTCTTCTGGTAGGGCT
Source organism: Leptonychotes weddellii (assembly GCF_054177405.1). Classification (NCBI taxonomy): domain Eukaryota; kingdom Metazoa; phylum Chordata; class Mammalia; order Carnivora; family Phocidae; genus Leptonychotes; species Leptonychotes weddellii. The sequence goes on from NC_138381.1 coordinate 56,963,751, forward strand.
GTGCCCTAAGTGATTAGCATGGATGCCTCAGAGACCCTTCCAATTTAGCCAGGTGGCTGGGCACATGACCCTGGTACCTCTGGGGTTCCTTGTGCTTCAGCCTTGTTATGGACTGAATGTTTCTATCCCCCTAAAATTCATACGTTGAAATCCTAACTCCTAATGTGATTGTATTAGGAGGCATGGCTTTTAGAGCCCTCATGAATGAAATTAGTGCCCTTATAAAAGAGACCTTACACAGCTCCCTCATTCCTTCTGCCACGTGAGGACCCAGGGAGAAGCTGGCTGTCTGTAAACCAGAAAGTAGGTTCTTACCAGACATCATATCTGCTGGTGCCTTGATCTTGGACTTCCCAGCATCCGGAACTGAGAGGAATAAATTTCTGTTGCTTATAAATCACCCAGTCTATAGTATTCTGTTACAGCAATCTGAAGTAAGACAGGCTTTTGGAAACCATTGTTGTCTTTGTCAGTTTCTTTACATTATTTCTTTCTCTTTTTAAATTGAGGTAAGATTTACTTCAATAAAATATATAGGTCTTAAGAGCACAGTTCCATAAATTTTGTGCAGTAAGCCACCACCACACACAATTAAGCTATAGAACATTCCATTACCCAGAAAGTGTTTCCATCCCTCATAGGCCTTGTTCTGATTTCTACTGCATAGCTTTATTTTGCCTGTTCTGGAACTTATTAACCATGGAATCCTACAGCATGGACTCTGTGTTTGACCCAGTATTTGTAAGATTCATCTATGTTGTGGTTGCAAGTGTCTCATTTGTTATTGTTGTGTGGCACCCATTGCATATGACTACACAATTGGTTCATCCAGTCTCCTGTGAATGGACATTCAGGTGATTTTTAGTTTGGAGCTATCAAGAATAAAGCTGTGAGGGGGTGCCTGGGTGGCTCAGTCGTTAAGCGTCTGCCTTCAGCTCAGGTCATGATCGCAGAGTCCTGGGATCGAGCCCCACATCGGGCTCCCTGCTCCACGGGAAGCCTGCTTCTCCCTCTCCCACTCCCCCTGCTTGTGTTCCCTCTCTGGCTGTGTCTCCCTGTCAAATAAATAAATAAAATCTTTAAAAAAAAAAAAAAAAGAATAAAGCTGTGAGCATTCTTGAAAAAGTTCTTTTTGTAGACATAGGGTTTAATTTCTTTAGGGGAAATGTCTAGGAGTGGACTTGCTGGGTCATGGGGTAGGCGCATATATTGAACTTTATAAGAAGCTGCCAAAAGTTTTCCAAAGTATCTAGAACTTTTACACTTCCTCCAGCACTGCCTGAGAATTCCAATAGCTCCACATCCTCACCAACACATGGTATTGTCGGTCTTCTTAGTTGTAATCTTTCTGGCAGAAAGGGAGTGGTATTTCATTGTGGTTTCGATTTCCCTGACAACTAATGATGCCCGTGCTTTTTTGTGGTTGTTTGTCATCTTTTATTAATTTACAAGAGTTTTTTCATGCATTCTTAATTTAAAAGTGTTTGTCAGGTATATGTATCGTATATATGTTCTCTCAGTCTGTCACTTGCCAATTCGTTTTCTTAAAGATATCGAAGAGTAGAAGTTTCCCATCTTGGTGGCTAGTGCTTTTTGTACCCTAAAAAAACGCTCGCTACGCTAACATCATGAAGTTTTTTACTATGTGTACTTCTGGAAGTTCTATTGTCTTAGCTTTTACATGCAGGCCTATGGTGTATTTTGAATCAATTTTTGTGTATGATATGAGTTATGAGTTGAAGTGCATTTTTACCCATACGGACATTCCATTTCCTAGCACTTGTTAAAATAAAAATGGTCCTCTTCTCAACTGCATTAACCTTGGCAATTTTGTTAAAATCCAGTTACCACATTTGTGTGGTTCTAATTCTGGACCCTCTACTCTGTTCCACTGATCTTTGTCCTTGGGCAAAAGCATACTCTCTTACTTACTGTAGCTTTAGAGTAAGACTTGAAATCAGATCGTTACATCCTCCAACTTTGTGTTCCCTTTTCAAAATTATTTTAGCTACTCTGATTTTTTTACACTTCCATATAAGTTTTAGAATCCACTTGCCAATTTCTATGAAAAATCAGCTTGTTAATTTCTACTGAGATTTTGATTAGGATTGTGTTGACTGTATAAGTAAATTTGGGGATAGGGCACTTCTTAACGATACCAAGTTTCCAGTTCACGAACAGATTATATCTCTTTGTTTATTTAGGTCTTCATTAATTTCTTTCAGGAATTGTTACAGTTTTTAGTGCACGGATTTGCATGTATTTTGTTAAATTTATCCCTAAGCATTTTATGGTTTTTGATGCTATTATAAATAGTACTTTAACATTTTTTCAGTTTCCAGTTTTTCTTTGCTAGTATGTAAAACTAGAATTGACATGTTATGTTGAGCTCTTGCTAAATTCACTTAGTAGTTCTGGTAATTGTTTTATACTTTCATTAGGATTTTCTATGGACATGACCCTGTTATCTACAAATAAAAACAGCTGTGCTTCTTTCTTATGTATATATGACATTTATATATTTAAATCTATATATAATATGTGTACACCTACATACATGTATGTACATATAACTACATGATTTTTTTCTTTGTTGTAGCAGCCAGGACTTTTGGTAATAAAGTTCAGTAAAAGGGGTAGGAGTAGGCATCCTTGACCTACTCCTAATCTTAGAAGGAAAATGTTTGGTCTTTGTGAAGTCTGGTGTCAGCTACAGATGTTATTCATAGACACCTTTTTTATCAGGCTGAAGGTGTTTCCTTTCAGTCCTAATTCTCAGAGTTTTGTTTTTTCATAAATGGATGTTGAATTTGGTTAAATGCTTTTATTCCATCTATTACTATGATCGTAATATTTTTCTTTTTCATTCTGTTAATGGGGTAAATTACATTGTTTGCATGTTTAATGCAGTCAATGTAATTCCTGGGATTCCTGGGATAGATCTTACTTGGCCATAATCAATTCTTTGTTTGTATTGCTAGGTTCAACTTGCTCATATTTTGTGCAGGACCTTTGCATCTATGTTCTTGAGGTATAATGGTTTGTAACTTTTTTTTCCTAGAATGTCTTTGTCAGGGTAACGCTGGCCTCATAAAGTGATGGGAAGAGGTTCTTCCTCCTCTGTTTTCTGAAATCATTGGTATGATATTGACATGATTTCTTCCTTAAATGTTTGATAAAATTCATCAGTGAAACTATCTGGACCTGGAGTTTTCTTTATGGAATAGTTTTTAATGAAGAATTTAATTCGTTTGATAGATGTGGAGCTTTTCATATTTTCTACTTCTTCCTGTGTAAGTTAAGGAATCTGTCCCTTTCTAAATTGTCAAATTTATTGAATTAACTTTGTTCATAATATTGCCTTATTATCTTTTTTTAAAGAAGATTTTATTTATTGGGGTGCCCGGGTGGCTCAGTCAGTTAAGCATCTGCTTTCAGCTCAGGTCATGATCCCAGTGTCCTGGGATCCAGCCCCGCGTCAGGCTCCCTGCTCAGCTGGGAGTCTGTTCCTCCTTCTCCCTCTGCCCCATCCACTTGTGCTCTCTCTCTCTAGTAAATAAAATCTTTATTTTTTAAAAAAAGATTTTATTTAAGAGAGAGACAGAGCATGAGTGGTGGGGAGGGGTAGAGGGAGAGCAGGAGGGAAAAGCAGACTCCCTACTGAGCAGGGAGCCTGACGCAGGGCTAGATCCCAGGACCCTGAGATCAGGACCTAAGCTGAAGTCAGATGCTTTTTTTTTTTTTTTTAAAGATTTTATTTATTTATCTGACAGATAGAGAGACAGTGAGAGAGGAAACACAAGCAGGAGGAGTGGGAGAGAGAGAAGCAGGCCTCCCGCTGAGCAGGGAGCCCGATGCGGGGCTCGATCCCATGACCCTGGGATCATGACCTGAGCCGAAGGCAGACGCTTAACTACTGAGCCACCCAGGCGCCCCTGAAGTCAGATGCTTAATCGACTGAGCCACCCAGGGGCTCCATTGCCTTATTATCTTTTTAATGCCTGTAGACTCTGTAACAATGTTTCTTCTTTTCTTCCACCCCTGATATTGATAATTTTGTTAATAACCAATATTTTATTGTATTGATTATCACTTGTTTTTTATGTTTTTGATTTCCACTTTTATATTTATTATTTCCATCCTCTTTCCTGTGATCTGAATTTGCTCTTCTTCTGCTGTTTTCTTCAGGAGGTTGTGTGGGTCAGAGATCATAAACACAAGTATTTTTTTAAATACAAGTAGTTTTCTTTTTGACACAAATGTTTTACAGCTATACATTTGCCTCTAATCACTTCATTGGCTGCATCCCAAGAACAATGAAGTGTTAATGTTTTTATTATTGTCAGCTCAAAATATTTTCCAATTTCTCTTTTGAGTCCTTTTATCCCTGGGTTATTTAGAAGTATGTTGTCTAATTTCTAAATATTTGAGGGATTTTCAAGATATCTTTTTGTGATTTTTTTTTGTGGGATTATGTCTCAGTGTCTAGTCTCCTTGGTGAAAGTTCCATGTGTACTTGCAAAGAATGTGAAGAATAAAATAAATGTGAAGAGTGATGGTGGGAATGTAGTACAATCACTTCAGAAAAACTCTGGCATTCTTATAATGTTAAACATATACCTACCATATGTCCTAGCCATTTCACTCCTAGATGCATATCCAAGAGAAATGAAAACATATATCCACACAAACAATTGTTCATTAACATTCATTGCAGCTTCACTAAAAACAGCCAAAAATGACCCAAATGTCCACCAATAGGTGCAATTTCCCTTCAGCCTGAAGAACCTCCTATTGCATTTCTTGCAGTGTGAGTCAGCTGAGGAATTATTTCAGCTACCATTTAAATATCTTCAATTCTCCCTCATTTTTGAATATTTTTACTGCACATAGATTTTCTAGATTGGCTTAATTTTTTTTCCTCACATAAATTTTGTTCCATTGCTTCTGAACTACATTTTTTCTAATGTAAAGTCAGAAATGTGATGTGTCCTTATTCCTCTGGCATCTTTCAGGATTTTCTCTTTATCATTGGTCTTTTCAAGAGTTTGACCATGATATGCCTCGGTGTGTTTTCTTCATGTTTATACTGCTTGGGATTTGCTGATACTCTTGCATCTGTAAGTTGATCCAAAATTCATTAAATTTTTGGTTATTGCTTCTTCAGATTTTTTTTTTCTGCCCCATTCTCTCTCTTTTTCTCCTTCTGAGCCACGATTATATTAGACTTTCTAGTGTGCTCTCTCTGGTCTATATTTCTTATATTGTCGTTCTCTGTTCTTTATTTTTTTTTTTTTAAGATTTTATTTATTTGTCGGAGGGAGAGAGAAAGAGAGAGCACAAGCAGGGGGAGCAGCAGGCAGAGGGAGAAGCAGGCTCCCCCCACTGAGCAAGGAGCCCAATACGGGACTGGATCCCAGGACCCCAGGATCCCAGGATCATGACCTGAGCCAAAGGCAGATGCTCAACCAACTGAACCACCCAGGCATCCCATGTCACTCTCTGTTCTTTTGATCAGAACAGAGACAGAGACAGAATTCTTTATCTGTCTTCAGGTTCATTGACCCTTTCTTCTGTCATCTCCAATCTGTTCCTAAGATCACTTAAAGTCCATCCAATTACATTTCATTTGTTGTACTACTCAGCTCAGAATTTCCATTTGGTTCTCTTTTACAGTTATCATTTCTCTGCCAAAATTCCTTCTGTTCATTCATTGTGACCTTTTTTTTTCCCCCTTGGAGTACTTAAACATATTTACAATAGCTGTTTTAAAATTTAATTGAATCGTCTTAGGGATGCTTTCTCTTTCTTTTTTTCTGGCTAGGAATCACATTTTCATGTCTCTTGCCCATCTAGTAATTTTTTATTGCATTCTGGATGTTACAAATGGCACTTGGTAGAGGCTTTGGATCGTTTTCTTCTGAAGCGTGTTGACTTTTGTTTTTGTTTCATTTTGAACTTTTGGAAGCTTAGTTTTATATTTGTGAGGGTATATCTGTTGCAGTTCTGCCCTTAGTCCTAATTTCACAAACCCTTTCATCCTGGAACATAATTTGTTTTTTTTTCTCCTAAGGCATGGACTCTCTGTGGTTTCAATGGAGAGCCCGTGGTGTTTGCACAGTCCCCATAACTTGGCAGGTCTTGAGAGCCACACTCTCTCTCTTTTGTGGTAGGCAATAGCTGAAACCTCTGCTCAGCTGTTATCTTCCTACTGGACCCCTTGAGTCTCATTCATACATAAGCAGTCCAGGAGTCAACCAAGGATTTGAGGGGAGTTTAAATGCACATTTTCAGGGATTTTCTTCCTCATTTCCAGATGCTCTGACTGACCCAAACTCTGTTCTCTGGAACATCAAGCCACATTTCAGTCACCCATGCCATGCCGTGGAGAGGGCCCTTAGGGGAAAAGCAGTACAAACACGGATCTCACCCAGTGCATTTCTCTCCTTTCAAAGGTCAGATTCCCTCTAGTTTCCACCACTTTTATTTATTTGTTCTTTAGTGCCTTCGAATAGTTCTCTTTTCTACTTTGTCTAGAGTTGGCCATTACTAACTCAGGGAAGTTAGCCCTGTATAAGCTGCTCAGGCATTACTCAGACCAGCCCCTCCTTACACTTATTTTATAGGCACCAATCTTGCTGTGCCTGCCTTTGTGGTTAGGACACGTGGTGCCTGATGAAATTCTTGGAGCAAATCTGGTGTTCTGCTTGTCTCATGCAGCCCCGGCATGTCAGAACCAGGAGGAGGTAAGCCGAAGGAAGTTGGGTCAGGTTCTAAGCCATAACCCCTTTTCCAAGGATGCATAGTGTGTGTGGAGCGCACGTCCTCAGATCTTGCAGAGCAGGGCATCATGGAAATTTTGGTACTGAAAACACAAAGATTTCATGCCAGTGTTCATTTGGCAGCCATGTTTTGCGCACCTATTATGGGCAAGGCATTGTGCTGGGGACAAAGACGTGAATAAGGGAGGCTCCTTTGGGGTGAGAGAGAAACACCGTTCTGTGGGAGCCCTAAGCAGGCCTCTTGCCAGGTGTCAGGGAAGGCTTCCTGGAGGGGGATCCGGGCACTGAATCTTAACCAAGGAGGGGGCAGTCAGCCAGGACAGAAGGGTGGAGGCCCAGTTTTGAGCTAAGGGGACAGCATGGGCAAAGGCTTAAAGTGTGTTGTGCGAGAGGGTACGAGGCAGGAGTAAGATGAGCCCCCCAACTCACTGAGCCCCCTCCACTGCAGCAGGTGTCTGGTCTTCACGGCAGCCCTCGGAGGCTGGGCTGGGGGTCAGGGCTTGTCTGAGCCGGTGAAGGCAGGACTCACGCGGTGCTTGGGCCTCCTGGTGCAGCTTCCCGCCCTGACGTGCCTGGGCACTGAGGAGCTGACAGGCATCTTTTGAAGGAAGTAAGGTGCTGGATGGGACCGGACTTCCAAAGAACAGGCTGAGGTGAACAACACACTCCATTTATACACCATCTCCCCTGCCGAAGACTTTGAAAATCAAATACTCCCCAAGCTATGGAAACCCAACCACTGGCTGATCGGTAGGACTTTATTATTATAATCACCCGGCCCAATTCCAGCCACTGAGGGCAGAACAATGAGCCATTGAAGCCGCGTGGAGGTCTCGCCTCCTATCCACCCTCTCCCACGGCAGGGACCTGGCGCTGAGGCCTCGGCGGGGAGGACGGCGGCATGCCTGTGCCCTGGCTGCACCATTGTGCCCCAAGGGGACTTCTGGGGGGTCTAGGCATCGGTCTCACTCATCAAGTGGGAGGCCCCAACAAAGCACATCTGGACGTTGCTTTGATCTCCTCACATTCTGTCCCATATCTTGACCCCGGTAGCTGAGGAGCTAATTACATCTGCTTTGGGAAATTTATGGGTATGAAAATTCTTCAGAGATGCTAAAGACCACGAGGCACCATTAGCTGTTCTCACCACACATGGCTTGTGTGCCTCACTAATAAAGCTATAAAAAGAGAGACTGTGGGGTGCCCTCTGCTGGGGTGCTCACTCCCATATGCCTGGTGTCCAGTGCCTGGGAGCCCTGGCTGGGTTAGTGGCCAGTGGCGAAAGCAGGGAGCTGGGTCCAGCTGGCTCTTGACCCCCTGCTGTTGTGTAACAAGGTCACACCGTCTCTTGTTTATGGTCCCACTTCATTCCCAAGCATTTGGTGTTACTTGATCACCAGTTATAAGCCAAATATACCGATTTTATTAGGAAAAAAAAACCCGTGTAATTTTGTGGAACCACAAGGCCGGATCACTGTCCTGTGAAACTCTAGAGGCCAGAAGCTCAGAGGCCTTGTGCTGGGCCTGCCTTGCCGGTCCCTCCTGTTGTTGCCGCTGCCTTTGGATTTCCCGCCTGGGAAGAGGCCGGGGCACGACCAGCCAGGCAGCAGAGGGCTCGGCTGTCTCCTGAGCTCCCCCGGGGTTCATCAGGGTCGGATTTTCACTCATCGGTGCCCAGCTCTCTGCCCTGTCCGAGGGGGTCAGCTCCAAACACAGCAGGCACGTGGGAGGGGGTGCCCACTCTTGCTGCCCGCTCAGATGGCTCTGGGATGGCTGCTGGGACCGTGGCTTGGGTTTCGGGATTAGGGAAACCCAAGCACTGTAAACCACGTTGGGGCTGGGATTAGGCGGGCTCAGCTCTAAGATGCTTTGCTGGGCCCCATGGGCTGATGCAACAGCCCCTTCCCTGCCCTCGAAGGCACAGGTGCTTGGCCAGGCACCAGGATGTGCAGGGCTCCCGGAGCCCTCGGGTGGCGGAACCAGTAACCCGAGAGCCCACGAGGGGCTGCGCTGTGCAGCAAGGGCCGCCGGGTGGCGGAGGAGTGGGACAGGGGAGACAGCGTGGCGGGTCAGTCCCGCTCAGAGGGGTTCTTCAGGGGACTGCGAGAAGCAGCATCTGCAAAACAGTCCCAAAGTCCTGTCTCCTCCCTCCCAGCGCCGCCCCAGAGATCCAGAGCAAGTATGGCCTCCTGGCGGGCCCTGGCACACCTACTGTCACTCCCGTTCCCGGAACATCGCGTTGCTAGCCTGAGGCGGGTGCTGTCTGCGGCTGGCGGGAGCCCAGGGTGTCTGCTGCGCGTCCTTGGCCTTTGGCGAACTTTCCCAGTCGCAGGGTCTGCAAACAGGAAGTGGTGACAGCCGTCTCTGCTGCGGGGCAGGGAGGCAGGCCCTGCTGGCTGAGGTGAGGCCCAGGGAGTGCTGGGCATGGGATCCGTCCACGGCGTGGGGGGGTGGGAGACGGGCACCGGCCCCTCCACACTCACAGATGTGACCCGGCCTGTACGCGCAAACTGACGTCTCTTTTTTGTTGTTTTTTTTTTAAAGATTTTTTTTTTTTTTAATTTATTTGACAGAGACACAGTGAGAGAGAGAACACAAGCAGGGGGAGTGGGAGAGGGAGAAGCAGACTCCCCGCTGAGCAAGGAAGCCTGACATGGGGCTCGATCCCAGGACCCTGGGATCCTGACCTGAGCCGAAGGCAGACGCTTAATGACTGAGCCACCCAGGCGCCCACTGACGTCTCTTTTAGTCTCCCAGTTATCGGTCGCCACAGTTCTTGCCTCGGGATCTCCACAGCCTGTGGCTGGACCTGCCCCAAAGGCACCTGCGCGCCTCCCTCCTTCACCGGCTTGTCTGAGGGGGGCCCCCGGCAGCATGGCTCCCCCCAGGTCCAGCCCTTTTGGAGCTGGGACGCCCGGCCTGGGCGGTGAGCAGCACGGAGCTGGTGTGTGCACAACTTTGGGGAAGGACCCCCCTCAACACACACACACCCCCCCTGTGAAAAAGCCCAGCAGAGAAGCCACTCATGTGGAGCGTCAAGCACGTCCCGAGGCCTGGGTGCGCAGAGCGGCCCGAGGTGGGCAGAGCCGGGGTCCCGTGCCACCCCCGTCCCCGCCCTGCTCCAGGAGGGAGGCATCCAGGGCGTATCTGTTTATTCATGGATGCCCCTGCCTGGCATAGGAAGGCCTAAGGCAGCTCCCAGGACCACTCAGTACCCAGCAAGGAAGCCCAGGCCTAAGATGGTGGCCGAGGAAGGAAGAAACGGGGGTGGGGCATAAAGGGCCCCCGCGAGGCCCGTCGTCTGGCTCTGGGCTTTCTCTACGAGGCAGCTGCTGGTACTGGCACCAACGGAAACCTGATGAGGATGGGGGCCTGGGGAGGGCCAGGGGGAGGGCACCGAGGGGAAGGGAAACGGGGAGGCAGAAGCAGACCGCCAGCCCACAGGCTCCAAGGGCCTCTTTCTCAGCCCGGGGGCCTCAGAGGACTTTTGTGCTGGTGACCCCACCAAGAGGGCTTGGGCTGTGGCTTGGGGCTCGGCGGCAGACCCTGGAGCGGGAGCGGGAGGCACCTCTGGTGCCAGTCAGCCAGCTCTCACACTGGGTGGCCTGTCGGCTAAAGGGGAGGCAAAGGCACAGGGGTCAGGGCCCCGGGTGGACGGGCAGTGGGGTCCCTAGTGAGGCGGAAGGCTGGCAGGGCTCAGGCCTGCATGTGGCTCCACTGGAGGGACACCTGGTCCTGTGCTGGGATGACTACATCCCCTGTCCTGTCCCTGGTTCTTGTCTCTGCCCTGGCCTGAGGTGAGGGAAAAGCCACGGCCCCACGTCAGGCCGAAGATCCACAGCCTGTGCGTCTGGCGCCAGAAGCAAGCATCTTCCTCTGAGGCTGGGCGCCCCCCACCCCCCGGAGCCAGGCCCAGCTTAGGCCCAGATATCGCCAAGCATGCAAGCACCCTCACCTGGTTCAGACAGAGAACACCCTACTGCTGCTTGCTCATCTGGGGGGTGGGGGGCGTGCTCCTGACCTGTCTCTGGCAGTGACCAGCCCACAATGTCCCCTGCGTACACCCTGACCAGCACCCAAGGCTGGGAGCAGTGGGCACTGACAAGGAAGAAGGTGAGTGGGTGGTGGCTTGGTCAGGCTGGGCAGGACGAGGCCATGGCCCGGGCCAGGGGCACTGAGGGACCCCAGAGTGGAGAGGGGTGAAGGAGTGGCTCCCAGAGGGACACAGAGATGGGTGGGAAAAGTCTGGGACCCGGGAGACTTGGCTGGATCTGAGTGTGCCAGCTTGGGGAGACAGGAATGGCCCCTGGCAGCCCGGCCCCCACCCTGGCCTGGACCCCGACCATCAGCCCAGCACCGCGGAGCCTCTCGTGACGGACTTGGAGGAGCTAGATGCCTACATCTGCGCTTCCCGTGAATTCTATGAGCCCACGCTGCAAGGGAGCCCCCTGACCAGAATGGGCCAGGCACCTGGAGCCTGAACAAGGTCTGGAGGGCTCAGTGACATGGCCTGGTGGCCCCTAAGTCTCTGGAGATGGCACAGCTCCCGATGAGCACACTGTCTGGTTGACTCGGGCGTCCTGTTTTACAGGGTCCTGGACCGCCTGCTCTGTGGCAGCTCCTGACAGCTCTGTATGCAGCAGGGAGCCGGGGGTGAGGGTCTCAGTCCTGCCCCTGGGGCCTGCTTCAGGCTGGGGACTGGTCCAGGCCCAGACCTGAGGCCACAGGCACTGACACCCTGAACTGCAGGCGCCACCTGACGCCAAGCTGTTTTTCATGGGGCAACTCCCCCTGTGAGGGCCCCTGGCTGGGCACAGTGGTCACTTCCCCACTAGCTACCCAGCAAAGCTAGTGGTCCCAGCAGGGCTGTGGGACATGGGGGCAGGGCAGGCACCAGCGACCTGTGGAGGGTTTGGAGGCCTGCTGGCTGAGCATCTGGGCCGCCCCCTGTGGGCTGATGCCCCCTCTTGCAGCCCCACCATCAGTCCCAGATTTCCTCCTCGGGCCCAGCCTGCTCCTCGCTTGCTGAGCCCTGCTGGTCCGGGTCCAGCCCTCCATAGTAACTTCTCAACCCTTCTCTGTATACCCACCTTCCTTGGGGCCTCAGGACCTTTAGAGACAGTGCCTCACGGGGCTAGGAGAAGGAGAGGGGTGGTGGGTGGTCAGAGGGGGAGGCAAGGGATGGGATAGCATGGCCCCTGAGCAGCACCACTCCCGCCCCTCAACCAACGTCACTGTGAAATCTGGAGTCATAAGCAGAAGCGTGCAGGACATTGCCGGGGTAATTACAGGTTACATGGAACAATCTGAGGAATTACAATCGTATTTTCTTTTTTTTTTTTTAAAGATTTTACTTATTCATTTGAGACAGAGAGAGAGAGAGAGAGAGAGCATGAGCAGGGGGAGAGGTAGAGAGAGAGGGAGAAGCAGACACCCCAACCAAGCAAGGAGCCCGATGCGGGGATCGATCCCAGGACCCTGAGATCATGACCTGAGCCGAAGGCAGACGCTTAATGACTGAGCCCCCCAGGCACCCTAAAATCATATTTTCATGTACCATAAAAACATGCAAAGGTGGCGGGAAGGTAGCCCTGGAGCCAGGTGGAGAGCACCTGGCTGGTGCTGCTCTGGCCCCTCCCTGAGCTCCTTGGGAGGAGGGAGACAGGGCAGGGCAGGGTCCGGGGAGGGGGCCTTAGGCCACACAGTGAGTCTGGACCTGGGCGGTCCCTGGGACACGCAGAACAGAAACCACTGTGGCCCAACACATCCGCCCCGCTCCCCATGCTCTTACTCAGACTTGAGACCCCAGTGCGTGACGTGCCTGAGTGCTGGGCAGGGGACCCTGGGCTGTCACCCCGGGGCCCCACCTAGAGCAGTGGGGGCATGTGGGACATCCTGGGTGCCGAACCACATGGCCAGGCAGGCAGAGGCTGACGCAGCGTGTGGCCCCGGAGGTGGCCCGGGTGATGGCCGTCGCCAGCGCTGGGCCTTCTGTGGCAGGCCTCCGCTGGGAACGCCCGCTGTCTGTGCAGCCCCATGCGGGAGTGCTCACGGACTCAGCAGGCGTGCTGGAGCACGGGCCGCCCCGAGGGAAATGGTGCACGGAGAAAACCATTGGGGCGGTTGTGGGGTCATGGACATGGGGCTGGCACTCCGGCTGTCCGGTGGGGTGGGCAGGGAGGTGGAAAGTCCTCGCCCCAAACACTGCCTGATGTGTGCTGAGAGCTCCCACGCAGGCTGCAGCGTTTCTACCGTCACAACAAGCAACAGAACCACTTCAAGTTCCTTGTTTGCCCCATGGCAGGGGCCCAGGCCAGCTCCAGGGGCCCCTCCGGGCACCCCCGGCGGCTCGGCTGTGTTAGCTGACCTCTGCAGACCTCGCCCTCTGCCTGCAAGGCAAGGAAACACCTCACCCCCAGCACAGAGGGGAGCCCTGCCTGCACCTCCCAAGGCAGGGGCGCACCGCCAACCGTGCGTTAAATGGGACACGGCTGATGTCACGCTGCGCTTGTCAAGAGGGCGCTGGCCCGGCCCTGCACCCGGCGTCTTAACTGGGCGGCCCAGAGCTCCTGCACACGCTTCGCACCGGGCAAGCGAGTGTCTGAGGCTCCCGCAGGCCCATTAGGTGCAAAGACATTCCTTTGTTGGCTGACAAGCAGGGTCCCATCCAGGGCTCCCGGGCGGGCAGACTAAGTGATGTTTTCTTAAGGAAGACACGAGATTAACCACCGCTAAAGCTCCAGCACAATGCGGGGCCCTGCCTGTCACCGTCACCGTCAGCGCCGGCCGCGGCAATGACTGGCAGGGGCGCTCCCTCAGCCCGTCAAGCCTCAATGTGCAGGATTAGCCTGAGCACAGCAGACACGCCGGCTGCGAGGGCCGCAATGGAAACGTAATGAGGTGCCTGACGCTCAGGGGACGGAAAGCCTCCAACACCCCTGCCAGCTCCCGTCACTGGGCCACCCCACTGGCAGGTTGCTCTGGAACAAAGCCAGTGGCTTCCCACCCCTCCTGAGCGCCTGCCTTGCCGTGAGGCGCAGACAGACCCGGCAGAGGGTCCTGGGAGGGGTGGCTCTGCTGTGAGGGGAGGCGGAATGGAGGGTATGCGACAGGCCAGGCCCCACCCCGACGTGGGCCATCCTGGGGGGCACGCTGGGGACAGCACAGGCGGGGGCACACATCAGGAAAACACCCTCTTTATTTACGCTCCAGAAATGCCAGGGGGGTTCGGATGTGGGCAGCCCACAGGGTGGGTTTCTGCGCACACCGTCATCTTCTGGCCTCAGGGGCCTGGTGGGGCTGGCCCAGGCTGGAGGGTGTGCGAGGGGCAGGGGCTGACGACCCCTGGAGCCATCCCTGCAGGGGCACGCGACCAGTCCATCCAGAGGCCACCCACGCCGACTACCTCAGGGGCTCTCCAGACGGGGGTGAGGCTTGCCTGGGCTCAGGCTCCGGCGTCCTACAAGAATGGGGGACGGTCAGCATGGGGTAGTCCCGCCATCCCTGCATTGGCCTGGCCATGTCCCCCGTGCTCTCACACAAGGATTCTCTAGGGACAGATGAGAAACGGGCCCCAGAGAGAGCCCCGCCCTCACCAGATAGATGCGTCTCAGGGGACGCATGCTGCACTATTAACAAATATTTTGAAAGGATGAAAATTTACAGCAGGCTCTTGACAAAACAGCTGTTAGGTGTGATATTCTGATAAGAGTTTCCTCAGGATGCCCTCAGTTTGTCCATATCAAGGGCGGCCCTGGCTCGGGGGACACAGTAGAGCAGGTGCCCAGGGTGCCCCCAGGAGAAGCCCCAGGCCTGTGCCCAAATCCAGGGGACCCTCACCTGCCATTCAGCCCCTCGGGCCTGCCTGAGGGCATCTTGTGGGGTGCTCACTGCTCTGTCTATAGTCTACTTCAGCCCTCAGGACCCCAACCCCAGCAGGGGCTGACAGCCACAGGGGACCCCCCGGGCTGGGCTGCTGAAGCCTGGAGAATGCTCTCACAGGGCCAGCTGAATAGGCCCTGACGACATGCAACCTTTGGGCAGCGGTCAAGGAGGGACTCACTAACTTCTTCCTCCTCAGAAGAGGGTTGGGATGAACAGACCTGAGGTCTCCGCCGGCCGCCTGCCCAGCCTGACTCTGCAAAGCTCTAACAGAACCAGACGTGTGGGCAGCCGCCACGCACAAGGCAGCGTGTCCACCTTCTGGGCGACAGAGAAATGAGCCGGCGCTGCTCTGCACGGGGCTAAGCTGGAGAGGGAGGCCCGCTCCTCCCACCCAGCAGCCCACTGAGCTCAGCCAGGGGATGGTTTCCACACCCAGTGTCCTCCCTCCACCCCCAGGACAGGCCACTGTGGTGTGAGCCCAGCCTCAAGACATTTCCTGCATCCGGGGAGCACCGGCAGCCAGGCCAGCGGCTGGGGGTGCCCTGTGGAGGGGGGCCCTCACATGGCCTCCTTCCCAGCCCCGTTTCTTCAGCCCCTGCAGCCTGGGCACAGGGCTCCCATGAGGTGGCACAGCAGGTGTGCTCTCCCACATACCTGGAGAGAGTTGTTCACAGTGGCACCCTATCACCCCCCCACGGTTCCATCCTTAAACACAGAGCCTACCCCAGCTGTGTACCTGGCTCTGAGCCTCCGAAGAACCTGGCTGTGGGGGGCTGCAGGTGAGCCGCGTGCCCTTGGTCTGGCAGGGATGGATGCTTAGCCTCAGCAGCCCGTCACAGTGGGGTCTAGGCCCGAGCGCTTGGAGATACGCAGCTTGGCCACCTCCTCGGCGCAGGTGGGGTGGATGCCCACTGTCTGCATCAGCTGCACGTAGGAGGCCCCACACCTGCACACAGGGGGAGAGGGGGGTTCAGGCGATGAGTCAGCACAGGGTGGCATGTCCACATCATCCCATCCCCTGGAAGATGGCACGCGGGACGGCCTTGGAAGTCACAGTCTCCTCCCTGCTCCCCAGCCCTGGGCCCTACCCTCTCTTCTCCAGCCAGCAGCCAGGAACACCGCCAACACCTCTGCTGGACCTGTCCCACATGTCTCCCAGCAAATGCCAAGCAGCGCCCCCTCAGGCCCACCTCCTACCCACCCCCGACCCCTCATCTGCTCCATCTTGGCTTCCTGCTGCTCCCAGACCACCAGGCGCAGACCCACCTTGGCCCACGGCTCCAGCTGTTCCTTCTGTGCGTCTGCTCCCTCTCCCCACCTGCCCCAGTGAGACAGAGCCCACTTCGATTACTGCAGCCTGCCCCTGCGCAGCCCCCTGCCTGGTCCTGCTCACCAGGCTCTTCTGCTCAGCACCCAGCACTTCCCACACACACGCCTCCTGCCCCTGCGGCAGCGACCACCCGCGGGGCACCGGTCACCTCCTCGGAGGCACAGTGAGTGAGGACTCCCCACAGGGCGCTGCCACCGTCCGCAGACAAGGCTGCAACAAACAGCCCTTCTTCCGTCTACGCACACACGTTAGAGTATCTGGTGCGTGAGTTCCCGACACGAACAAGTGTGTGTGTTTCACACTGTGGGCAGAAGGCCCCCAGAGGGAGGGTCCAGTTCACACCCCCCTCCTGACTGTGTCGGAACATGGGTCTCCTCACTCCACTGATTTGCTCAAACCTTCAGTGTCTCCACTACGCAGATGCTGGAAACGATCACCACCAGACTGGCCAGTAGCAAAGCTTTTAACCCTCACTGACCAAGATGGTTTCTTGGTGTTTTAATTACATGAAAAATTCCAAATGAAGCACAGCATCTTTCTACTATTTATTTAAATTTTCTTTGCCTGTGAATTGCCCATTCGTGTTCTCTAAGTCTCTCTTGGCTCTGTCCTATCTTTATTATCATTACCCGCCAGGAAGCCTAGGGTGCCAGAGCCCACGTCAGTCTTCCCGGTATGGGCCCTGCGCCTCGGGCTCCCGCCCTGTCCTCTGACTTCCTACCTCTACCAACCTCTGCGGCTGGATCTTGGCCTCGGCCCCAAGCCCCAAGTACATGGTGGGGTGGCCCGTGCAGCCCTTCTCTGCTCCCTCGGCCCCACTTCACCTTCCACCCTCCTGCCTCTGACGGCCCCACACCCCACTGCCCCAGACAACCCACCCCCACCCAGAGCCTCCATCCACAAAGGCTCCAGGCAAGCCTGGGGACCTGGGATCCCCCAAAGCACTGCCTATGCCCAAGACCCAGCTCTGGAAAGCACACGCCGGTCCTGGGGCAGCTCTCGCAGACCCTGCTCGTGACTGCCTGGGCGCTGGGCCATGTGAAGGAGGGCCCCAGCCCTGCTCATTCTAAGAAGAGAAGACCCAAACTGTGACCCACCCCCGGCGGCCAGGGACATGGGCCTCTCCCCTTGCTCCCCAGGTGGCCCGGCCACAGCCGACACGGTATGACCGGCCTAAGAGCATTCGGCTGGAGAAGAAAGTTGCCTCTCACGTGACGGAGCTGCCGGGTCTGAGGAGGTGCTCTGCTGAGCACACGGAGAACGCTCCGTAAGAACCGCAGCACAGCAGCAGACCCCCCAGCGCAGGGCCACCAACTGTCAGAGCCACCCGAGCCCGAGCAGCGCGCACACCGACATTCCTCCGCACTTACTTGATCCCCAGAGCAAATCCTTGAGTCACTTCGCCTGCGTTGGGGCCGAGGAAGTGCAGGCCCAGTACCAGCTGTGGGGGCTTCCGCAGGCACACCATCTGAAAGCCACATCGTCAACGGCCAGCCTGGCTGGAGACGGGGCCCCGGGGCTGCACGGGCGGCCCTGCCCCAGGGGGCCTGCATGGTTGCAGGGAGCTTCCCCACCCCTGGGCGCCAGCTCACTCCCTGCCTCTCACCTCCCGGCATGGCCCGGCCCTGGGCCCTCGAGGACACTTACCTTTATGTAACACTGGGATGCATCCCGTTGAGCCACTGTGAACTCCAGTGGTTTATAATACGCATGATAAACCTAAGTGACAAGATACCAATTCCCGCAGTCAGTAGCCTCATGGGCTGCATGGATGGGGCGGGGACCCAGAGCTGCCCACGTGGCCTACAGGTTGTGGTCTGCGGTAAGGACATGGCTGAACTCTCCCTCCCACACAAAGCCAGCCTGGGGCTGGAGCCACACCGTCTGCAGGACAGAACCGCCCCCCCCCCCCCAGGGCCCCGATGGACCACAGCAACAGAGTGGGCACCAGATTGGCTAAGCGCAGCCAGACGTAGGTCTTGTCACGGAGCCCGAGGCTCAGCCCCCAGGAGTCCACACCAGGTGGACGCTGGGGGGTGGACGGGGTGACTGCGGGCAGCGGAAGGGGGCGCCCGGCCCACCCAGTGGCTATCTGGCCTCCCCAGGGTACCCTGGGGCTGGCTGGGCCCTCATTTGAGCAAGGAGGGGGAGGCAGGCATGGGGAGGCCCCCAGCCCACACCGGAGCTGTCGGCCAAAGGCTTTCAGCACCCGAGAAGGGCTCGACAGCGTGTTCGGGGCTGTGGCCGAGTAAAAAATGAGCGGGGCCCTCACATGTGCTGCACAGCCATTATTAATTAATGGAACTTCAGCGAATATTGTTCTAACTAAGACAGAATTGAAAAGAAAACAAACAAAGGGTATGTGGCCATTCAACATCGTGAAACATAAAACAACATTATAGAATGCCATGAACATATGTCCCCACGTACTTGTGATGAATCAAACAAAAATAGCAAATAAAGTGCTGGGGGGAAGGCTGGCCTGTCAGGCCTGGTCCGTTGATGGAGGGGACCGGGGCATTGGGGCAAGGGGCAGGCCCTGGAGCCCAGTGACTCATTCTCAAAGGGCACGAGGCCCGCGGTGGTGGCCACATGGGGTCTGGTTTCTCCCGGTCCGTGTGCAAGCTGCTGCAGTAGCAAGATGAAGCCATGCTGGAGGCTTCCAGCTCCCCCATCCTGCCGGGCCACCAGGGGTACCCTCGGGGGCCACCCCAGGGCCACGGCAGGCCGGCTGAGCAGACTCAAGAAGCAGGCTTCCTCTGGGGTGAGTACCTAAGTCTGGGTTGTTGGGGGCCCGTGAGAGCCGGACGACTCACGGATTGGGAACAGAGGCAGGGGTGGCAGGGAGGTGGGGGTACCTGAGGGCAGGGCTGGGCTGTGGCAGGGCTGGGGGTGGGGTGCGGGGAGCGGAAGCTGATGGCAGGAGAAGGTTGGAGGGCAGGAGAAGCCTTTCCAGGTGGAGGGAGATGCGTGGCCCTGTAAGGGGCCACACCACAAAGGTGGGCCCTGGTTTCCGGGGCTGTCCTCCAGCACTCCCGTCCCACGTGTCCCTTCATGCCATATCTCAGCCATCCCTCTGGGCCCCCTGCCCCACCCTGCCAAACTGCAGGCCCTGGGAAGCAGAAACGCCAACACTCCCACTCGCCCGCCAGGCCTCTGTCGGGGAGGGGCTGTCGTCAGGGCGTGAGCGCCACACAGGCATCCCGTCCTGGCACCCCTCTGTCCTCGGGGCCCTGACGTACCTCCACATGCTCTTCTCCGTGGCGAGCCACGGCCTCCTCCTCCGACAGCCCCACACAGCCATACTCCAGCGGGGTGAAGACTGTGGTGGGGACCTGGAAAGCAGGTCCCAGGTGAGGTACCCCCCTGGGGACCCACAGCTGAAGATCCCCACTCTGGGGCCCAGAGAGCAACAAGCTCAGGCCAGGTCCCCGGACGTGCTGGCTGGCAGCCTGCGAGAGGGGGTGGGCGTGCCCTCACTTGCTCCAGGGCCACACCCACAAAGCTAACCCTCCCACACGGGGGCATGTGCATGCACACCCCCGGGCCCCCCACCCTCCCCGCCGCCGCAGCTGTCTCCAGGCTGGACGCAGCGTGCTGGAGGGCAGAGGATACTCACGTTGTCGTAGTCCATCACGTCTGAGGACTGACCGCACAGCCGCCGGGCCAGGAGCTTTCCTGCCATTACAGCCGTGGGTGTCAGCTCGGGCCGCCCCTGATGCACGGAAGGAGCCCAGGCTTACTTCGGCACATCTGGGGGAGTCTGTGCAGGACCCCTGCCACCACCCATGCCTTCCCAGCGAGGCTTCTCCCTTTCCGAAACCCCCAAAGGCTATCTGTCTCTGGGCGCCAGGGCCCTGGGCAGGTTTACTTGTTCTACTTCTTCCCCCTGCCCTGCTCAGGGGAGACAGTTGCGGTTACGGCCCCCTTCCCTGGAAGAGCAAGTGAGCTGCCAGTGAGCCCAGCCACGCCACCCACCCTCGCTTGTGGCTTCCCTCTGAACCCCTTCCTCATGCTGGTGACCTTGGAGAGCTGCCCTCATGACAGAGCTCCAAGGAGATCCCGCTCCTATTCAATCGTCCGCATTAACCAGGATGCAGGCTAAAGTGGACCCTGGAAGCATTTCATGTGCTCCTGAC
Source organism: Leptonychotes weddellii (assembly GCF_054177405.1). Classification (NCBI taxonomy): domain Eukaryota; kingdom Metazoa; phylum Chordata; class Mammalia; order Carnivora; family Phocidae; genus Leptonychotes; species Leptonychotes weddellii. The sequence goes on from NC_138381.1 coordinate 56,983,886, forward strand.
ACGCAGCTTGGCTTGCACGTCACAGTCCATTACAAATCGCACTCCGAATGCCGTGCTGCTGGAGGCCCCTCGGTCCCAGGGTGTGTCCCGCTCCGGGAGCGGGGGGTGGCACAGCTCCCAGTGTTCCTACACGCGTCGGCCTGGGACCGGCTGCCAATCACGTCTGCAGCAGCAGGAAATGCAGATGTTGTTTGACATTCCAGAAATGAATAGAGATCCGCAGAGATAAACTCGTGAAAGCCGCCCGTGCATTCCACCGGGCCTGACTAACTGCGGAAATGTCCATGCACACAGCACACAATACGGCACTAGACAATGGCCGCCCCGCCCGCCCGCCCGCTGGACTCTTCCGCACCTCACGCCGGACCACTGGGTGTTAACTCTTTGGACTGCCCAGAATGACCTTTCCAACTGAGCGGATTTAATAATTCAATAGACATCGCCTTTGTGTGTACTATTTCTGGCAACACGGTCTGAAATACTACGGTTTCCGCCACACTGGCATGAGCCCTGTGGCCGACGGCTCTCCGTCTCGCTCGGCTCCTGGGCGGCGCAGAAAGTCCGGTCTGATACGAGCGGCACTCTCTCCCGGGACCACGAGCGCGGTCTCGGGGCGCAGCGCCCAGGATGAACACCAAAGGTGCCGCACAGAGTGCCACGTCCCCACCGCCAGAGATCACACAAGCAGCAACACTGCCCGGTCTAGCAGGCATGTGAAGCCACTCACTTCCATCCACACCAGCAGGTCAACTAGATGGGTCAGAGAGGACTCAGTGGGAGGAGGGGCCGGAGCTCTGACCAACGCCCCAGCCAGCTGTCCCTGCGGTCTTGCCTCCAGTTGGTGGTCTGCTCCCCATGCACCATTTCATGAGCCTGGGTTCACGGGCAGCCTGAGGGACTCAAGTGGCGGCCCCTCGGCTCACATATCAGCACTGACCACGGCTAGTGGGTGACCCCTCTGGTACAATGGGCACAGCAGAGGCCATGTTGTCCTAGCAGGAGGGGTTTGTATGGAGTCAAGTGTCTGCAGGACAGACCTGTGCCAGATGGGTAGGCTGGCCCCTCAGGAACAAAGGGAAGGCCCAGCCTTGCATGGCTTCCTGCCCTGGTCTGTCTCTATGAGTGTGCCAAGCTCTCTGGCAGACCCACCCATCATGAGCTGCAGCAGAGGCTGAGGGAGGGATGGTCCCGAAGCACTGGGGACAACTGCCACCTGTAACCCCTCAGCTCTGGGATGCCCCACTCAGGGACCCACTTGCTGTAGATACTGGCTCCCCTTACCCCCAGGCATTTCCCAAAGTGGGGTCTGGGGTGTGCGTGGGCAGGGCAGTGCTTGAATTCTTGGGTAGGCATGAGCATCCTCGCTGAGCTCGCCTGGGCCTCTGCCTTGCTCTGCTCCTCCTTCAGGTCTCCCTTGACCGCCGCACTAAGCATCTTCTGACATCTACCTCAAACAGTTCACTTACTCACTTGTCATCTGCGACCCCAACCAGAATGTCACCACGAGGGCTAAGACTTTTGTCTGTTCCTGCAGCGGCCACAGAACCCAGAAAAGTGGCTGGTGCCAGAACACATCATGGTGGGTTTAACAGCATCCCCCAAATTCACGTCTGCCTGGAACCTCAGAATGGACCCTTGTTTGGAAATGACGCTCTTTGCAGATATAATTAAGGAAAGAACTGAGATCATTTAGGATTGGTCACTTAGGGTGGGCCCTAAATCCAATGAGGGTCCTGAGAAGAAAGAAACAAGGACACACACACACACATATGAAGACGGGCAGAGAATGCTGCAGCTCCAAGTCTGGAGTGCCTGATGGATGAGGACGTGTCCTCTCCTAGAGGCTTCGGAGGGAGCACGGCCCTGCCCACACAGACTTCTGGCCCCCAGAATATGACAGAATACATTTCTGTCGGTCTAAGCCACCCAGCCTATGGTGATCTGTAATGACAGCTCCAGGAAATATGTCCATGACACTAGCAGGACTGGCCACCAAGAGGCCTCCTGGGGTCTGGGGGGCCTGGTGCATCTCTCAGGCTCCTTTGGCCAGGGCCCCTCCCGAGCCACCTTCCTTAGGCCATGCTGCGCATGTACAGGACAGGCCAACTGCTCCTGAGGCTTTGGGAATGTGGGGGTCCCACGACTGACCAGCCCTGACGGGGCCATGAAGAGGGGAGGGGCGCCGACCAGATGCATCCCAGGCCAGGGGCAGGGCTTCCGCCAGGGACTCACAAGGGGAGGAGCAGGGAGGCCTGGTGAGTGGGGCTATGTCCCTGTCTGACAGCCCAGTAAGGGAGAGTACTGACCCGTCCACAGATGAGAGGGTAAACTGAGGCGAGGAGGTCAGGCCCAGTGCTGCAGGGCCAGAGAGCCCCAAGGCTCTGACCAGCAGCAGCATTTTTAGGGCTCTGTACCTCCAGCCCACCTTCAGGAAGTCGAGGCCCATGTTGTGCACAAACAGATGTCCCTCCCTCAGAGCTGACATATGGGGAGGTTCACAAGAGGAATTCGTTGATGGCGCTTTTAGTTTTTAAGCCTTCCCCACCCCCCTACCCCCCATAGAAAGGAGGAACATTCGAGCAAGCAGAGGCTGGTGCCCAATCCTTCCCAGAACTTGAGTCTAACAATACTTGGGGTTTGGCCCAGAGCCTCTGTGAGCCTCGTTAGGGCCCCAAGGCCCAGCTGGGGTGGGGGGATGGAGTGATGAGGCCAGGTGGCAGGTGCAGGCCATACCTCTGCTACGTCTCCGATGGCATAAATGTGGGGGACGGAGGTGGTTTCCTGAGCATCGACCAGGATTTTCTGACTGTTGGGGTTGATTTTCACTCCAGCCTTCTCTAGATTCAGACTTCTGGTTTCTGGAATTCGACCTGAAGGAAATAAACAGCAAGGCTGAAAGACTTTTAGCAGTTCCGACTGAGATTCCTTGGTTTATTCAGAATGCTTCTCAGCATGCCCGCTTGGAATTGGTAAAACATCAAGTGCAACAACGTCTAGGGGCTCCCGGCCTCTGTGGCCTCACACGCACACACGAACATATACACATACACCCCCACACCTTTATTTGCACAAAGAATCAACGAGAAGATGAAGCAGGATGAGGAGGAACAGAAAGGAAGGGAAAGGGGTGGAGGAAGCAGAGAATGGGACAAGACTTCTCTAAATACATCCTATGATACAATTTTGGTTTTTTAAATCATATACGTTTTATATATTCAAACAACAAAAAATAAAAATGGGAAAAAAAAGTCGCTGTAACTTGTAAATAATCTGAAACAAATGGGCCTAATTATATGCATTTGATAACCCAGCACATACAAAGATAATTCACTCAGGAGACTACGGCAACCCATATTTCCACCGTACGTCCTAGAACGATTATATCCTAACAATAAAGCTGCAGACAGATCTTACGTGCCATTGGAAAGAAGACAGTTAAAACCCCGTAAAGTCAAATTTGAATCGGAAATTCATTGATTCTCCTTTTTTTTTTTCAATACAAAGTTCCTATGGCTCTGACCACAGAAAATGTCTAGAAGTAGCGATGACCCAAGAGTATGCACGCCCCATCCCTGGACGGTGACCTCAACGCTTCCCCCCGCAGGGGCCAGGCTCTGGGGAGGCAGCCCACTTCAGGCTTGGATGTCTTGTGGACACAGCAGAGCAGGATCAAAGGTCACCATAGCCACAGCTGCAGACACAACAGGACAGGGCCTTGCAGCGTCTGCAGGCATCAGGCCCTGAGGGGAAGACATGGAATATATGCCACCCAGGCCTCTCATAGAAGCCGTGGCTCCAGCCCTCTGCTAGCATTTTCCAGCGGCGCCGGGGTGTGTGCATGTGTGTGTCTCAGTCTCTGTGGAGTGTGCCCGTGGGCCCCAAGTGAGCCGACAGCCTGCTGAGTCCCCACATGGCCCTTCCCTCCCACTCCGTCCGTGACCCCGGGGTTCCCCATCCTCCCACAGGTTGCTCTTCCTGCAGGCTCATACTCGGGATGGTGCTTCGTGGTGGATTTACACTTCTATCCTGCCACCAGATTGGGTCTGTGTGAATAGGCTGTGGCCTTGTGTCCCCAGAGTTGGGCAGCAGGACATCCTCCAGAACAGGCGGCAAGAATGCACGGACTTACGCCCTGCTCGGGGTCTCAGGGCAGCCAGCGCAGGGGATGAGCAAGTGGGGCTAGAGGCCCGGCCTTGGGCAGCTGCACACTCCAAGCCCTTAGCTCCTCCTCTCGTGGCACCTGGCCAGCAGACATCCCCAGCTCGGAGACCTCTAGAGCCGGAAATAGAGACGGACAGAATGGCAGAGCCCAAACCACACACCATAGCCATCCTTGGTTGCAGTCATTTGAGCTAATCCTGATGAGCAACTCCCAGGTGCAAAGCCAGCAGGGGCTGGGCATGGCGGCACCAGCCTCCCTGCCAGGCTTCACAGGCTTCCATCCCTGGGCCTTGTCACAGCTGAGCTGCCAGCAGAGGTCCCTTTCTCCCCTAACTCAGACAATGTGGCCTCACTAAGCCAAGGGGTGGCAAAGGCAACTCATCCTGCTGGGCCCTGGGAGGGCAGTGGCAGCCCCTCAGGGCTCCTGGAGGCTCCTGGAATGCCCTGAAGGCAAAGATGAACAGTGTCAAAGGCACAGTTCCCACAGCTCGTGGTGGCTCAGATACACGAGAGGTCGGGTAGTGGGTGGTGCCAGGCTGAACATCTGGAAGACCAAGTCCTGTGAAAGGGAAACCTTAAGTCTCCAGCTGCTCTCCCAGAGTGGGAAGTCAAAACACAGAGACTCGACTAAGCCGTGCTTCTCAAGTTCATGGGGAGCCGGCTCCAGCCTCTTCACTCTTCCTGGCCGCAGGAATCAGGTGCTGGGCGGGCTGACACCCGTCGCCCAGCATACCAGACACCGGCGACGCGACCTGAGGCTCCGGAGGTCTCTGCCTCCTGATGCCACTGACGCTGGCCCTAGTCACGTGAACGGAGACGCATGAGCGTGCAGAGCGCCACAGGGCATACTGGCCAGTGTCCTGCCTGGAGGAGGCGGTGTGGGGGCCCGGGCCTGATTCCCGAGCAGGGGATCCAGCTGGTGCCTGAGAGCTCTCGTGCACCTAGGAAGGGACTGGAAGGTGCTGGGCCTCAGCAAGGAAGGAGCTGGGCCCAGTGGGCAGCCCTGGTGGGGGTCTGCTGGGTGGGCCGAGAAAGTCCCGGCAGGCAGAGGACTCATAGCTGAGCCCTCAGGCTCCTCCCCAGACTCCCGGTTCTGGGGAGCAGGGCATACAACAGCTGGCCAGGCCCACGACCTCCTGGCGATCGATTGCTGTGACGCTGGCCACGCTGCACTCCTGCCTGGCTGGTCCTGGGAGGCCAGGGGTGTTTCCTTGTGCCTCCTGGTAACCGCGGTAACCACACACCTCACAGATGTCAGTCTAACCACATCCAAGGTCTTAAAGAATATGAAGATAAATTTAAAAGGAGTAACAGCAGTGGGGGTAGACAGAATATGCCCAACTTGTGGAAGGCACTCCATCGATGCTTCTGGAATGAACAGTGAAGGAAATGAGAGGCTGCCCCAAACAGTCAGAAACAGCCCTAAAAGGGCAGCCATGGGCACTTCGGGTTTTGGAAGCCGTGCTGGCAGGGCCTGTGTGGGGGAGGCCTGAGGTCGGCAGGGGGCCCAGCTCCACCCAGGCACACCATTCTGTGCAGCCATGCCCCAGAGCTGTGGTAGGCCCCGCCAGCTCCACGGGCCACAGCCGGGACGCGGGCCTCACTGAGCAAACAACCTGGATAAGGGTCATGGAGGAGGGACAGACATACCCCATGACCCTCAAAGTTCCGCTGCCTTGTGCTCAGAGCAGAGTCATGTCTCCCCACAGTCAGATGGTGTGGGGCCCCCCCCAGCTCAGGCCTGGAGCCCCCGAGGAAGGCACAGCATGGGTGCTCGGGTGGGGACCCAGTGGCTAGCCATACAAGCAGGGCAGCTCTAGTCCCATGGACAATGCCCAGTCCAGGTTAGACGTACATGGCCAGAAGCAAGACCCAGGCAACATGCAAAGTCTTCTCCCTCACCATTTTCCTCTTATGCAAAAACAAAGGTAGGACTCTTCAGGTGATTTGGGGGAAGATGGGTGCCTCCATGGCACCCCCCGCCCAAGTACATCACCCTGTATGTCGCACATGGTGCTTTCCACACCCCCAGCAGGTCATTTGCTCCATGCCTTGCGGGATCTCTTGCTCTCTGGGGCCTCGGCTCTTTGGCACCCAGCTTGGGTCTGCCAGCGCTGCTGAATGGCTTCCCTGGGTTGGCTCCCGCATCTCTGCTCCCTGGCCACACGGGGATGGGGATGGCAGTCTGTCCACGTGTCAGTTTAGTTCCTTGGGACAGTCCTCAGAGAAAGGCCAGCCAGCCAGGTGAGGCTTCCCCGGCCCAAAGCCGGGAGCTGCGCCTGGGTGAAAGGCTCCTTCTGGGGCTTGCTCCTTCCCTCCAGCCGATGTTTTAATTTCCCCTTCTTTGATTGCCAGTATATTTACCAGTAAAACTAAGTACTTTGGGCCACTATTCAGCAGCTGTATTTCCTTCTGTGAACTGCCCATTCCTTGCCTTTTTTCATTTATTTCTACATATCTCCATGACTTGATTGCCTTGTAAGAGCTTTGCATCTGATACGTGAATGACATTCCATCATATTTACCGCAAACGAGGGCATTAAGATTCCAGATGCAAACATGTTCTCACTTCCCCCTCAGAGGCAATGTCCAAATAAATGTGTGAATGGGCCCTTGGAGCTGCTTCCCTCACCAAGCTCAGCCTTGTCCGCTGCCCTCAGTCCCTCTAAGGGACCACGTCACCCCTGGTGTCACCGAGGTAAGACAGTCCCTCCCTCGTGGTGCCCAGCATCCAGGACACCCCGGGACCCTGAAATGGTGCAGGAAGCCGCATTCAGCCTGAGAGCTCCCGGGGCAGCTGCACCAGGCCAGCCCTCCCCTCGAGGCACTGGAGTCCCACCAGCTGCGGCTACGGGCCCAGGGAGGCAGCCCAGCCACCACGCTCACCCAGCCAGCTGGAGAAGGCTGGAGAAGGCTGGAGAAGGCTGGAGGTCAAAGACTCCCCAGATGGCGGCTTTGGTCATTCCTACCTGCACAGCTGGGCCCAGGGACACAGACAACATGCAGTTTCCTGGGCCTCTTTCTGCCCACTGCAGGAAAACGGGCATTCCCTCCAATTTCACGCCTGCCTAGAGCGCACGTTCCGACGAGTGAAGGGCAATCCGTGTAATGAGGTAAGATTTAGGTGTCAGCAGGAGTATGACAGGGCGAATGAGGGGCTCTGATCACACAGAGGCAGCGAGTGCCAGGAGGATGGGGGTCCAGGAGGCTGGACCAGCAGCTTCCCGCAGGCTCACGGAGGGCCTGGGCACCCCTCCCGGGGGGCACATGCATGGCCCCCCAGAACCAGCCACTCCCCCTAGGCTGGCCTGTGGGACACCCTGGACCAGACGCAGAAGGCGGAACTCACACCTTTGCCACCCCTAGTCAGATCCCTCGAGGCCTACCTTTTAAAAAATTTATTATGTGTCTCTTGTCATCTTTGAGACTTTAGGGGAAAGGATAACAACAGCAAAGGGCTCCTTTTATTTTCTCGAATGGCCCCTTCTACAAGAGCCCCAGAACCCCAGCCACAACCTTAAGTCCTCCAAGAGCAGGGCAGAGGACCCGTCCTGCTGCCCTGGGGCCTAGGTAGGGCTCAATGTTTGCTGAATGAATAAGTGAACCTTAGCATGACCTGAGGCTGGCGGCTTACTGTGACCACCAGCACCTGCCACTGCCCCCACCCCGGTCATCCTGATGACACTGCTCACTGCTGTCCCTTCCCCCCCGCCCCGAAACACATCATGGGCGTTTCCTATTCAAGCCTGTGTGCAGCACTGACAACACATAAAATAAGCTCACATGGGCTCCTAAACGCCCACAGCCAGCCCTGGAACTTGGTGGAGCCTCCAGCTCAGGCCCTGCTGCAGTTTGGTCCACGGGAACCCCCAGGAAGGAACACGTTCCCTGGCAGGTGGTAATTATTGCTATAACAATTACAAATGTCAATATAACCTTCCTGCTGCTTGATGGCTCCCAGTAGAACTTGCAAAATTTAGCTAGTGCACATTAATGCACAAAAACGATGTCTATTTACCTTTAGAAGCATTTTCACTATGTCTTTCTTCTTTTTTTTAAAGCAACTGGCTTCTACCAAGTTATAACCATAAATATTGAGTTTGACTTGGTACAAAGACCATGAGTGCCAAGGCAGGCTGGCCTGGGTCTGACGGCTGTGGGGGTCAAGGTGACCCTGGACACGGGCAGGAGTTGGCTCGCAGGCCTGGCACGGCTCTTGGCCCCGTGGCGGTGCAGGGCATCCCAAGCAGAGGGCAGAGGCCAGAGGGCCAGTCTGTTAGCCCAGGTGCCGCCTTCCCACTGCCCCTGCCTGGCCTCTGCAATGGGTTGGCGCCACAGTGAGCCAGAGCTGAGACAAATGACAGCCACCGAGTCAGTGGTGCTGGTTCACAAGCAGGGGCCACACGGTGTGGTGGCGAAGGCCATGGTCTCAGGCCCAGCCACTTCCCTCAGCCTGTGGGAGGTGCCTACAGGAAGAGCTCCATGAACATCCTCTTTCCCTCCGAGAAAGCACACCACATACACAAACAGATTTGAGTTTCTCTTCACGTTGCTAGTTACACACTTGACGTTTACACTGAAATGAAAAGGTGTTGGGATATGATGGGCTCACGAGCAGAGCAGTGCTTCTCTTCAGGCCTGGACGGCGGAGACAGGTGGGCCTTAGGTGAGCCGGGGAGTCTGCGTGTGGGACAGGTGGTCAGGTCACTCCGAAGTACCCCCTGGGAAGAACACGGCCACACGCAGCTTCCTACAGCCACAGCAAGACACAGGCCCAAAGAACAGGCCCGGTGCCCTTGGACTGGGCTTCTCTCAACAAGGTCGCACCCATGCTCCGCCTGCCGGCCCGTCTCCAGCAGTCCAGCGCCAGCCGTGGAGAGCCTGGGCTCTCACAGCTGTCAGGAGGCCCGGGGGCCTGGACTGCTCCATCCTTCGTGCTGGACTCAGAGACCCCCGCCCATGAATGCCCAGCCTCGGGGGCTCACTTCCGTTTTGCCCCCAGCTCCCAGTGCTGCTACCCAGCACTCGGGGCGGGGGGATATTCCACAAGGACTCGAAGGGGGGTGTCTGTGGCACGGAGCCATCAGCTGAATGCAGCTGAGCAAGGCGGCCTCGTGGAAACCCGAGCCAGCAGTCCCCGCGGTAGAGAGGGGATCCCTGGGCTGCAGCCCCCACCCCACCCCAGGCAGACGCACTCCACTCCCTGGGCACCGCGGGCCCCCTCATTGTCTCCAGGATGCCACCACCTCCCTGGCTGTGGTCCATGGCCACACTCTGTGTAGGTGGGCTGTACATGGAGTGGGGTCCTCAATATGGGGGTTGGATTAGAAGCTGGAAAGCCGGGGCGGGGCGCGCCTAGGTGGCTTAGTCGGTTGAGGGTCTGACTCTTGATTTCAGCTCAGGTTGTGATCTCAGGGTGGTGGGATTGAGCCCCGCTTCAGGCTCCGTGCTCAGCGTGGAGTCTGCCTGTCCCTCTCCCTCTGCTCCTCCCACCACCACCACCCCCGTGCTCTCTCTCCCAAATACATAAATAAAATTTAGAAAAAAAAAAGTTGGAAAGCCAGGCCCCCAGTGCCTTCTGGCTCTATACCATTTTAGAGGCTCAGAAGTTATCTGTGGGTTTTACACACAGGTGGGCAACTAGACAAAGTCTGAGGAAGAGGAAACGGCTGATTCCTAACAGACCAAGGGGGCTGCTGAGGCAGGGCCAGGACAGCCCTTCCCAGCACCCCGGACGGTGGGAACACCAGCCGTCTGGGCCTTCTGACCGTGGGCAGGACTCCTGTGGCCCAGGGAGGGATGCGCCAGAGCCTCCACCCTTGCCTCGAGAGGGGGACAGGAAACCTTCTAGAGGCCAGAGACGCTGAGGGGCACGGGACAGTTTTAGCAGCCGGCTTTCCCAGGGTTCTCCTCCAGGGGCCCCCCGTCCAGCCTCCGAAACAAAGTCGAAGCTAAACCTCAGCTGAGCTCCAGCTCAGAAGCGTTTCCACGCCAAGTGTCCCCTCGGCTGCCCTGTCCTGCCCCTGCTCCCCTCCACCCCCCACGATGGCCGAGGATTCAGGCCACAACTGGTTAACTGCGCAGGGTGAATTCGAGCCCGCGGCGCGGTGCAGGCTGACTGGCTTCACTCAGCACTGTAATCGGCACATCTGCAGACAGGAAATCCTCCTCACTGCGAGTTCCCAGTCTATTATCTGAGACACCTGGTGTGGGTGGGTGATTCAGAGACAAACAATGAGCCGGCCCCCTGCACAGCAATTAACTGCTTTAACTGCTAATGTGTTTAATCCACCACGTGGAGATCAAGGCTGGGCCGAGGAAGAGGCTCGGAGTCCTCCCGGGCTTGCAGACTGCAGGGCCCACCTCGCCATCCCTGTGCATACTGTCCTCACCAGCTGTGACCGAGGCGCCAGGCCCAAGCTCAGCCCCATGGAAGCTCCTCATGGGCCTCAGCGTGTGTCCTCCGGACACGAGGGGCATCCTTCCCCTCCTGTCTTTAACACGCGTCAAAGCCCAGCTTGTGTGCTCACAGCGCTCGCTACTGCGGCAGGACGTGTGATCCGGGAGCTGTTTGCTGTGCCAGCCCTTCAGCCCCCAGCCCCGGGGTGGGGGGTGTTTTATTTTAACCTCCTGGATCGGATCATCCTTTATTGCGAGCAGAAATGATGCTTGGTTAAAGGCTTATGGGGTAAACCAGCAGAAAACATTCCCAGCTGTTAAACTGGGAAGTGGCTCCGGATTGTTTACAAAACCTGGCCCAGGAGCGAGCAGCAAAGTCAGCACATGCCCGTACAGCCCCAGGAGGCGTGCCAGAAACCGCCGCCGCCGCAGCGCCGCCTCGGGGAGCAAGGTCAAAGGCCAAGGACTGTGAAAGCTTCCACCCCCAGCATCAATCACGTCGGGCAGACTGTCTGGGGGATGCTCTTTTTGAAAATACAGAAAATAAAACGGACTCCTGCAGAGGCGAGGGCAGGCAGTGCGCCAGAGGCCCTGCATGTCGCCCACCAGGGACCTGTCTGGAAGCTGGGAGGACCTTGAGGCTTTCCGAGGGCACAGCCCCTTGCCCTCTGAGCCATTGCCATCAGCGTGGGCTTAGTGGATGGCACATGGGCATGAGCCTTTGCCTCTGTCCAATGGCGAGAGAAGGGATGTGGGTGTTTGGGGTCCCCGAAGTGATATCAGGGGACAAAGGAAGAGGCTGGGGGTGCAGATGGGAGGGGAGAAACTTGCCACCTCACCTTTTAGAATGGAGTTTAAGATAAATGTCAATTTACGCTTCCGGATCTAAATAGTTAAAAAATCTTTCGGAGCGTTCAACAAAATAAACCTACTTCAATTTACTTTCACGATTTGAACAAGAATATCTCCTGTGGTCGTCTACTAAATTCTGGGCAAGAGGCAGTACATTAACTGCAAAGCATTTTCCTTGCTCCTTAGATCTGCTCGTGCTGACCACACACAAGGAAGAGCTCAGACTCCTCCAGAGTCTATCTCATGGTCTGACTTCCAAGCGTTCTGAGAACTCAGGGAAACCAGAGAGGCTTCTCGGAAGTCCACTGCTCTGTGATGCAGCCCTGCTCCTCCCGGGAGCCTCACTGCAGGGGATGCTGGGACCAGGCCAACCAGGTCCTGACAGACGCTGACGTGACTGCTCCTCTGAGCACTCAGCAAACATCTGATTAACTGACGTGGAGGCGGATGATGATTCTGACAGCTACGTGGATTCCGAGCCCAGGTTCACAGAGGAGGGACAACTGACTGGGCTCAGCGCAGAGAGACCCCGGCGAACTGGAAATATCGAGAGAAAGAAAGACGCAGGGGGCTTAAGGAAACGAGACTCCGACCCTAGAGGATGCAGCTGTCAAGGTGGGCACGATGTCCGAGCAGGTGTGTGCTGCAGTCAGCCCCAGAACCCGTCAGCCCTCTGAGGCCAGACCCCACTCACGGCAACACCGTGCCCCAGCCACAGGCAGGCTCACGAGGGACACGGTGAGCTCTCTGCTCTTCCCGCCTGGCTCCTGGCCAGGGCGCCTTTCCTCAGAGCCCACGTCCCTTCCCTCAGACCGGCCGAGGCCCAGGCCCTGGGCAGGCGTCTCCCCCACTGCATCCCCACTCTCCATCCTGCCCCTTGGGGTGCAGGGAGGAGCCAGCCTGGGAGAGAGTACGTCCGGCAATGGGCTAATTCTGCCCAAGGCCTCTGCCCCATCACTGATGCCATCTTTGGAAATCTACAAAGTGTGACTTCCACAAAGGCCAGTTGGGCATCCACTCCTGCAGAGCTCAAACCAACCCCCCCCCCCGAGGTGATGGAAACGACCCCACGGGCTGTTATGATGGCCCAAGAGGTGTGCTGTGATAGCTGGCCCCCCCGAAAGCCAGCAGGACGAGGGGAGGCCTGGCGACAGCAGCAAGGGGAGGCGGTGTTGCTGCCCTCCGTGTGGCTCACGTGTGGCTCAGTGCACCCTTACCTGTGGCCCACAGGACAGTGTTGAAGGTGCCCACGTCCTCCTTGCCGGAGGTGAGGTCTTCCCAGGTAACCTGGAGCTGGCCATCTGGGAGCCTCCGCACTCTTGAAGGGGTACAGCCTCTCAGGAACTGGGTGCCTTGAGAGGCCATGTATTCCGTGACCAAGGAAGACATTTGCTGCAAAGCACAAGAGAACATGCTGTGAGGCCCAGGTGGCAGTGAGAAGATCCACTCCTGATGATTGTGGGAAGAAAGGACGTGGCCTCCTGCCTGCTTGAAAAAGCCCTAGAGGAGCCCAAGAAAGGTCCATCCAGAGGAGAAGGTCCAAGGCCCCTCCTCTGCTGCTACGTGGCCTCAGTCCACCCCCACTTCTGGGTCCCCTTGTTCTCTGTGGACCTGAGGGCTGAGCTGGGACAGCATCTGATGCCAGCTCCAAATCCGAGGACCTGGGGCCCTTGGGTCAGGATGCACTTGACCTTTCGGCTCTTCTCTACATGCCGATTAACTAAGTCTTCACTAAAAGCAATGACAGAGAAACACCCCCTTCCCCTGGGGGCTCTGGCCTGGCCAAACGAGATGGCACTTGACTCCAAACCTGCCACCCCTCCCTCGGCAACCCCCCCAACCACCAAATGCTGTCACCTCCTCTGCCACTGGGGAGTTGGGACAGTAGGGGGGCCCCTCTGCTCCCCACCAAGATATACAAGGTAGCAGGCATGGTGGGGGGGGTGGGGGTGGTCAGGGCATCTGCTGAGAGGGCTCCCTCCTCCCAGCCTAGAAGGCTCTGCACCCCCTGGCTACAGATGGGGGCTCAGTTCCTGGGGCTGCTAGGGGGGCTTGTACAGGGTAGAGTCCCAGTCGGACACAGCCTTTTCTTTGAAGAAAAAATGAAAGCCACTGTTTAAATCCTCTGGTGCCTGCTCATTTAGAAACATACATCATGAGGAGTCCTGCCTGTTCAGGATTGTCACACCAGTCACGAGAACACAAGTGTAGGCTGCTGATCCCTCTGGACGCCTGACAAGCCTGGAGTCTCTGTCACAGTCTGTGGGGGAACTACTGGGCCCAAGTGAGCCAAGGGGCCAGACCACCGGCCGTAGGCTGGCCACCAGGGCTGCACAACCTTCTGAGGCAGGGCCTGGGCCATCCGGCCTCACCACTGCGCCCCCGTGTCCCAGGGCACCCCCTCTCGTCGGTCTCCGACTTCTGCCTGGGCTGGAAGGCCAGTCTTCTGAGTGGTCCTCATGCCTACTGGCCCCTCTGCTTCACAGGCCCTTGTCCTTCTCTGTGTCCTGCAGCATGGCCTCGTGCAGCTCCCGTCTGCTGCCTGGCACACTCCACCCGTAGCCCGAGGTTCCACAGACCTTCCCTGGATGCCATGGCCCCACTGTGGATACTTAGTACATGAGTGCGGAGTGAAGTGAAAGAGGGGTGCCTGGGTGGCTCAGTCCGTGAAGCGCCTGCCTGCGGCTCAGGTCATGATCCCAGGAAAGTCCACGTCGGGCTCCCTGCTTAGCGGGGAGAGGTCTGCTTCTCCCTCTCCCTCTGCCTGCCATTCTCCCTGCTTGTTTGCTCTTTCTCTCTCTCTCTGACAAATAAATAGAATCTTTAAAAAAAAGAAAAGAAGAAAAGAAAGCGCGTGGCCCCGAACAGCACCGAGGGCCAGGTATCCACGTCCGCCGGCTGGGGTGGGGCTGGGGGCAGGCCCACTGCTTCCCTCTGCAAGAGCTCACCAGGCCGGAGAGCACTGATGGACGGGGGTCTGTCTTCCTTCTCGGACACATGAGAGGGCATTTTGACATCTTCACGGCAACAGCCCCAGACTTTGGTTTTAACAGGTGACTTTTCCTTGAAGAGTTTTTAGTTAAAAAACCCCAGCAAACCACGTGCTCCTGACATGAATGCCTCCGCCGTGAGCAGGGGTGTCTATGCCCCAGACGCGGATCAGGAAAACCTGCACTCTTCAGACCCCGCAGGGTGGCCCTCTGAGCTCCTGCCACGCCTGACAGGCAGGCTGCGTGAGGTGCTGGCCCCATACAGTGGACAGGATGTGGAACCGGCGGGGCCCCAGAGGCTGTGGGGACGCTCTGAGCACTCAGGGTGGACCGCCGGCCAGGAGAGCCACCATAGTGCTCGTCCTGACTCATAAATCACATCTTTTCAGTCTGTGGCGGTGACTAGGAAGGCAGCCAGGGGCTGCCCTCTCCTGAGGTGGTCATGCAGGGCCTTACCAGTCTAGCACCTGCTTCCGACCTGGTGCTGCCCCTGCGGAGGTGGCACCCCACTCAGACACCAGAGGGGCTCAGCAAGGGAGATGGGGGACAGCGAGTTAGCCGACCCATGCTTTCTGCTTACTAATGGAGTGACTAGAAGGGCTGACCCAACCCCGTGGTCCGTGAGGCTGGCCTGGCGTGCCCACCAACATCCCTTTGGTCCAGGGAGCATGTTGCCACATGTTCCATGGGCCAGCCCTTCCTTCCACACTCTGGCAGGTGTTTTCTACTTCAGTAACAATCTCCTTACTCAACTCAAGGGCCAGCGTCTAAAGACTGAGACCTCACTGCCAGACCACACCCACACCTGCCTGGGAGAGAGCACAGGGTGGGAGCTGGGGCACACGTGGCCATACCTGGTCAAAGCCCCGGAGGGGGATGCTTCTTATCATGACGGTGGTGTCCAGTCCGAGCCCAGTGAGGAAGCCAGCACACTCCAGGGCCACATCTGCCAGAAGCTAAGAATGCTAATGGATCGTGACATCAGGAGCCAAGGGACGAGACCCTCAGTGCCCTGGCCAGCCACCCACTCCCCCACCAATCTCCAGTCAGCCTGGAGGAGGCTCCCAACACCAACCACAAAGACCCCTGTCCAACGCCCCCCCCCCCCGCCCCAACCTCATAAATGTATGTCCAAGGTGAGGTAGGGACTCTGGTAGCCACGGGACATGGGCACCCTCCAATACCCAGGGCCCAGGCGGCTTCTGCCTCCATGGGGCATTTGTCCAGGCTCTAGGCAGTTTAATTTAGTCAGCCTTTGGGGCCAGGCCCTCCCCCCACAACCCCCAAGGGATCCGAGCAGTGACAGAGGGAAGAGTCTCCTTGGCAAAAGAAACACAATAGCTGCCTTCGACCCATGTTCCCAGCTAGCAGTCCCAGCTTTCACCTTCCCTCTGCTATCCCCTCTCCTGACCTCAGATCCTCCCACGGCTCCTCCCTTGACCGTCTCCGGTGTTACCGCTCCCTCTGAAGGAACGGGCCTGGATGGGGCTGCTCTCCAGGGAGCACCACCTGCCTCACGGCTGTATCCAGCTGGCCTGATGGGCTCAGCCATCTCAGCGTGTGGCTCAGGAAACGCCTCCAGGAAGCCCTAGCCTCAAAGGTCAGCCTCAAATTGTCCCCTGAGTGCAGGTCATCTGCCCTGAGTGGCCCTGTAAGTGCCTGGCTCCAGGCGGCAGACGTCCTCCCTGCCGGAAGGGAGGGCTGTGGGGGAGGGGCTGTAGGAACCGGGCATCCACTCTCAGGACTGTGAGCACAGCCGGCTGTCACCTGCATGCCCGCAAAGGATACAGCTGGCCCCGACCACCAACCTGTTTGAGGAACGGACACAGAAAGAACGGTGAGTCCCACACGTGGCCCACCGTGGCCCATGTGCAGCTGTCCTGACTGGGGCCTCCGCAGGGGGGACGGGGCCCTTCAGCTTTCCGGGGGCGCCCGGTCAGCTGACGTGTCACTGTTGATGAGTCAGCTGAGGCTAACTGTTCAAACAGGTTGTCCCAAGGCACAAAACCCACTTCCCAGAGGCTCTGACTGTGAAATAAATGACAAACACAGTGTCACTGAATCAGAAAATTGCCTGGTGGTGAAGGATGTGAGTGGTCAGTGACAGAACAGCACATGTCCCATGAAGGGTCCTGGGAGTGCGATCAATGTGGAGTCCACGGGCGTGTGAAGAAAAGTCCCATTAGAACAAGGGGAATGGTTTTCCTTCTGTCCTAACGTAAATTCTGCCATGGGGTCCCTCCAGATCTTCGGCAGCCAAGATGGAAGCAGACTTGCTTTGCAGGACAGGGAGAGCACGGGACAATAGGGAGGCTTCTGGGAAAGCAGCGGCTGGGGCCAGAACATCCTCGAACCTGTCCAGCCCCACCACACACGGGCCGGGGCCAGGACAGCCAGCTCCCCGCAGCAACTATGAGGGCACCTGGGGGCAGAGGGAGACACAGGACACTGGGACCCAGCTCCACTCTGCACGCATGAACACACACGCACACAACCACACATACACACACGTGCGCAGAACCTAACACGGAACGAAAATTCCCGCCCGGGTGGCAACATGTGGGTGGGCTTGTCAGATCACCCCCTCAGCCTTTGAATAAGAGGAGGTGATGTAAGGATGGATAAGCCCAACGTCAGCACTAATCCCGGCAAGTACTAATGATATAATTCCATTTCAAAAAGCAGTATATCCCGTGGAATACTGCT
Organism: Leptonychotes weddellii; assembly: GCF_054177405.1. NCBI lineage: Eukaryota > Metazoa > Chordata > Mammalia > Carnivora > Phocidae > Leptonychotes > Leptonychotes weddellii. The sequence goes on from NC_138381.1 coordinate 57,000,994, forward strand.
GCAGGTGCCCTGCGGGAAGCAACTGCACACGGCTTCCTCTCAGGGGCTGGGGACAGAACCGGGCTGGAGTCACGTTCGGGGCGAGTGAACAGAGCTCACCGTGTGAAAAAGTTGAGAGGGACACTGGGCCCCGCAGCTGGTAGGAGCACCGAGAGGCACCCAGGGCCCCACACAGGCCTGGCAATGTCTAAGAGATAGACACGTTGGCGTACATGCGTATCCACGTGTGTACGTGGCCACACATATGTGTAATAGGTCTCTGTGTAGGGACGTTTTCAGAATGACATAACCTAATGTCTTTTGTACTTGATGTATATGGTGAACGGTACAGGCTTTTCTTTAAGACGTGAAATTCTGAGTTACTTAAAATGCAAGCAGAATTGAACTGCTTTGAACATCCCATGAAGTTGGGTAAAAGTGTCAACGCCAAACACGCAGTGCCCTTTGCTCCCTCTTTCCAGTGGTGGCCACGGTGCAGGCCGACCGCCTCTCAGACAGCCACAGCATGCAGGTACTGGGGGAACCCCGCTGTTGGACAACGGGGCTGTCCCGGCCTGTCTTGGAGCCTTCCTGCCTCTGTGACGTGGACCCTCCAGCAGGAGCCAGCCAGCCACCGGCCACACCCTCCAGGACAGCTCCAGACCCTCATGTCACGTTGCTGAGGACACAGGAAGGCAGTCTCCTGATTTTGGCAAAACCGGCTTATTTCTGCAGCCCCCCGGGGCCCTCCCTAACCTCTTGCACTATGTGGATGGGGAGCTGGACAAGGAGGTAGGGCAGACGGCCAGGCAGCTCCTCCCATGGAGCCACCTCGGTGCTCTGGGCCTCCGGCTCCCACCTCCCAGTCACGGGGGCCCACCCTTCTCAGGCCACCAGCTCTGAGTTGCCGACAGAGGGCACATCTGGGAGAAAGTCGGTGCCAGCTCAGCCATTCCAAAGTGGGTGTCCTTGACCACATGTGGAGAGCTGAAATCTCATAAGCAAACAAGGGTCCTGCCTTCTTGAAGGTAATTTTGGGTCTTGCCTTTGTGAGCAAGGATTATCAACAATATTGGTTTTCACTCCATCCCTGCCCCCAATTCATCAAATAATCGTTATTCTTTGCAGAATGCAGAATCCAAGAACTCGGAGAACTCCCTTCAAATGAGCTGAAGTAGGAAAACGCCAAAGCAAAACCAGACAGACTCTGGAGTCTCCAGATCATGAGGGGTAGGGAGGGCTGGAAGAGGGGCTGTGGTTTGTTTTTATCGGTACCCTTGAAACTGTGGACAAGTCCCTCTGGCTGCTGAGGGGACCCCTGGCCAGGAAGAGGGCCTGGGAACCATGGGGCCAAGGCCGGCTGCCAAGGTGCAGGGACCAATGCCGGCCCTGGCGAGGCCCAGGAGGACAGGGGTGCTGGCAGCAGCGGAAGTCAGGACCAGCTTGTCGGACCTGGGGGGAGGGCCCGAGTGAGCCTTAGAGGGATGGCAACACTCGCCTTGTCACTACATTAAGAGACCCGGACACAAGGGCATCAGCCCACGCGGGCAGTCGCCACCCTACATCCCGGGAGCCCCTGATGCAGTTGTACGTGTGTTCTGGGCAACTCCGCTCTCTGTGCCCTTCGGTGTGCAAACATTTCATGCAAAGCTATAACTACCGTGGGATTAGCCTAATCACAGGGCAGGCTTTCTTGTTCAAAATCTGAATGAGGGAGGAAGCAGAAACAAAAGCCTTAATTCAGACCCATGAAGCCCCAGCTTAAAGAGCCCTCCACCTGCCTCTCGAGTTTGAAGGCCCCTGATCCGCTCCCCTAGGGGAGCACCCACACAAAGTGAGGGCCTCACGGCAGGCACTGGCTCCTTGGCAGCCCCACCAGTGCAGGAAATGCCAAGCGGGCTGCCGAGCTCAGGTGCCCCAGGGAGGCAGCAGGGAGAGTGGGGGGCCCCAGGGCCTCCTCCCCAGTGGGGACTGGCTCCAGGCTTGCCTGGGATCTGCCAGCCCCATCCAACCCGGGTCCAACACTGGGCCCACCTCTGCCCAGCCAGAGCCTCTCCATTCTGGCCTCCTAACAATGCCACCCCGAGGAGCTGTCTTCCTCAGCCCCTGGGCCCGGCAGCCATCGGGATACGCCAGGGAGATGGTCAGCGGGGCTTTACAGGCTGGTAGCCAAGTCTCAGGCAGATAGCCGGTCTCCCTTTTGCTGGACACAATGTGTCACACTAAATGAACATGGACATTAAGCAGAAAATGAGAGTATTCACAGCAATGAATTTTCCTAACCAAATGGCTGTGGTTCTTTGCATGATAAAAATTTATATCCTTCCCAGGGGCGCCTGGATGGCTCAGTCGTTAAGCGTCTGCCTTCGGCTCAGGTCGTGATCCCAGGGTCCTGCGATCGAGCCCCGCATCGGGCTCCCTGCTCGGCGGGAGGACTGCTTCCCCCTCTCCCACTCCCCCTGCTCTGTTCCCTCTCTCACTGTCAAATAAATAAATTAAAAAAAAATTTATATCCTTCCCTTCTGCGCTCAGGGAAAGAGAAAAATGATCACAATACCTAGTCAGCTTCCAGACACAAAATAAGGGTCCCCCCCCCCCCACCAAAAAAAAAGCTCCTTCCAGGACCAACTCTGAGAGGCAGTGTTAAATCATCCCAAGTTACAGAAACACGGGGCTTCACAGAGCCCCGGGCCCGGGGACAGAGGGCCGGGCTGTGCAGCTGTAGCTGAGAGGACACGCCTGGGCTGGCGAGTGGGAACAGTGGTGTGGCAGGCCAACGTGGGGGAAGACCTGCCCCTAGGTGGCTCCGGTCTCATTCAAGTCCTCTGCTGCCAGAGAAAGGTGGTGGCACGGAGGTCACCCCAAAGCTGCCAGCTCAGAGCCCAGCTGTGCAGACAGCTGGCCTGCAGACCTAGAGTGAACCCCAGGCCGGAATGCTGACCAGCTGGGCCAGGGAGCTGAGGGGGTGTGGGGGTGTGGAGCAGAGTGACCTCAATTCTCCACCATTAGGGCCCCCCGAACAGTTGCAGGGTGTGGGGACCTGAGGATCCTGGCCCCGGGCAGGCAGGAAGGCCGGGCCCAAGTCCCAGCCAGGATGCCCAGGTCCAGAAGGCCTGGAAGAGGAGGTGGCCCTCCAGCTGAGTGAGCCAAGATCACCAGGCTGTGGGATCAAGGGCGGGGCCAGATACCCCAGGGCCTGCCTCCTTAAAGGCACTGTGGGGAGTTGGCCCACCTTTCTCCCTTCCACCCTCCCTCCACCTGCCAGGGAGCTGCTGGGCTGGACATCTGGGACAGGCAGGGCTGCATGCCATCTCTAAGTCTCCCCGTGCAGGGCAGTGCACTTCCTCTGCACCCCCACTTTCTCCACTGGTGGTCAACAGTTCCTTGAAGTGACCATTATCCCCCTGACCGTTCCTTCCGAAGGGGCTCCTGCTACCTGCCCAGGGGACCCTGTTCTTCACCCAGAATCCTCCTCACTTCTTCAACCTGCCCTGGATTACACAGAAAAAGGAAGAAGCAAGAACAACGGAAATGCCGAACAAGCCAGATACAAAGCTGGCATTCGGGGGGCCGAGGCTGAGTAGATGCCAATCTCATGGTCCCACCTCAGGCCGAGGGTGTGGCTCCGAGGGTCTGGGCCACCAGGGCTCCCCCCGGCCCTGGCCTGACATCACAGGGCCCTGCTCGCAGACTTGGGAGCTCACGCTGCATATGGTGGAAGTTTCCACACATGATCTGTTACCTCCAGGGTGCCAAGCTGGGCACCCAGCTGTGTTGTGAAGGCTGTTTCATTCTTCCCACCAGCTGGGCTTGGGCTTCATCATGCCCTCTCTGCCATCTGGCTAGCCCTGGGCTCCTCAGACCTGGATTCGAGCAAAGACATGTCTGTGAGGCTGAACACCTCTGTGGCCACCAGGGTCCATGCCCTGAGGGGACAAAGGCATGGAACAACCACAGAAGGCTGAAGGGCTGCAGGCCCCACTGAGGGCTACTGGTCACTGTGCCCCACTCAGATACACCCTGAAAGGTCGGATGCTGCCCGCGCCCCATCATGGGGAGGGATGGAGGGAGGAAGAACGCACAAGGGACGCGGAGCCTCTGACGGGTCGTGAGGAGCTGGCCGGTGGGGACCGCACCCGCTGCAGACGGAGGCCAGCTCGCTGGGTGCCCTCCAGCACCGGCTGTGCCTCCCGATGGCACCGAGCAGAGATCCACCCCCCCGCCAACCCCCCCCACCCCCGGCTGCAGGAGGCACTACAGGGCCGGGGGGCAGCCCTCAGGTCCATATTAATTTCAACTCCATTTTAAAGGCGAGTTAAAATAAACACAGGGAATATTTATAAGGCAAATAAATCTGGCAGAAACAGCCCCTCCAAGTGTGAGCAGAGGCCTCCCTCTCAGCCCCAGCCCAAGCTGATAAAATACAGAAATGCTACTGTAGACCCTCCGGGCTTATTTTGACTACAGCAGAGGAATGCAGCATGTAAACACTGCCTCCCATATCACACTGTTACAACTTGCATTAACAGCACCGGACAAAAGCCACATTTTCACAGAAGCATCGTACAGGGATATATCTCCAGCTTAATTTTTAAAAAAAACCATTTCCTCACATAAATCATGCTCAGAACGAGAAACGGGTGACTGATACATTGCAAACACTTTTTTTTCTTAAACAATAACATACCTAGATTCCTTCTAAACGAAAGAGCTTTTTTTTTTTTAAAAAAAAATCTTCTAAATGTTTTTTTTCTGAAGAAAATAAACACAGCACTTTCTTTCCGGACCGAAAGATCTGGGGTGGTGTCTTCCCGGCTGAGCAGGCCGCTGCCCCGACACATGGTCGCGGAGGAGGGGCCCGGGCCCTGGGCCACCGCGCTGAGCACCGGCGACACCCAGTGCGCCTGGGCCTCCCGCCCTCCCCAGCCTCCACACACACCCAGCCTCCTGTGAGCAGTGGCCCAAGAGACAATCGCTAGAAACCGACCCCTTCCCGAACACCGAGACGCTGGCATTCGGGGGGCCGAGGCTGAGAAATGGGAAATGGGAAATGGGTAATGGGAAAACAGCAAACAAAAGAAACCGACAGAATACACAGGAACGAATTTGACAAAAGACCGGGATTCCGAAAATGCTGGCCTTCGGTTAGAGGCCGAGATGACTGAAGCTCACAGCGCCTCACACAGGGCATGAGCTCTGGCAGCGAGCTGGCCTCCGAGGCAGCTGCACATTCGAGGCTGTCTGAACCACGGGTCCAGAGGACCACTACAGAGAGGCCGGCAAAGTGGGTCTACATTCCACCCAGAGGGATTGGTGCAAAAGAAAACTAAGATCTGAAGCCAGTGCCAGGCACTCGGGCCAGTGATACGGGAAAGTCGGAGTCAGAAGCCAGAGCAGGACTGGACTCCACTCGGGGACTGAGCTTTCAGACTGGCTCGAGGGGCTGCTGGTCAGCGACACAGGAACCCTGGCAGCCCGGGCCCCTCGACGCCATGCTGCACCGCATGCCACATCACGCCACGCCACGACATGCCATGCCATACCACACCATGCCCTGCCACACCAAAGATGAACCGCAAACACCCCGAGGACGCAAAGGAAAATCTGACTTGTGGAAGCCCTAAAGGAAAATATGGAGGCTCGTTTTCAAAAACAATCTTAGGGGTGAAGCAGGCCTTCCTGAACATGCAATAAATCTAAAAGCCATTAAGTGTAAAAAGAGATCTAAGGTAGGTTAAAAAAAATAAGAAAAAAACCATTTGTACATCACGCAAGTGAAATGACATGACAAGCCAAGAAAATGTGCAATAGAAATGGCCTGGGATCACAGCCCTAGAACGCAAACCAGCTGGAAGATAAGGAACAGATAAGAAAAAAGAAAACCAGATAGAAAGTGGGCCACGGACGAAGCTGACAACACACACACACACACTCACTCTCACACACACTCACACATTCACAGACACACTCAGTTCTAAACGGCTAGTAAACACACGGAACGATGACTAGTAATAGCAAGTGCAAATAGAATCAGGTCATGTTTAACCCATTAGCTAGCTAAAGATAAAAGAATAGATAACCCAGATATTTCAGCATAAAGGAAAAAAGTGATCGATGTCACAGCGTGAAAATTACGAACTTCTGTATGAGATAATATCACCGAGTAAAAGGAGAAACCACAGCCTGGAGAGCCAGAGGAACGCGACAGAGGGATCCAAGCCTGTGTGAGCTTGACCACGGTCACTGGAGGGACCACACACGCCTTGGGCAGAAACAACCGGCATTCACCCCCCACGGGAGCAGGAGGAGAGGCTCCTTCCTGTTTTACGGCTCATGAAAAAGCCGATGGCCCGGCCAAATTGCGGGGGGTGGGGCAGGCAGGGGTGCACCGGGAACACAGGGCAGCCCACCAGGAGGGAGCACCTGCTAGCAAGACGTGTAAAGCCCTGTACCTGCGTTCTCGGCTTGTAGGAAACCCCCGACAGGTATGTAGAACACACAAGAAGCATTATGACAGCAGGTAAGATGCACACCAAAGGTTTTCGCTGCAGCATTTCATAACGCCGACAAAAGGAGCCTAGTGAGATGCTCGGGAGTAGTGGAAAGATCAACTACACCACATCCATTCAAGGGAATCAAGCCCCGACCGCGACCAGAGATGCCTCAGAAGTGGGAAGCAGCGATAAGGAGAGCACATGGGTGCCCGTTCACACACACGCCCACCCACCCTGGCACACTTCTCCACCTCTATTTTCTCAAACGCAAGTCCCAAGGCAGCTGAGAGCCCACTGACGACCAAGCCTCTGCTGCCCTCTGGTGGCCTTTCCAGTCCCTGCGAGCATGGAGTCCCCCAAATGCCACTCACAGGGCCTGTCTGGACCTGGAACCCCCCAACAGCCTGCTCTGTGGGTACAAGCAATACATTTGGTGCATGAACACCTGCTCAAGGAGTGTAAAACTGCTCACACACTGCACGTCTCATTTCCTGGGCTACAGTTTCTGAGAACTTCGGAGCCTTTGCTGCATTTCAGAGAAGCCCAAGGTTCAAACCAGAGGAAAGGGGATGTTTAATCAAGGCCTGCGGAGAGGCCAACGGCTTTCCCTGAGGACCTGGCCTCACTTTCTCCTCCTTGAATGTCCTCCCTCCGTGATGTCCCTGACAGGACACACTGGAACCCTGGGGCTCTGGGAACCCTGTTTGAAAACCACCGCCCCTAGACAGCAGCTGATGCATTTTGTAATACACGGGTGTATAACCAACATGTGGTTCTGAATGGTTCTGATGTTTGCAACGGTGAACAAGAGGATCTCCATTAAGGCACACGTTGGGTCTTACGTTTTTCCAGGGGATTCCTTCAGCCAGAAGATGTCGTCACTTGTAATTCCATATTCCAAGGCACCTTCGATCTATCCAGAAAAAAAAAGGATCAACGTGAGAAGAGCATCACTTGGCCTGTCTCCAGAGATTTCCCCCAAAGAGGATGACCATTCTGTAGACACAACTCAAGCAGAACCACCCCCAGCCCACCCATGGGTGCGCTTCCTTGCTCCACACACTGTTCTTCAGGTTGTGGCCTCTAGGGACAGGTGACCTGGCTATATCTGACTTGGTGCACCATCTACCTTCTGGGCAAAGCACCCAGTACTCCTTGGCTGTGCAAGGTGGTTGGGGAGCCGGCGTGTGGCCCACAGCCTTTTCCTCCCTGCTCTCCAGGGCCTTCCGCTTGATCCAGACGCTGGGCTGAGGGAGGAGAGGTGGGGAGCAGAGTGACGCAGGGTGTGGAGGGGCAGGCTGGCCCCAAGGGCACGGGGCTGAAGGCTGGACGCTCCTGGGCATCCTCCAGGGTGTATACCAGTGGAGCCTGAGGAGGGGCCGCTAAGCAGGCGGGGGAGACAAGGACCCATGTCCCCTCAGTGGCCCACGAGAGTAAGAAGAGCAAGATGTGCGGGTGGAGAGGAAGCGGATTTCAAACAGTTTATGATTCTAATCGGCAATAAAAATAAAGCCAGGAATTTCTCGGGTTTGTGTAAAGAAAACCAAAAGGTCTAGAAATCAAAGGAACTAAAACACAAGTGAGTCTTGGCAGGCCCCCGGGGAAGGGGTTGTGGTGGTAGGTGGTGGGACGGCTGCCTCCCCCTGGGCCAGATAACTCCTGCTCTATCCCCCCCTGGCCGGGGGACACATGGCAGCCGCCTAGCCGAGGTCTAGCAGGCTGGGGCCAGGCCTGTCGCCTCTGCAGGGCACCCTGGTGCAGGCACATATGTTGGTCTGCCCCAGATGACCGCCCAGCTCCTGGGAGCTGACTGTGGCCTTCAGGGGCTCTATGCAGAACCAACGTAGGCCTGGCTGAAGGGTCAGGGGTCACTAACGGTCGCCCACCTTTCCTCCCTTGAACAACAGCACCCCGCCACCCTACAGGGCCATGTAACCCGCCCAAGGGCCACCTCTGTGCAAGCCACCTGTCCCCTCCAGAGGCTGCTCTTGAGGGCCTTACAGCCAGACGGAGGCGTGGTGCTCCTCTGAGGACTGGAGGTGTGCGTTTTCCCCATGTCCCCTCTGCTCCCCATTTCCAGAGAAAGCACAGAACCGAAGATGGAGGCTTGGGATTTGGGCATCTGGGGAGAAACAGAACCACTCCCTTGTTCTTCCTCCATCTGCTCCATCTGTGCTCTGTCGGTCTAACTAGGAGGCAGAAGTGGCCTCCAGGCCCAGGGAGTCTGTGGGCCTCATGCACTTCGCTGCAGCCCATCTGGAGGCTCAGGGCTTGTGCCATCTGCTTCCCAGGGCCCCTGGGAGACCCACGAGGATGTGGCCTCGGCCAAGTCCCTTCTTGCTTCCCATCCCCCTCTCCACTACCTTGACCGTACGGCCCCTTCCTTAGCTCCACCTGCCTCACAGGAGTGAGGGCAGAGAAGCGCCCTCACAGCAGACCGGGCCAGGAGGGGACGCTGGCAAAAAATGGTAGCGTGAGGACCTCCCAATGTTCACCCTTCCATAAAAACAGCCAGACAACTAGCAAAAATAGTCAGATTCAACTTTTTGAGAACTCTGGAAAGTCTAGTCAAGAAAAATGGCTGAAACTTGGTATGGACAGAGAGTTTTGTGGAGTTGTAACGGACTCTAGCCTCATCCCTCAGCACAGCAGCAAGCTTGAGCGACGATGAGCTACTTAAGAAACACAGTGGGGAGAGCAGAGCCGAGGTGAGCCGGAGCCCTTGCAAAGCTCCTTCCCAAGAAACAGTCGTCGATCGACCTGGCTGGGGCTTCCCCAGAAGGCCCTACTCAAAAGGCTTGTCTTCAACCTCGCTTGACCTGGCCGAGGGCCAGAAGCCTCTCTCAGAGGAGGATCTGCCCGGTGACTGATGCCACAGCTGCCCGAAGCAACGGATAACAGCTGAAGCAAACAACACACCACCCAAGAGCTTAAAAGGAAAAGCCAGGGATGCCTGGGTGGCTCAGTTGGTTAAGCGTCTGCCTTCGGCTTGGGTCATGATCTTGGGGTCCCGGGATCAAGTCCTGCATGGGGCTCCTTGCTCAGTAGGGAGCCTGCTTCTCCCTCTCCCACTCCCTCTGCATGCCACCTCCCCTGCTTGTGCTCTCTCTCTGACACATAAATAAAATCTTTAAAAAAAAAAGAAAAAAGGAAAACCAAGGAATGAGCTGTCCACAGGGGCTTTGAAAAGCTCCTGCATATTCCCGGGGACCTAGAAGGCCAGGTGTAGGCCCTGGGCTGCACACACACCCGGGGAAAGGCCCCACACAGCCTGAGGTCTCCCCTCTGGCTGACCTCGAGGCCCGGCACGGGCAGGAAGTGAGGGCTAAGGTAGAGTTTCTGGCGCCTGCCTGATTGCCCAAAGCATGCCCCCAAATGCCTACAGAATCTGTCAGCAAAGACTGGGCCGTTTCTCCAGGTGTTTCAGGAAATCTCTGTCTAGTTACTAGCTGACCACTAACCCAACTGAGCAGAGACCTCAGTGGCCTCCCCTGAAAAAGAATACAGACTTTACAAAATCCCTTCAGAAAACCACCCAACATACAACAGCAATAAACAAAATCCTACGGTGGAGACAGATTCTGATTTCCAGAGTTAACGCATTACTTTATTTAAAATACTCATTTCTCAACAACCAAAAAAAATTATGAAATGTGAAGAACCAGGAAAGTATGACCTTCACACGTCATTGGAGGGGGTGGGGTATGCAAAATGGTGCAGCCGCTTTGGAAAACAGGCTGTTGGCTCTTCAAAAGGTTAAAAACTGAGTTACCCTATGACCCGTCAACTCCATTCCTAGGTATAGAACCAAGGGAAGTGAAAACTTAAGTCCATGGAAAAACTCGTGCACTGATGTTCACAGCAGCATTATTCACAACAGCTCAAAGTACAAACAACTCGGATGTTCATCAATGGACAAGTGGACAAACAAAATATGGTCCAGCCACACAATGGCTCATTATTCAGGCATTAAAAGGAATGAAGCTCTCACACAGGCTACCATGTGGATGAACCTTGACAACCTTCTGAGTGCAGGAAGTCGGGCACAAAGGCCACATGTTGTCTGATTTCATTTATGTGAAGTGCCCAGAATGGGCAAATCCACAGAGACGGAAAACAGGCTAGTGGTCATCAGGGGCTGGGGAGCCGGGAACGGAGTGACCACTCACGGGACAGGATTTCATTTGGGGCATGAAAATGTTCTGGAATTAGGTAGTGGAGACTGATGGTTGCACAACTCTGTAAATAAACTAAAACTCCCCCGAATCGTACCCTTTAAAAGGGCGCATTTCATGGTATGAGAATCTTATGTCATGATTTGGGGTGGGGGCAGGAAGAAGAGGGTTAAGTCCTGGATGTTCCAATACCTTGAGGCTAAGGAGAAAAGGAAGAATCAGCAAAGAGAGATAAAGGAGACCAGGGGCAGGGGTGTCCTAGAGCCACGTGAAGAGTGAGGGGATGTGGGGGTCCCTGTCGACCTGCTTCCATAGAACGCAGTTGAGAGAGCATTAGAAAGTGACCAGAGTGAATATAGAAAAAAACTTTTTTTTTTTTTTTTTAAGAAAAGAAAGAGTGGGGGTGCCACTGGTGTGGGAAGCGTAAGCTGGGAGACCGTGAATGTGCCCGGGGTGCGAGGGAAGGCTGTGTGCTGGGGACACTCACGTGGGTGGGGTACCTCGGCCGCCCTCCAGTAGCAATGACGATGTGCTCAGCTGAAAGCAGAGTCTGAGAATAAACCGAGGAAGCTGTGGTCAGGCAGGTCGGCATAGGCTCCCAGCAGAGACCCACGCTTTCTAATCACAGCTCCTGCCCTGCAGTGTGGACCCTCCGGCCAGGAGCTCAGAGGCCCCTTGGAGCTGGGAACCTGTCAAGGGTCCTCGAGCCAGGAGGGGGCCCAGCAGAAGAGGGCAGGGAGACATTCTAACTCCAAGCAGCCCGCGGTTTACAGAGCGCCCGCAGGTGTCTCATATCCCTCAATCCCACAAAACTCTGCGAGGGTAGGATCACCCGCCCTGTTGCCCGGCGCAGCGGACAGCCTGGTGCCACGTGCATCTCAGTGATGCGTTTCATCGCTCGCAGAGAATCACAACCAGCCTCAGGGGGATTGGCGGTCAATTCCAGCAGTGCTTATTACTGAGAAGAGCACTGAGGTCAAACAAGGCTGGAGTCCTTGGAAGGGTAAGGACCACCCGAGAGGAGCCACTTGGGAGAGCTGGGCACTCACCTCTTTCCCATCTTTAGCAACACTGCAAACCGTGTGCTCGTTGACAAAGCTGGCCTTGACGTTAAAGTACTTGACTTTTCTGCAAAATAACAATATGATTGTCAAATATTTCCTCTGCAAATTAGGCGTCACCTATGGGATTAAAGAGGGAGCAGACGGCTAAAAGGAAAGCTTGGGCCCACAGCCCCCTGCCCCCAACCCAGGCGGGGCAAGGGGCAAGTGCAGAGGGGCACCAGGAGGTGTGCAAGGGGAGGAGGGCCAGGAATCCCTGGAACTGCCAGGACAGAAGCCAGCTCGGGATGGCCCCGAGAGCCCAAGTACAGCCCGGGTGTGTGATGACAGAAGTGGCTGGGCCTCCCCAGGGTCCCTCCTTGTCACCTGGGCACATTCCAGCAGGGAGCAGAGGCCCCCGCCTGCACCCAGTTACCCCCGCCACCCAAATGACCAACTTCCCGCTGACAAGGGAGGGTGCCCACCAGATAGGCATCACCCCCTGCCTTTAGGGGACCGTAAGGCTGGAAAACAGGTATGATGAGGACAGAAGGGTGGTCAGGTGCAGGTGTGCACAGACGATCCACACCTTCTGATAATGAAGGCCAGTCTGTAGTGGTGGGTTCTTGGCGCCTTTGGTAATTACGGCTTCACCACCTCCTTGACTTTACATCCTCCCCACAAGCGAGGCCTGCACCCCCATGTGCCGCCTGAGCTGTAAGAACCAAGTCCTCACTCACCCCCACAGCCCAGTAACAGCCAGACGACACAGACACGGGTTCCGCACTGGCTTCCTTCTGGGGGCACCTCCAGAAGGTGGGATCGTTCGGGCCTGTTTGGCACTTGCCTGGGAGCTGCCTGGGGCTAGCAGGAAGGAGGGCAGAGCCCTATGCTTCCAGCAAACTACCCTGGGGAATACTGAGCCCCACACAGAGGAAAAGCGACAGGATACAGCTTACCTCCCTGAGGGGGGGGACCCCTGGGAACACCCGGGATGGGCAAGCGGGCCAGCTTCCCTGGCTCAGCTGGCCTGGGTTTCATGGGCACAAAACAGTTGTGTACTGTACAGCCCCAGGAAGACTCCTTGGAGCCAAGCAAATAGTGCTCAGATGAGAGCCACCAGACCTCTGAGGGCACAGTGTCCCCTCCATGACCTGCATGGGCAAAGGGCAGAGCTATAGGGCCAGGAGCGAAGCCTCGCCAGAGTTGAGTGCAGTTTTGAGCACCTCTCCTGGTAGCAGCTCCTCAGGGAGGATGCTTTGGGTCGGTATCCAGGTTGGGGAACCCCAAAGGGCGGATGGGACCTGGCGGCTTCAGGCTGGAATGATCATGTTGGACATTGCTTCAGCAGACAACACCAGGTGCCTTCATACATGCCCGGGGAGCCAGGAGGTGGGTGGTGAGGTGTGGGGTTCAGGGCTGGGAGCCTGGAGAGGTGCCTGGAGAGGTGAAGTGTGGACTTCACAGGGTGGTGCCCGGGCATCCTCTTTGCAACAGCAACATGGGGCTCAATGGGCTCTTTCCACATCACGGTGGTCGACCCTGACAGGAGAAAGGTCACCTGCCTCAAGGAAGGCGCTGGTCACTGGGATGGCCCTCTCTGTGCCCCCATGCTCTGGCCCTTGGCCTCCCCAGCGCCAGCCCCGAGCATGCCTCCTCCCTGGTGCAGACCCAGGCCCCAGCTGTCCTGCCAACATGCCCCTCAGCCCCTGCTACTCCAGGCTCTGCAGATGCGAGCTTGTAGGACGGCCTTCCTTCTGCGTGTGTGCACCCCACCCCACGGGCGGGGACCTCTGGTCTTATCGCTGCCGAGCCTCTAGTGAGAAAGTGCCTGCCAAGGGAGAAAATGTCCCCAGAGAAGGGGGGAGGGCCGCGCGAGGCCTCAGTACCTGTCCTGCAGCTGGACCCGGTGCCCCCAGTTCAGGGACTTCACGTGGTTCTGCACGGCCTCTGCCATCGTCCCCCTATTAACACACACCAAGACATGTCAGAAACCACCCCAGAAGCATGAACCGCAGAGTCCCACAACAGACAAGTAGACGCAAATAGCCAGTTGGCAGAAATCCCAAGAAACAAGGTGATTCTAAAGGTGGAAAAATGTGACACCTATGCCCCTGGCCACTATCTCCGTCCCGGGGCTGGGGCTGTGGGCCACAGCCATCAGGACACAGCAGTGGCCCTGAGTCTAGGTCATCTGAGAACCACTGAGGGGCCTGTGTGCAGCTCAGAGCAGACCAGGGGCCACCTGTGGAAGCCAAATCGGTTTCTCACCTCCCACTAGTGGCCTCTGGGGCCAGACTGTCCTTTGTGAGGGTGCAGGAGGCCCCCACCTCAACCAGTGGTGATAACCAAAAATGTTTCCAGACTTTGCTGAATGTTGGGGAGAGGGTGGGCCCCGGGTGAGCGCCCGTCTGGTAGCTCGCTTCTGTGAAGGTTAATGGGGCAGTAAGCCTCCCCGCCGCCCCCACCGTGAGGAGCACAGAGGCGCAGTGAGTGGGTGGGCTCCTCACCAGTCATGCAGGACCGGCTGGATGGCCCAGCCATAGTGGGTGGCATCTCGGATCATGCCCCCCAGCAGCGCTGCCTGGTGCATCAGCTTCTTGGGGATGCAGCCAACATTCACACATGTGCCGCCGAGGCCCCATCTGGTACCTGGCATGTTGGGAAGGGCACGTTTAGATTTATATTCAGGGGACTGGAAGGCCCTCCTACTCCTCTACAGTTGTCTAAGAGCCCTTTAAGTTGGGGCGCCTGGGTGGCTCAGTAGGTTGGGGTCTGCCTTCGGCTCAGGTCATGATCCCAGGGTCTTGGGATCAAACCCCACATCAGGCTCCCTGCTCAGCAAGGGAGCCTGCTTCTCTCTCGCTCACTCATTCTCTCAAATAAATAAATAAAATCTTAAAAAAATAAAATAAAAAAGAGTCCTTCAGGTTGTTTGTAACTCAAGCACGCTCCAGGTGAACCCTGCCCTGGGAATTTACTCTCTATAATTGTAGTCTGTGTTGTCTTTAAATAAGAATGAAGAACTTTAAAGTAATGGCAGCTGACTTGCCAAGGAGGACACTCGCCAGAGAGCCTGGCCAGCAGTGGTGAATGGTTCTGGGTTCAGCCGCTGCCCCTGTATGTGAACCAGGCCCCCATCCTCCTGCTCCCCCAAGACAGAAGACTCCCATCCGGGGCTACCTACCTCGGGGGGAAGGCTCCACGTAGTCTACCACGGCCACCTTCTTTCCCAGCTGAGCAGCTGGAACGACAAGAGGAGCGGGCAGGTGGGGAGCTGCTTAGGGGCTGGGGCTGAGGACCAGATGAAGGCAAGGAAGGAGTTGCCCACCAGCTCTGCCCCCGGTCTCCCCACCTGTCTGCCACCACACAGTTGTGCTGCCCACAGGTGGGCACCCTCGGGCCTCTTCTTGACTGCAGCCTTCATCCCACCCACCACAGTGCCAGGACCTAGTGGGACGCCCACCCTCCTTCACAAGCCCACTGCAGCCGCCCTGGGCCCAGCACCCCCACCCCTGCCTCCTGCCGCACCCGGTTCCAGCCCAGACATTCAGCATGAGCCCAGCGCCCACCTGGCACATACTAGCAGGTGTCACAGGAGCACCCACTCCCCAAGAGAGGCCCCAGCCTCGGAGCTTCCCCTGGCTCTCTCCCCAAGCCCTCCCAGTGGACTCGCTCACCTCCTCTGTTCCCCACTGGACATGGCGGGGGCGCCCTCCACCCATGGTCTACTCTTGTGGGCATTTGCAGCCTCATTCTCAGGGCAAGGAATGGGAAGCTCCGAAGTCAAATGGCAGGTCCAGGGTCAGCCAGCCCCCACAGGGGGAGGGAGACCTGGGCTCCAAACTCCACCTCCTGCCTGGAGTCTCCTGGCCTTCCCCACTTGCTGTCAGTGGGTTCCTCCCAGGGCCACGAGTCCCAGGTGCTGACCCCATCACCAATTAGCCAGGGCTAATCGCGGGGCTTCCCCTTGGCTTGCCTGGGGAGCTGCACTGCCAACCTGGGCTCTGAACTTGACTGCCCCTGAGGGCATGCCCGACTTAAACATCATGACCCGTGAGCATCTGACATACTACAGAACGCACTCGATTCATGTCTATTGACCAAGATCAGAACAAAGTTTTAGAAGCCTTCACGTAAAAATCCATTTTGCTTGACTGACCAATAACGGGATTGCAGTGCTTGTTTTAAAAACTCCAGCCAAGGGGACTCTTCAAACATGCCAACGTCTGTTTCCCATAGCTGACCACGATGGGGCAACAGGTACTGGATTTATCCTTGCA
The DNA here is from genome assembly GCF_054177405.1 of Leptonychotes weddellii. Classification (NCBI taxonomy): domain Eukaryota; kingdom Metazoa; phylum Chordata; class Mammalia; order Carnivora; family Phocidae; genus Leptonychotes; species Leptonychotes weddellii. Next base: position 57,016,965 of record NC_138381.1, read on the forward strand.
TCCGAGACAACCAAAAATCCAGGGGAAAGACATAAAATAGTGCTTTCAAGAAATTGAACATCAGAAGACCAAGGAGAGTGATTCTTGGAAGACAGGAAACAAATAAGGTGACGCAGCATGGGGAGGGGGCCCAGGCCGAGTCCACTGGACTCCCTGGCTGAGGAGAGGACTGGGATTCTGGGGAGACTGAGGCAGCCAGAGGTCCTGGAACAGAGGACCAGAGAGGAGAGAGCTGTACAGAACCCCAGACAGCTGATCAGTGCATGTGTGTGTGTGAGAAAACCACCTGAGGCCAGGAAAGAACCATCCAGAAAGACTAGTAGAGGAGACAATGCTCATGTAGGGCTGGGAATAGTGCCTGTTCCCAGAAGTCAGACTGGAGAAAACACATAATTCCTGGGGAGCTGGGTAAGTATTAAGGTCAGACCCCAGTCACTGAGAGTGACTGGGCACAGCTCCAGATCCACCGAACAAATCTTAAATGGAAGATGCAAAAGACTCAAACTCTCTTCTCTGCATCCCAGAACATACTCAAAAATGTATCTAGGAATCTAAAAATACCCAGAAGCCAGCAAGGGAAAGTTCAAAGTGTCTGGAATTCAATCAAAAATGACCAGGCATGCAAAGGAGTGGGAAAAGATAAGCCACAAGAGAGAAATAATCAGTCAATGGAAACTGACGAAGAACTGACACAGAATTAGCAGAAAAGAAGTAAAACGAGTATGTAACTCTATTCCACATGTTCAAAAAGTTAAGGAGCAACATAGAAGATACAAGAAAGGACCCAAGTCCAATCTGTAGGGATGAAATTACAATACAAGAGATGAAAAACATATCGTGTGAGATAAATGGTAGATTAAACTTTGCAGAATCTTTTATTAGTGAATTTGGAAACATAGGAATAGAAACTCTCCAGAATGAAGACAATACCCATGAGCTGAGGGGAGACTTTGAGCAGCCTAATGTATGTGTGATTAAAGTCTCCAAAAGTGAAGGAGAAGAGGAAGGGCAGGAAAATTCCCTGAAGAAATAACGGTTGAAAATTCTCACAAGTTGATGAGAAATCCACAGACTCAGGAAACTCAGTGAACTCTAGCAGAAAAATAATTAAGAACTACACCAAGGTGCACCCTCTTTAAATTGCTCAAAACCAATGAAAAGAGCAAATGCTGAAAACCACCAGAGACAAAAAGACACACAACAAAGGAACAGAGATAAAAAGGCAGCAGATGACATCTGAAACAATGCAGGGAGAAGCCAGGACGGCAACATCTCTAAAGTGCTGTGCTGAAAGAAAAAAAGAAAAACTATCTACCTTGAATTCTCCACCTAGAGAAAATTATGTATTTTTAAGATTTTATGTATTTATTTGAGAAAGAGACAGAGAGAGAGAGAGCGCGTGCTTGAGCAGGGGGAGGGGCAGAGGGAGAGAGAGAGAATCCCAAGCGGACTCCCTGCTAGGTGCAGAGTGGGAGAGGGAGAAGCAGGCTTCCCGCTGAGCAGGGAGCCCGATGTGGGGCACGATCCCACGACCCTGAGATCATGACCTGAGCCGAAATCAAGAGTTGGATGGTTAACCGACTGAGCCATCCAGGCACCCCCCCCAGAGAAAATATCTTTTTTTTTTTTTTAAAGATTTTA
>NC_138381.1:57019105-57034415 GCF_054177405.1 Leptonychotes weddellii
GTCCCCTCCAAATTCTTGTTGAAGCCCAAAGCCCCAGAACCTCAGAATGTGACCTTATTTGAAGACAGAGTCTTTATGGAGGTGATTAAATTAGAATGCGGCCCTATAGATGGGCCCTACTCCAATCTGACTGGTGTGCATATAAAAAGATGAGATCGGGACATAGACACACAGAGGAAAGACCCTGTGAGGACACCAGAAATCATGGCCATCTACAAGCCAAGGACAGAGGACTCAGAAGAAACAACCCTGCTGGCACCTTCACCTCAGACTTCCAGCCTCCAGAGCTGCCCCAGCAAGCGAATACGGGGGTGATGGATACGTTCGCCAGCTTGACTGGGGTACTTGGTTTCGCAGGTGTGTGCATATGTCAAACCATAGCAAGTCGTCCACTTTAAACATGTCTAGTTTGTTTTACATCAATTATAGCTCAAGAATGCTGTAGAAGAGCGCCATCATCCACAGGGAGAATGTCGCTGTTACAAAAGCAAAGACAGACCTGAGAACAATTGCAAGTTAGCGGAGATGTGTCTCTGGACACCGGAGTAGACAAAACATCTAGGGCTTTCTTCTGCTCCAAGGGACATCGCTGGGACAACTGGCTGTCTGTACCCTCTGTTTCTTGCGGTGGCCCAGTGGAATGAGGACTCGTGTCCCTCTGTGGGCCCCCATATCCACTGGGAGACTTCCCAGGTTCCTGCCCCCCACCACAGGCTGGCACCGTCCTCTGCCCCTCGGGGAAGAGCAGTGGACAGCAAATTTCCTTTATGCCGACTGTGATTCTAAAAACCCAGGATCTGACAGCAGAGAGCTGGAATTTCATGGTCAGGGTGCCTGCTCAACTCCCTCTTGTTGGGGCCCCATTTCTCCCCTGGCTTCCCCCCCTCCCTCATCCACATCTGCCTCCTTATCATTGAGACGGGCAAGCAGACTGCTAGGCGCTCCTCCAGCACAGTGTAGAGCTCCCAGGGAAATGCTGGGTCTGTTCCCCACCCAGATTAGTGGCAACCTGCAACACTAGGTCTCTGGATGCCTCTGGGGCCAGCCCTTTCATTCCACACATCTTTACTGAGCACCCTAGGGTGCCCCAGGCCGTTCTGGGTGTCAGGCTGAGGAGAGACAGTAAGACACAGACAACGGAACAAACCTTGATCTCTGCGGGACATGCCAGGGCTAAGAATGAGGACAGTGGAGCTGGGGACAGGAACCAGATGGTGGGGCTGTCATTCTAAGTAGGACCATCTCAGCAGCAAAGACTAAAGGAAGGTGAGTGAACCCTGCAGCTAATCAGGCAGGCAAACAGAAGACCAGGCTGGGCAGACAGCCAGGGCAAGAAGCAAGGCCAGAAAGACCTTCAGGAAGCATCTGCAAAATACCGAGGCGGCGAGGGGCTGGAGCGGCACAAGAGGGCAAGGTGTGGGTGGTGGGAGACATGTCAGATGGGTGGGGGCAGATCCCATGTGGCCCAGCGCTGGAGCCCAGGAGAGCAGGCTAAGACTGGGGTACCATCCTGGCTACTGGGTGCTGCACAGACAACTGGGGAGTGGCAGGGAGTAGGGCACACTGACAAGGGTCCTGGGGTGACTCTGGACGTAGGAACCCAAAGGCCGGCAGGCCAGCTACAGAGATAATGCCCTCTGCATAGCCACACAGGGCGCTTCTCCACCCAGCTTCGAGAACAATGCAGCCCTCTCGGGGCGGGGGGGGAGGGTGCTGAAAACTTGGGAGGCCCTACCACACTGGCAGGACGCAGGGCACAGGACACATACCTTCCTTGGCACAGGCCAGGCCACCAGATCCCCCGCCAATCACCAGGAGATCATAGTCCTGCCGCCCTGCTGGGGAAAGGGGTGAGAGGTGAGTGGAAGGGCCAGGACAAGTCTGGGGCCCGGATCCCGCAAGGTGCCACACGATTTCCAAAGGGCAAGCAGCTCTGCCCAGTTAAATGTGGTATGGGATCTATGTTATTGGAGCAAAGCCCCCAGCCCGTGATGGTCCGGGTGACAGCGCATCACACATCAGGGCAGAAGGCAACCACAGTATCCATCATCACGCAAACCCCGAAAGTAAGCAACGGCAGGTGAGGGTGGCCCAGGGTGCATAATCACCTTGACAGCAACAATCAGGTCAAGAAGAAGGTAATTTAACTGGCAGGACTGCTCTGAACTTAAACTTCACTGAACATTCTAAGCCAAGACACGGGATTAAAACACTTCTCGAGTCTGTCTTTCGGTTAAAACAGTCACCTTTTGTTCTTTTTTTTTTTTTTTTTTAAGATTTTATTTATTTATTTGAGAGAGAGAGAATGAGAGAGAGCACATGAGAGGGGTTAGGGTCAGAGGGAGAAGCAGACTCCCCGTCGAGCAGGGAGCCCGATGTGGGACTCGATCCAGGGACTCCAGGATCATGACCTGAGCCAAAGGCAGTCGCTTAACCAACTGAGCCACCCAGGCGCCCTTTTTGTTCTAAATGAGGAAAAATAAAAAGCAGTCCTTGCATCGGGCAGCACACCCTGGCCTCAGAGTGCCTGGTGCACTGCGGGCCCTGGGACAGAAGAGACTCTGAAATGCCTTTCGGGCTCACCATGGTGTCACCTCAGAGGCAACGCACTCCCACACCCAGCACAGAGGGTCGCTCACATCCTTCCTGCCCTGCAGAAGACATTATCTGTCTCTCTTCAGCAAACTGCTGGGAAGGCAGGCAAGAGACAGCCTGAAAGGGGGAGGGGGTGGGGAGTGACGGGGGGTAGGTGAGGAGCAGGTGTGTCCTTAGGTGTGACCAGGCGGTCAGAGCTCTGAGCCAGGGCCCAAGCCTGAGATACCCAGCACCAAGCACCGGCCCACTCCCTGTAGCGAAAGGAAGAAATAATAGAAAATCATCAGTATGTGGGGAGGGAGAGGAGGGTGCGGACTGCTGCGTTGTGTCTAGAGCTGACCACAGCTCCTAGGCAAAGCACCTGGTCCTGTGATCAAATCCAGCTCTGCCACCCAAGGCCAGCGCGGCTGCCCCCACACCACCCTGGAGCCTGAGAAGTGAAAAGACTGTATCTGCCTTTGTGGTCACCTTGACCTTCCTGGCGGGCAAGGCTGTAGAGAATACTCCTGAGGTCCTCTGACCCTCAGGGACCTCGGCTTTGTAGGTCCCTGTGCTCACAGACTGGGGCCCAGAAGCTGAGCTCCTGCAAGGACACAGGAGCTCCAGCCTAGAGGCGGCCCTGGCTTGGGGCTGACAAAGCTAGGGGAGTCGCCACCAGGAGCTGTGTCCAGATGCCCAGCTGGTGGCCTGCTGCTAGCCTGCCCTGTGGAGAGGCGTCACCGTACCCACCCCAAAGCCAGGCCCACGCCTGGCTTTGTACCCACCCCAGCCAAGGCCACCTGAGATGTGTGCCCAGGCAAACATGGGACCGAACGGAGCCAAGGCTTGGTTCAAACAGCCAGTCCAAAGGGGACTCAATTCCAAATTCAACCCAGGGGCTCTGAAGAGGCCTAAACTTTTGTCAGTTATTCTTGTGGCTTTGATATGAGCCCAAAGAACCAGAGACAGACTGCTGGTGGGAGAGAAGCAGCTGCTGGGCCCTGAGGAGCGCCCGCATCTCTCCTTTCCACTGCTCCGTGGTGGGGGAGCGGGACGCGAAGCTTTTGCCCAGGACAATGCGCTACCTTCCATTGCAGGTGCTGATGCTGGTCCTTCCTGCCGACAGAGCAGGGTCCCCGGCTAGCTCCGATTGTCCCCAGCTCCACACTGTGTCCCCTCTGCCTGCTATCAGGCAGAGGGCAGGGCGAGCAACTGGCCACGTGGATTGTGAGCTTATCTCTGTGGGTTTGCCCTCCCCGCCTGCTGTGCATACCCAGGAGCCCTCTCAGTCGGATAAACACTTGGAAGAGTAACCTATCTCAAGGGCCGGTAAGGCGGATGAGGTGGGCGCTGCTCTGCGCGGGCTACCTGGGGACACATCACTCCAGTGCCCTGGGCAGTCTTCCAGCCTCCCCTTCCCCACCGCATGTTCAGAGCTCAGCTCCGGAAAGGTCTGTCTTCTCTTTGTTCTGAACCCATCGTTCTTTAATTGTCTGCTCCCCTCTGAACCGGGGGCCTGGCACCCAGCAAGTGTGGCAAGGCGGAGTGAATGGTGCGCTGCTCCAGGGGCGCACGCGGAGCCTTTGCTGTGTGCTCACAGGCTCACTGGCCACCCCAGGGAGCCACCCTGGGAGTCCTCTTGTACTGTCCTTCCCACCGCGCATTCTTTCCTGGTAGCAGGTGTTAGGGGACAGGTGGCACCACAGGTGGTGTCATTCTGGTTCCTGTTCAGGAGTGGCATGGGCCACCCCCAAACCTGGGACGGTGCAGGTGCCTTCCTGCTCTCAGATGGAAAGCTGGGCTCAGATGGAAGAGGAGGCTCGGAATCAGCCCTGCGCATCCTTGTTGGGGGTTGGCGCTGTGCCCCGGCCCTGTCAGGCCCTCACCGCTGCAGCTAAGTAAGCTCTAGCCTTGGGGCTTCCTTCCCCTTGCTGCCCAAGGACCATGGGGGCAGAATCTTTGGTGCTGCCCTGCTGGGTAGAAAAAGCTCCACCCCAAAGCCATCCTGTTCTGCTGCAAGGCCAAGGTTACAGTGGCCTGAAGGGCCCTGCACGGTGTAATGGCAGCAGCACCATCTTTTACTTGCATCAGATGGGGTGAGGGCCCCACCGCACAGCTGCATTTACCCTCACGAACGTCCCACCTGACTCACGCAGCAAGGATGCTTTCAAAGACTGGGTGCCTCGGGGGCACCTGGGTGGCTCAGTCGTTAAGCGTCTGCCTTCGGCTCAGGTCATGATTCCAGGGTCCTGGGATTGAGCCCCACATCGGGCTCCCTGCTCCCCAGGGGGCCTGCTTCTCCCTCTCCCACTCCCCCTGCTCGTGTTCCCTCTCTCACTGTGTCTCTCTCTGTCAAATAAATAAAATCTTTAAAAAAAAAAAAGAATCTGAGGGGCGCCTGGGTGGCTCAGTCGTTAAGTGTCTGCCTTCGGCTCAGGTCATGGTCCCAGGGTCCTGGGATCGAGCCCCACATCGGGCTCCCTGCTCTGCGGGAAGTCTGCTTCTCCCTCTCCCACTCCCCCTGCTTGTGTTCCCTCTCTCGCTGTCTCTGTCAAGTAAATAAAATCTTTAAAAAAAAAAAAAAAAGAGTGGGTGCTTTGACCAAGGTCTCAGGGGTCAGCAAAGCTGCCCTAAGAGCAACCCTATCTCCCCATTTCCCAGGACTCTGCAGGCCCGAGGCTCCCCAAGGCCACAGCGGCACACAGCTTTGCCCTTCCACATCCGCTGTCAGCTTCTTTCCACTGCTGGCCAAGCGCCCTGCCACTCCCCTCACAGCCACCATTTCTGTGATGGAAGCCTCCTCCCTCCCTTGCTCAGGCCCCTCAACACTCCTCCCCATGGGGAGTCACCCAGGGGCAAGGGGTAGGGGTCGGTCACTGAGCAGGCATGCGGTGGGGAGCACGTCATCACGTGTGGGGCTGGCCATGTCACCATGGCAAATGTGGTGGCACTGTGACTAGCTCTGGGGAGCCCGTCCTGCAGGGTTGGGCATATGACCCAGCACCCAGTCCCTGTTCCGGAGCCTGGCACCACCCCCTGTGCCTGGTTTGGTTGGTGATCCTTGGTGGCTCCAGGAGGACAAGCCCGGGTACTGTCCCCTGCCTCGGGGCACCCGCGAAGCACTGCAAACAGGGAGTGCTCACTGCCCATCAGTTTACAAGCGTCCCCTCAGAGAGTCTATGCAGTGCATGTGCTGAGCACCTGCTGTGTGTGCCCACTGGGTTCGCGGGGAGGAGGTGGCCAGGTCTGACTAGTGGGGTCTGCAGGCGATGGCATCTGGTAACCTCAGGAGGTGAGCCACCACCCCCATCATCAGGACTATTGTTAATATTGGGCCGGGGGCTGGGGCAGCGAACACAGATCATCCCCCCCCCCCGCCCCCGCAGAACCTCCGGCGGGGTCCCGCAGCTCTTTCCCCATCTGGAAAGGGGGCTAGAGGTGGGTGGAAGCCGGCAGACGGCGGTCCCAGCCAAGTGCTGCCCGCGGGGACACCCCCACGTGGACAACTCCTGGCGGGGGCCCCCAACCCCGCGCAGAGAGCCCCCTCCCCGCCCCGCCCTACCTGCTGCGCTCGGCGCCGCGCCCCGAACCCCGCCCGCCGCCGCCGCCGCCGCCGCCGCCGCCGCCCAGGTCCGCCACCGGAAGCGCCCGCCCGCTCCCCGCAGCGCAGCCGCCATCACAGCCCTCGCCGCGCGGGGCCTCTCCTGCGCCCGGGCTGTCCGCCGCACTGCCTGCGCCGGCCCTGGGCGGGTCCTCCAGATCAAGGACGCCGCAGCCCGCCGAGGGCGAGGTGAGAGCGCAGGCGGGTCGCGGGGATCCGGCCTGGGGTGGATCTGATCCGGGGTGGGTGGGTGGGTCTCCGAACTTGGGTTAGAGCTGATCCAGGGTTGGGGGGGTCTCCGGACCTGGGGTGCATCTGATCGGGGTGGGAGTCTGCGGACCTGGGGTGTATCTGATCCGGGGTGGGTGTCTCCCGACCTGGGGCGGATCTGATCCGGGGTGGGGGTCTCCCGACCTGGGGTGGATCTGATCCGGGGTGGGGGATCTGGGGATCTGTCCTAGGGTGAGGAGCTGCGGATGCGGGGTGGGAAATTAGAACCCGTGTAAAAGGATCCGACCTTGGGTGGGAGTCTCTGGACAGAAAGGAAGGGGCTGGGATACCAGACTGGGTTGAGGAAGTGGGAGATCTGTGTTGGAGTGGGAAGATCCGACTTGGGGATAGGGTTCCGGACAAGGGTAGGGGATCCAGCCTCCTGTGGGGAGCCATACCCTAAGGTGAGGGCTGTCTCTTGGGGGGGGCTTTGACTTGATGGGCTTTCAGGGTCAGGACCTGACTCGCTAAGGGAGGGTCACACTTGGTCTTTGAGCAGGGATCAGACGCTTGGGAGTGGGAGAATTGTGGGCATCCAGGCCCTGAGGGGCTCAGTGATCTTTCCAACAAGTTTTCCCCTGGGAAGGGAAAGTTTTCCAGGGGTAAACTTGGGGTACTGCCAGGCTTTTCCTTTCAGGGGAATGACTGCCACACCAGAAAGGAAAGTGACTAGAGCCCAACACCCCACAGGACTGGGTCTGGGTGGTGTGGCCTCATACCAACGTGAGAATGTTGAGAAAGAGAAAGTCACCCCAGATTGGACCTGACTTACCGGTCAAGAGCTGAGTTCCATTCGGATTTGTTCAGAGGCACTTTTAAAGGGAGAGTGAGTGTGTGGGGGGACGGGAATGACAGGACTTGAGTGAGTCAGGGAAGTGAGAAATTACAAAATTGGGAAGAGGTGGTTTGCCCATGTGACACCCATCTGGATATGCTAAGTGATGCTTATGAAGTTAGGCTTCCCTGCTTCTACAGAGGCTGGGAGATGAAGCCATATCCTCAGGTGTTGGCTGAAACAGTCATTTCTTTTGGAACCCTTGAGTTTTCTCTGTCGTGTCACCTAAAGTCATCCTAAGGATGCAGCCTTGAGCTGATAGACACTAGTGTTTGTTCAAGTCTTTATAGGCCAAGGTTGAGACCTAATTGAGAATTCTCAAGGCTCAGAGGAGCCTGGATAGAGTATGGTCAAGGAGAGAATCTTCGGCAGGTCCCCCTCTTGTTGAAGGAAAGAAGAGATGTTCTGTCTGCTGAATAATAGAAGCCTGTTTTCCATTTGATCACCTTTTGTTGAACCAACTGTTGGGACTTGGTAGTAGAGGATATTTGCTGGATGATTCCAGTGATCAGGCATTTAATGAGGGACCTTTCTATGGAAACAGAAAGGAAAGCGAAGATTAATGGTCAGAGCTGAACGTAAACCTGGTTTTTGATCCCTATGGGTGGCCAGTTGGGACGAGTTTAGACATTGATGTGTGAACATCTCTAGGTTATGGGGTGAGGACCAATCCAATGGATTTCCCAGTTTGTAGTTTGAGTGTTTGTGGTGATAGTATAGACAGAAGTGTCACAGTCAAGGTTATTTCCCAGAACAGAGCATGGAAGATGTGGGAGTTCCCATGGGCTGGGAGTGGCCCATGCAGCCGCAGTTCCAGGAATGAAGGCGGGCACACAAAATTTGTTGCGATGATGAGCTCCTTGAAGGTTTTATCAAGTTCATGTGGGGCTTTTTCAGATCCTGGAGGAAAAGGGGCAGGAACAAGATAACCGGAGTCCCGGGAAGGGTCTGGGTAGTCAGATTTTAGTTCTCAGTGATGCCAAGTCAGGAGGGAAGGAGGAAAAATTGGAAACATCAATTTGGAGAGTTGTAGCCAGATACTGAAGGAAACTAGAAGAACTGAGGGTTTGGTAAGGGCTGACAAAACGTGTAAGATGGCAGGATGGTAGTCCCAGTCACAGGTAGTATAGTAAAACCTTGAACACAATAAGCAGGATTAGAATCAGATAACCCACAAGGGTGTATTATTTTTCCCCATTGAGACATAACATTTCCCTCTAGAGCCATCTCCCTTTTTGATCAAAGATAATCAAAGGAAGGGGTGTCTGGATGGCTCAGTTAAGTGTCCGACTCTTGATTTCGTCCCAGGTTGTGATCTCCGGGTTGTGGGATCCAGCCCTGTGTCGGGCGCCATGCTCAGCGGGGAGTCTACTCTCTCTCCCGCCCCCTCCTCTGCCTCCAACCCCCACTTGTGTGTGCTCGCACACTCTCTCTTTCAAATAAATAAATAAATCTTGTTTTAAAAAAAACGATAGTCAAAGGAAGATTATTCTTGTTTACAAAATAATTCTGGTCTCTTTAAATTTGGCCTGATTATTTACATAAGTGCAGCAAAAATGGCAATTGACCACATAGACCTTGTTAAGTTTGCTTTGTGGAACTTTTTATGGGGAATCTCAGATTGGAATTTTAAAAGCCTTTCAAGGCTAGGAAGCCAAAGCAAGAACTTGCCATCAGACTTCACCTGTAGATTTGGGTGAATTCCTCTCTTCTCAAGGTCCCCCAAATATCTTAGGGTTCCTGGGTCTGCCAGGAAGTGACCTTCCTTACTCACCTGTAAGGCTGGGAATCTCTGTAAGCCATGTACCAGGCTGGTTTTTTCGAGAGGGCTTCGAAAGCATTGCTCCTTGTAAAGTCGACTGCAGTTCCTCAAAACCTTCCGGTCATGTCTGATACCATGCATCATTTTCAAATATGACATTCCTTGGTTATATAACCAGTGCTTTAAAATTATGTCCTATTGCAAAGAGGACAGATTCTTACTGAACCTATGTAAATAACTATATTGCCATGAAAATAAGAATACTCAACAGTAGTTTCCAATTTTTGGAGGAATCAAGCAGGGAGAAGAAGATAAATGCTTCAGTTTTGTTTACAAAAGTGTAACTTGCTAGAGTGGGATGACTCACAGGTAGCTTAAGAGAAAAAAAGAAAGGGTGTTTTTTTATATCCAGAAAATGAAACACTAATGAGCCAAGAATATTCCAGACAAAAGCCATATAAAATTATAATCATCTTTTATCAGTTCATCCAGTTCTATTTAGTTAATTCTTGTCTAGTTTCACAAGCCCATAGGTTTCTCCACTAGAGTTCTGAAGCCCCTTACTCAGTCCCATGGGATGATCTCAAGAGTTACTGAAGCAAGGCCAGTGGAAGTCTGTACCTCAGGTACCTGTCGTAGTCCTTTCCATGGGTCTCGGAGATAGTCTCTTTCTGTTAAAGACAAAGCACTCTGGCCTGTAGCTGATGGCAAATGCTTTTGAAGAAGAATCAGAGCAAAACAAAAACTATCTGTGGGTAACAAAGACTTAAAATGGCCAGGAGTTAAAGATTTGGTGGGAGTCCCTTATAAAAATAACACAATTGACAAGGAAACTTGATTGTTTCTGTAACATACACACCATTTAAAGTATTAACTGGAATGATGACTGATAACTGTATACCAGAATATTGCATGGTCAGTGAGGGCACTCACAAATTTATAGGAACTTTATGTAAATTCTGACACCCTGATATTAATAACATCAACTCACAAATAAAACTTTTGGAAGGTTAAGCAGCATGTCTTAATTTGACAATGACTTTCATGAAATCCAGCGTGTCAATTAAAACGACGTTTAACTCATCTCTTTTATGAGGTGAAAAAACAAACCCTTTGAGATCTTCCAGAGGCCTTCTGGGAAATCCCAAAGCCAGTCTGAAATCAAGAAAATAACTTCATTTAGGATTTGATTTGGGGAAGGCAGAGTTGTCAAAAATATCGAAAGGTGTGAATGCTTGGCTAAATAGGATCCCAGTTTACTGTGGAACAATTTTTTGGTTATTTACCTAACCTAAGTGACAATATAAGAGTTCATAAGTAAACATAGGAGATAACATGATTGTTTAAAAAAAAACTACTTGGCTCTTTTGCCAGTGAGAAGACTAGATTATCTTATGTAATCAAGGACATGGTAATGACAACATGAAACACAGAAAATTATTTTGATAAGAGAGAATCTTTGTTTCCACAAAAGGGAAATGTTGGTAAAGAGTACTCAAAGGGTAAAGAAAAACCTTTCATAATCTCTTGTTAAAAGCAGACCAGTAATCCAAGAAGTTTTGTTGCTTTAGCAGAGAGAAAACCAAACTCTAGTTTTACATTAGTATGTTATTGATAGTAAAGCTTATTTCAAAAACTTTATATATAAATCCATTTAATCTTAGCCAGCTTTGACCTACAACTTCCTATATCCATTCAGGTTCTTGTCCTATACTTTCCCTTTTTGAAAATGTAACCCTAGGATACTTCTTTCCTTAACAAAAACAAATCTTACATTCTTTGCATACTTTTCATGTGAAACACATGCTATTTTCCTCAAATTCTTTGTATGCAAAGTTGTTTCGCTTCGCCTTGTTTGTAGTAGTTGTTTTATTTTCATATACTGATTATAATTTTTAGCCATTCGCCACCTTTATTTTACAGAGAAAACTAGGAAGTAGATAATTATGAATCATCAGTCATACACCAGTATTCTGTAACAGATTAGCAAGTTTTATGAGTATGCCGTGTCATAACCTATAGAGGTATATACTCTGAATAGTACAAATATATCTTTTTAATATTTTATTTATTTATTTGAGATAGAGGGAGAGCAAGAAACAGCACGAGCAGGGGGAGGGGCAGAGGAAGAGGGAGAAGCAAGCTCCCTGCTGAGCAGGGAGCCTGATGGAAGGGGGAAGACAAATAATCTGTCTTAGGACCTCAGGATTAGGACCTGAGCTGAAGGTAGATGCTTAAGCAACTGAGTCACCCAGGCGCCCTAAAACTTAAACTGTAATTAATAATGAGTGTTTCAGCACTTTATCTTACATAGAAATTACGTATTCAATGAATATCTGTTATTTGACTTAACTTGGCATAACTCTAAGGTCGCAAATTACCAGAAAGATTTTGGAGACAGTTTTTAGAAGCAGATACGTATATACATATATATTTTAAGTAATCTCTATCCCTAACATGGGGCTTGAACTCACGACCCCAAGATCAAGAGTCACAGGCTCTACTGACTGAGCCAGCTAGGCGCTTGGAGGCAGATGTATTATAAAACAACGATGATTGTTGAGGGGCACCTCGGTGGCTCGGCTGGGTGACCAGGTCTTAATTTCAGCTCAGGTCATGATCTCAGGGTCATGGGAATGGCCCTGCATTGGGCTCCTAGCTCAGCGAGGAGTCTGCTTGAGGTTCTTTCTCTCTCAAATAAATAAATAAATAAATCTTTAAAAAAAGAATAGGAACTCAGTTTGATGAAAATCAGATTTATCATATGTGCAATCTTAAACATTGAGTAGATATAATATTAGTTTATTTGACTAGTAAGCCAAAGTAGAATTAAAATTTATGTTTGTATTATATTTAATGTTGACAACACTGAAGATATACCTGTTTCATTAAATCAACAATATTAAGCTAGTCTTATTTACCAAAGATTACCCAAATTATGTACACTTGAATAACAGTGGAGTTGGTTCTTATATTTCTGGGCGTTTGGGGAAGATTTAATTTATTTAAGTGCTTATTTTTCTCTAAGCCAATTAGATAAAGATAGAACTACTTTAAGGGAGGGCGCCTGGGTGGCTCAGTCGTTAAGCGTCTGCCTTCAGCTCAGGTCATGATCCTGGGGTCCCGGGATCGAGCCCCGCATCGGGCTCCCTGCTCCGCGGGAGGCCTGCTTCTCCCTCTCCCACTCCCCCTGCTTGTGTTCCTGCTCTCGCTGTCTCTCTCTGTCAAATAAATAAAATCTTTAAAAAAAAAAAAAGAACTACTTTAAGGGATTTTATAAATTAATTTGGTAATACCTCTGGAGGTAGAGATACTACACACACACCCGTGTGTACATACATACGTAAACATAGAGACAGGTGCAAATGGAGATCTTACGGTTTTCATTTAAAACTTATAGCCATGCAGCAGGCATAAATACAATTATATAAAACTCACTAGTTTATATAAGAGTTGGACCTTGTCTTTGTTTCATTTTATATATATATATATTTTTTTTAAGATTTTATTTATTTTTTGACAGAGACACAGCGAGAGAGGGAACACAAGCAGGGGGAGTGGGAGAGGGAGAAGCAGGCTTCCCGCCGAGCAGGGAGCCCGATGTGGGGCTCGATCCCAGGCCCCTGGGATCATGACCTGAGCCGAAGGTAGACACCCAACAACTGAGCCACCCAGGCGCTGCTCATTTTATATTTTTATCTGAATTGTGTTTCTAGCAGATGGAGCAGGTTAGTTACCTGTTCAATATGAGGGCTAAAGCTTTTCACCAGTGTTCATGGAGGAGGCCTTTAAGATTTTTTTGCCCTGGTATATAATCTTATGGAGGCTGTGGACTAATGTCTGTTCCCAGGTGGCTTTTTTTTTTCTTGTTCAACCTCAGGTGGTTACTTTTGGGGGTCCCTGAGTCCTTTGAGAGCCCCCGATGGGGCAGGAGGGTCTATGTGCCAGTGACTATGGGAGCTGAGGGGCTGGAGGAAAGGGGAAGGTCTGGCAGGGTGGGTGGGAAGGAGGAGGTAGGGGCTTGCAGGGGTCATATCAGAGGATGCAGGGGAGCTGGAGGGAGAACAAAGGTGGTACGGGAGGAAGGAGGAGCAGAGGAGATGGAAGGCAGAGGTCTCAGGAGCCACTTTGGGGAGATCTGCAGTTTCCCACGAACCCAATTGAAGTTCCAAATTATCCTTAGTGAAGACATGCCAATCGGAAAGGAAGTGGACAGAATTAGCACCATGGTGGCACATTGTCAGCAGGGGTGTGAGAAGGGGGTTTCAGTCAACTGAGAAGCTCCCGTGGGAGGAGCACGATCAACCAGAGAGACAAAAAGGCCTCCCCAGAAGCCAGGAAGTACTTCCAGCCCAGGAGCTACCGTTTCGAAGCCTGGCCTCTCACCCAACCTCTGAGAGTATATTCAGAATCATGGAATCGAAACCTGCCCTCGCTGCTGGAATGGACGTTTGTCAGGAGCACTGGATCGGGAGTCCGAATCACCACCAGATGCCCTAAGTGAGCGGCAGACCAGAGACGGAACAAAGGGCTGCCATCCAGCCTTTGAGGAGTAAAATGGGGAGTCCGCATTCAGTTCGCACACGGGCAGGGCTGGAGGCAGACAGTTGCTGGGGCTTTGCTGATAGTGCCCATGAGCCACCAGAACTGTCCCAGTCCCCAGGCAGAGTGGGATCTTGGGCTTTGCCCTGTACACTGGTCTGTGGGGCAGGCAGCCAACCACCCCTCCCTGGATGCTCACCCTGGCAGGCCTCTCCTGGCCCACTCCACCCCCACCTTTCTGTCCTCCCCACAGGGATCCTGGCCAGCCTGCCTTTTGTTGCCCCCAGAATGTTCTGTGCACTCTGAGGCCTGTCGTCCATTCAGAGCCAAGACAGCTGTCCCTGCTTCTAGTGCATGAGCCCGTCGACCAGAAGCGGGGTTGGGCCTGTGGTGGGGGTCCTCCAAGAATCAGGTGCTAAGACAGGGTCAGATGTGACTGGGGGAGCTGGGATGCTCGGCCCTGCAGCTCTTGGTCAGGGAGGTGGCCTGCATTCCCTCTGGCCTGGACTTCTGATGCTCCTGCAGCCTCAGGCACAAGGACCATCCTGGCCCTCCCTCATTTCCAGAACAAGTGTGGGCAGGGACCTGCTCTTCAGAAGGAGGTGATGGCAATGTGGGCATAACAGCAGATCCTCAGAGAGGGACCAAAAGGTCTAGTGAACTCTCACGGGTTTTTTCAGTGAGCCTAGGAATGATGTCAAAATATTGATTCATCTTTTTACAGAATTGTAAGAGTCTTGGTAACTTACCCACTGACGGTTGCTTGCAATATGAAAAACATTTTCATTTCCTTTAGAGAAAAAAGAGTGTCATCTAGGATATGTTAAATGCATAAAAGAACACTGACTAGCTGACACAAGGGATAGACCATCTGGCTACGAAGCAGAGAGAGAGACAGAAGCAGCACCGAGGTACCCATCCCACAGGGCTGGAGCTTAAGAACTGAGTGGGCAAGGAAGGGGCAGACCTGGCAGGGAGTGGAGCCCCCCCCCACGCACGTGTTGGGGGACCAGGCCTCGGTGAAATTGTACCGTGTGTCAGGCTGGATATAGAGAAGCACTTTTGTCACAAAGGATCATGGAACTGAAGGTCCTGGGCCCAGTGGCTCTGGGTGTCAGGGGCCCATGCGCCTGTCCCCACCTTGGATCAGGGGTGGCTGGGAGTCTTGGCCCAGCTGCCAGGCATCTTGATTGCCCCCGTTGGGTCTGGAGGATGATAAACGGTGATCAGAGTTGATGGAGGTTATGGTTTCGTGGTTGCAGGGGGAATACTGAAGGACGGGCTTATGATAAGGAGGGTTTGGGGCTGGGTGTTATTTTTGCCCTGTGGGCTGAGGGGTCTGTGAAGAGATCGATGCTTGCAATACACCGTAGGCTGTCGGAAGGAAGCACACCGGGCAAGCAGGCTCTGCTGAGACAGGAAGGCCCCCTCCACTGCCTCCGGGAAGGACCATGAGTGTGTCCCTCCCAGGTGTCCATGCTGCACCCGCCCCCCTGCCCCCGTTGTCCCCCACAGCCAATTAGCAGGGTTAGGGCAAGAGACTCCTGAGCGCCCTGGGTCCCCCAGGGAGATGGGAGCAGCGGTTGATTTTCTGGATCCTGCTTCCTTACGGGGATTGGCGTGTCCCTTTTCCTTTTTTGGAACAGGGAGGGCCAGAAACAGGGTTGCCTGTTTTGTTTGTTTCCCACTGTGTTCTTTTTACTGTAGTAAAACTTAAGTTAGGGAC
>NC_138381.1:57034915-57090067 GCF_054177405.1 Leptonychotes weddellii
CCCATGCCCCCCCCCCACCAGCCCCCAGCAGCTTCTATTCTACTTTCTTTCTCTATGGATTTGCCTACTCTACATATATCATGTGAGTGGAATCCTATAGTATCTATCCTTTTGTGCCTTTGTTTATGTACCATAATGTCTTCCATGGTTCATCCATGTGGTAGCATGAATCATTGTTTCATTCATGTTAGTGACGAAGTACGATTCATTGTAGGGACACACCACATCCATTCATCTCTTGATAGACTGGCTGTTTGTACCGTTTGGTTGTTGTGAATAATGCCGCTGTGAACATTGGTTCAAGTCCCTGCTTCCAGTTCTTTTGAGTATGCACCCGGGCCGGGAGTGGCATTGCTGATCATATGATAGTTCTATATTTAACTTTTTGAGAAACCACCAGACTGTTTCCCACGGCAGCTGCACCATTTCGCGTTGCTGTCAGCAGCGCACAAGGATTCCGGTTTTCCCACATCCTCATCAACATTTGTTATTTAACATTTACCAACTTTTTTTGGAAAATAGCCGCCCTAATGGGTGTAACGTGCTATCTTGGGTGGTTTCAATTTGCATTTCCATAATGACTAATGAGGTTGGGCACCTTTCCATATGCTTATTGGTCATTTGTAGATCTTTGGAGAAATGTCCTTTGCCCATTTTCTAATTGGGTTGTTTGTCTTTTTGTTGTTGCAAAGTAGGAATTCTTTATATATTCAAGACCCCCCCTTCTTTTTTGAGAGAGAGCGAGGCATGAGCAGGGGGAGGGGCAGAGGGAGAGAGAGAATTCCAAGCAGACTCCCCGCTGAGCACAGAGCCCCACATGGGGCTCAATCCCACGACCCCGAGGTCATGACCTGAGCCAAAACCAAGAGTCAGATGCTTAAGTGACTGAGCCACCCAGGCGCCCCTATATTTTCAAGATATTAGACCCTCATCAGATGTATGATTTGCAAATATTTTCTCCCATTCTGTGGGTTGTCCTGATGTCCCTTGGTTCTTTTGATAATGTCCTTTGATGCTTTTAATTTTAATGAAATTCAATTTATTTTTCTTTTGTTGTCTGTGCTTTTGGTGTCATATCTAAGAATCCATTGCCAAATTCAAGGTCATGAAGATTTACTCCTATGTTTTCTACTAAGAGTTTTATAGTGTTACCTCTGGAAGTCAAGGCTTTGATCCATTTTGAGTTAAATTTGGATGTGGTGTGTAAGAGTCCAACTTTATTCTTTTGCATGTGGAAATCTGTTTGTCCCAAAGCCATTTATTAGAGGGACTGGTCTTTCCCATAGAGTAGTCCTGGCACTCTTGTTAAAAAATCATTTGATCAAAAAAAAAAAAAAATCATTTGATCATAGACGTGAGGGTTTATTTCTGGCCTCTCAGTTTTGTTCTGTTGGCTTGTATGTTTACCTTGTGCTAGTACCACACTGTCTTATTTACTGTAGCTTTGTAGTAAGTTTTGAAATCACGAAGTGTGAGCCCTCCAACTCTGTTCTTTCTCCAGATTGTTTGGCTATTCGGATTCCAAATAACCTTTTGGAGGATTTTTCTATTCCTACAAAAAAATGCCATTGGAATTTTGATAGGGTTGCATTGTATCTGTAGAGGACTTTCACACTGACATCTTAGCAATATCGAATCTTCCAGTCCATGAACATGGGATGTCTTTCCACGAATTTGTGTCTCCCTTTATTTCTTTCATGCTCTCATGATACTAAATGTATCATCTGTGGAAGCCTTATAAAGGCCTAGCCTCTTCAGCCAAACCCTGAAGTCCGTGAGCAGCTTCTCCCTGCACGACCACCACTGCCCAGAGGTCAACAGCCACGAAAGATAGGAGACCCGGGATCCTGCACTGAAGCTTTGCCTCCATCCCTTGATGTGGCCAAGAAACCATGTTTGAAACTGTGCTCTGCGAGCCACTTAAAAAGTTTCCCTTATGGCTTGTTTTGAACACATACAAAACAGAGAGAATCTGAGAGTTGCCACTTGGCTTCTGTGCTCTGGCCTCTTGGCCAGGGGTTGAGTTTCCTTTATCTTCCTGATGATGCCCCCCTCCCCCCAGAATGGTTTATAAAGCATTGCCCTTTCTGTTTGCATGTCTGTTAGGTAACCAGGACTCAGAGCCAAAGCAGAGCCACCTCCCGGGTGTGGCCCCTCCCTCTGCCCTCCTATCGGCCCTGAGGTACACAGTGCTGTGCAGACAGATCTAGAGATTAGAGATTTACAAGCCAGATTTTTAACACAAGCCAGGTATTACAGAGATTGAAATTTATAGCTTATGACCCCAGAGTCCAGCAAGTAATTGGTTACCTAAGTAGAATATTACTTCTTATTTTTGATATTTATTTCCAACATTTACTGGATATTTTTTTAAATGCAGAGAATAAAACAGAGTGGCCCATTTTATCATCACCCAAACACTACTACGAGTAATAATAGTAATGACAAAGCAACACAGGTGTGTGGTTAGGAAATGCTAAGCAGTAGAAAGTTCCAGCTCCTGGGTGCCTGGGTGGCTCAGATGGTTGAGCGTCTGCCTTCGGTTCAGGTCATGATCCCAGGGTCCTGGGATCGAGTCCCGCACCGGGCTCCCTGCTCAGCGGGGAGCCTGCTTCTCCCTCTGCCTCTCTCTCTCTCTGTCTCTTATGAATAAATAAAATCTTAAAAAAAAAAAAAAAGAAAGTTCCAGCTCCTTCAGGCTGCAGGGGCCTCCCCTCACTACTTCCTGTCAGCTGTCCCCCAGAAGAGAGATAGTCCGCCCTTATCCACTGTACCCTCCCCCCGTGTGACCCCCTCACCGGCCTCCTGGGTCATGGTGCATGCTGCCCCTCAGGGGCCCTTGCCCAGTGTGGGCCCCAGAGCTTCGGCAGACAGGACACCTGATGTACTCTTTCTGGCATGGTGGGGCCTAGGGCGCACCCCAGGCAGGGGCACCACACTCTGGTGCTGAGACCTGCCACACCTGCTCAGGACTTCAAGCCTTCTGCGGTCATCTGTGTCCCTGGTGTCCCAGGCTGAAATCTCACTACCTCTTTGGGGCCTTCAGCTCTCTGAGGACGGAAGGGTGAAGCGCTGCCATAGTGGGCAAGGCTGGCCTTGAGGAAGTGGCCCAGATACCTGGACCCTGGTCATTTTCAGCTTATTGTTTCTGTCGGTGAGATCTAAAGGCAAAAGAATCCTGCACAAAATTTCTCTGCTTTGCTGCTGAGCTCAGAGAAGGAGTGCACAGACCCATTCTTGAGCACGGAAGGCAGGAGCTGGCTGGGAGAGCGGTTCCGAAGGTCAGGGTGGGCCTGGGAACAGGAGAGCAAGGGTGGGCAGAGGATTGGGGCCCATTGTGTGTACACACTCCGACCCACTGATAAAGTGTTCAGTGTAAATAGGCCACATGGCCTAAAACACCAGAATCTGGGTGTCCACACTCCCTTGGGGCAGAGCCTCAGTTTTCCCTTCCTCTGCCCTGTTCCCCAAACCACCACTGTCTCCTCATGGTCCAGCGTGGTGGGGTGTAGAGCGCTCAAAGGTCCTCAAGCACTCTTGCCACCAAGGCCCTCAGCCTGCCTGCTCTCCCGGATGTGCCTTTCCAAATCGGAGCCTCTGGGAGAGCAAGGGCCTGTGTGGTTGCTGGGGTTCCATGGCCCTTCCTTGTGAGGCACCTCAGAGCGACCCATCGGCCCCGGCGGAAGCTTCCCATGTTCCTCTTTATTTTTGCCCTTTCCCATTTTTTAAGGTGTCTTGCCTGAACTCTAAGCATCTGCCCAGAATACCGCAGACTGCTCTGTGCTGGCCAGGTGCCCAGGGCTGAGGGGTTCAACCTTGCCTGTGTCTCCAGGGGCCCCGTCTGACTGGGTCCCGAGCTACCTGAAGGGAGGTTGCCAGGGGGAAGTGGTGCCGTCCCGGTAGTTGTCTGCTACAGCTGGGGGGTCTCCCTCACCTATGGTGCAGGCGGCAAGGCTGGCTTTCACCCAGGGCGGATGCAGCACTGGTGGCTGTCCCCGAGGGGAGTGGTGAGCAGGTCTCTGTCCTGTGTGCCTGGCCTGGGCACCGCCTGTGTTCTTACCTGGAAACTCACTTAAAGGGCCACACGAGTGTCCCAGACTATTCCTGGTGTGAGGACCCAAGAGAGCTGTACACGGACGAGGCCTCCCCTGTGCCCACCTCCGTCGGGGCTGTCGGGGAGGGTCCCCAGGCAGGAGGGCCAGACACAGCACCTGCTCTGTGCACCTGAGGGAGCAGCCCCAGGGGCAGGAAGCTGTTTGGGGGCAGGAGGTCTGCATTCCCCTGGCACTGAGATGAGCCGGGCAATTGGGACACATGGCTAGCCTCTCGAAGGCTCGCATCAGCAATGGGGGGCAAGAGCAGCACCCTCAAACGGAGGAGAGGGTGGGTAAGCCAGGAGGGGCAGGTCTGCGCTAATGCCGAGGGGCTCTGAGCCCCCAAGCTGGCTACGGGGCTTCCTGGCCAGCCGCGAAGCACCGAAGCCCGTTGCCCTCCCCCTTCTCTCCCCTCCTCCTTACCCCATCGTATCCCTGCCCTGTCTCAGATGCCGGAGGCCCCACCACTGCTGTTGGCAGCCTTCTCACTGGGCCTGGTGCTCCTGGCGCTGGTGCTGTGCCTGCGACGCTGGGGCCTGGCCATACCCTTTATCTACTGGCACGAGCTGGTCGTGCAGCCCCTCTACAACCTGTTCATGGGCAACACCAAGGAGCAGCGCATCCTGCACCATGTGCTGCAGCACGCAGTGGCCGGGGACCCACAAAGCGTGCTGAAGGCCATCGATACCTACTGCTTGGAGAAGGAGTGGGCTATGAACGTGGGTGACAAGAAAGGTGGGCAGCCCGGCCAGCAGGTAGTGGGCATGGGAAAGGGGACCTCGGCGGGGGCAGCACAGCCTGTAAAGGAGAGGCCTGTTGTCACTGCTTCTGGGTGTTGGGGTGGGGGCTTGCCTGGAGCCCTGAGCTGCCCACGCAGCCGCTCCCCGGCCAGGGGTAAAGGCTGTGCAGAGCCCCGGCATCCGCATCACTGTCCTCGTAGGGAGGGACGGACTTTCGATAAACTGCCCGGGACCCTTCCTTGCCACACAGCGACTCAACCGACATTAGTCGGTAGGCCTGGCACTGGCATGCCTTCTCATGGAGCTGGGTGACGCCAGCTGTCCCTGCTGGGCATGAGGGTGCACAGAGCTCCTGGGACTCTGTTCCGCCCAGGCCCCAGGGCCGCCTCCTGACCTTTGGACTCCAGCCTGGGGTATGGGCCTATGCTGTGCTATACCCCTGGGAGCTGGGCCCTGGGGACAGATGAGCTAGCCATTGTCCAGCCCCCTTGGAGCCTCTGACAGTGTCCAGGCCCGGGGGGGGGGGCGGGCAGGGAGGCCCTGAGTGCAGCCTGTGGGCACGGTGGGGTGAGGGCTTCTGCAGGGGGCAGCTCTGGGTTAGGACGAGTTGGGCTCAGTCAGGAACCATGCGAAAGAGAGGGACTAGCGTGTGCTGAGACCCAGAGGCCTGAGGGACTCTGGAAGCTCGGAGGGTGTGTTTAGTGCGATGGGGGGCGGGGGGAACAGGCATCGGGAGGGGTCGATGCTCAGTCTGGAAGGAGTGGGCCCAGGACCAGGAGTGGGTCACCTCCCTCTGCTGCGCTCACGCCCTCCTCCGCCCCGCAGGCCAGATCTTGGATGCGGTGCTGCGGGAGCAGTGCCCGCGGGTGGTGCTGGAGCTGGGCGCCTACTGCGGCTACTCGGCCGTGCGCATGGCCCGCCTGCTGGAGCCCGGGGCCCGCCTGCTCACCATTGAGATCAACCCGGACTACGCCGCCATCACCCAGCAGATGCTGGACTTCGCGGGCCTGCAGGACAGGGTGTGTTGCTGCCCCAGGGTGAAGAGTGCAGGCACGGAGGCGCCAGGGGCTGTGCGAGGCAGAGGGGAAGGGCCTGGGTCGCCCCAGTGCAGTTCAAGGCCGCATTCAGCCTGCTGTACCTGGCCTCGTGGTGCCTCCCAGGCCAGGTTTCCCGGAACCCCCAGCAGCTCTGTGAGGGAGGTCTTGCCACCCTGTTGCACAGAGCAGGAAACTCCCAAGACCGCCCTTGGAGGGAGGGGGTAGAGTGGGGACTTATCTCCCCAGAACCCCAAAGAACACTGGTGGTAACACTCGAGCCGGTGTCCAGGCAGGGCGGTCTGTGAGAATGGGCACCAACAGAGTGCCGTTCCAGGTCACCGTTGTGGTCGGGGCATCCCAGGACTTCATCCCACAGCTGAAGAAGAAATATGACGTGGACACGCTAGACATGGTCTTCCTCGACCACTGGAAGGACCGGTACCTGCCAGACACGCTCCTCCTGGAGGTGAGTTGTGCAACCGCCTGGCCCACATGGGCCTCGTTGCTGACTGCTGGTGCAGGGGCTGCCCTGGCTGGCCCTGGCGGCATCGGTGATTTGGGTGGGGAGTGTGGAGGGCCAGAGGAGGCCTCAAGGGCGGCATGGAGATGGGAGGAAGGGTGTTCTGGGCAGAAGGAGTTGGCTGGGCCTGCTAGGTGGCCTGCGCTGGGATGGCAGGGAGGGGTGAGCACCAACAGGGCATCTCCTGCCTGTTTTCCCCTGAGGCATCTTATTGCGCAGCCCCCTCCACCCCTCTGTCCCTGTCCTCACATCCCATCCTGTCCCAGCCCTCAGTGTGGCTGCTTGGCCAGCCACAAGTGAGACTGCCTCATCCCCAGGTGGGGCACCGGGCGGGCCCTTAATGAGCTGACACACACAGCTTTATATCGATGATCACTACCTTCCCCCACCTGGGCGGTCAAGATCACACTTCGTGGCTACTTGGCCCTCCACTGGGGGCTCGGATGTTTCGCCCCACCACGGCCTCCCCCTCCTGGTGGTCAGCATGGAGTGATTCCATGTTGTCCATCCCATGCTCACCCACCTCAGTTCCCCCACTGGCTGGCCACTCTGCCCGGTGCAGAGGGACTGTGAGCGTGGGCTGCATGGCCACCGGAGCCATGGCTGGAGGCTGGGCAGGACCTTGCACCAGTGGTTCTAGTGCAGACGTGGAGGGCCAGGTGCTTGGCCATGCAGGAAGGAACCTGCCCCGGCCGGGGGTCTATGAGGGCACAGGATATTGTGGGGATATCCTGGGGCAGTGGCCCAGAGCCACGCGTGGAGGGCCCTGAACGCCACACACCGGTGGGGACATGGGGGGTTTTAAGCGGGTGACAACAAGGTTAGATCTGTCCCCAGAAAAGATCTCTGTTGGGTGCGTGGAGTGTGGGGAGGGATGGCTGTAGAGAGGGTGGTGCTGAGCTCTGAGGTGGAGGGGGACAGGGGAGCCAGGAGCTAGAAGTTGGACTGGTCACCTGCTGAGACAGGTGTTCAGTGGGGGATGGCAAGGAGACCCTTGGGCCAGGAGTGAGGCAGCTGTGGGGAGCACGGCCGGCCAGGGGAGGCCCATCCCCAGGCCGGGGGCGTGAACCTGGAAATCAGGTGTTGAGGGCAGAGGCCAGACAGCCAACCCAGCCGGGCCTGCACAGGGAGGGAGGGATTTCAGCAGCTCTGGTGTGTGTGATAATTGCAGGGCCTGCATTTATAGAAAAGTAGCAAATATTGCTGTTTCGTAACTAGGAAACTAATAGTTTTCTCAGTGCTGCTTGTTCAAAGCTGGTAATTATCTCAAAAGAAAAGAAGTCACGAATTGGGAATGGCTGTGCTTTTTACACACGCATTCTTTAGCCCCGCAGCTGGGCTCTGCGGGCCCTCGGCTTTTGCCGGGTCAGCCTGGCTCTGCAGTGGCCCCACCGTGCCTCTCTCAGTCGGGGCTTAGAGGCTGGCAGGGGTGGGTGGCAATTTGAAATCGGATGGCTGCTCTGAGGAGGCCTCAGTGCCATGTCTCACGGGCTCTCCACAGGGCTGCTTGGGTGTCCTCACAACATGGCGGCGGCTGGCTTTCCCTGTAGCCAGGGGTGGGAGGCAGAGATGGGAGGGGCAACACAGGAGCCGTGGTGCCTCTGCAGGCGGACACGCCGCCGCCTCTGCCTCCTTCCCTTTGTTAGAGGCGAGTCACTAAGCCCGGCGCCCACCCAACGGAAAAGGGACTGTGCACAGTTTAAAACCACCTCCAGGAAGGCTGTTTTCCTCCCCGCAGGGGTTCACACAGCGGGTTTGCTCAGATGTGGTCGGCTTCTGGCCAGAATTCTCTGAGGGGTCTGTGTCCCGTGTTGGGAGGCGTGTGGTGGCTGGGGAAAGGCAGGATAGGTGCTGCCTTTTTCTCCCTTCCGTCCAGCTTCCTCAAGGGTGGGTAGGCCCCAGCACCCTCCAAACGTGCCCAAAGCTTCTTTCTTTTGTTCTTTCTTTCCTGGTTAACTCATTGGTTTCCTGTGTCTGATGACTTTCAGGCCACTGACTGTCCCATCTGGGGCCAGCAGTGCCTCCTGAAGTCTGCTCCTGCTCACCTTGTCCGCTTCCGGCTGGAGACCTGAGCTGCCTTTCCGGGGCTTGGGCCCGGGGCGCCTCCTCCGGGACAGCTCTCCATTCTAGGGCTTTCTAGCCAAGACTGCTAGGGAGCTTTCTTTCTATATGAGGAAATGCGCCATGATTCACAGTGGTACTTAACTGTTCAAATTCTGGCTCATGGGTTGTCTCTCGCCTCACTGACCTCACAGCTGAGTTTTCCAGTCTGGCTACGGAGGACCCTTGGCTTCCCCCACAGCCCACAGGCTGGAAGGGACCATGGCCACCAGGAGAAGTGAGACACTTGTAAGACTCTGTGCTAGGGCACATCCCTGGGGCGGGGGGAGAGGGGGGGCGGAGTGGGATGCAGAGTTAAAGCCCTTGTTTTTAAGTCACTTAGAGATGCTCCATTGCATGTGGTCCTGTTGGCAATTTGAGACCTGCCTGGGGTCACTTTGATTAAATTGCTTTTGAGGTTTCGGATTGCTTATTTTTTTTAACTTTTATGATCATGTGAAAAAGCAGCTCTCTGCTTCCAAAGTTAAACCTAGGACAAGGCAACTGGGCTGACCAGTTGCCCTGGTCTGCCCCTCCGGCACAGGCAAGCAATTCCTCTCCAGCTCTCTTTCCATTGCTTCCTATAATCTAGGCTGCCTTGCCCCCAGCGCACCACCCTGGCCGTGTCTATCTGCTCCTTCCTTCTGCAGAGCCCAGGCCCAGGCGCTGGCAGAGAAGGGGCGTCTCACATGCCAGAGTCTAGGGATGTCCAGAGCAAAGCCCCGAGGGGCCCCCATCCCTGCAGGGTCACCCTGGTCAGGCTGGTGAGGACCTCAAGTGACAGCGCACAGCAGCCCGTGCACTGGGCACCAGGCATCTCACCTGCAAGAGCCCGGCACCGGGTGACCGAAGGACCCGCTGGCCTTGAGTCGGCCCTATGGCCGGAATCCTGGCTCCGTTGTCTCTTCCACTTCCTCATCCGGCTAGCATCACTGAACAACTCCTGTGTGCCTGCCACACGCTGTCCTAGGGGCTGGGGACGCAGGACCTAACGGGGAGCAAAAGAGTTTCCGTCACAGAGCCACATTCTGGAGGCAGGACTTGTGTTCAGCTGCCAGGGAGGAAATGGGAGGCAGTGGGGAGACCCTTGTGACCCCAGGAGCTGGAGCGGGGCTGACTCCAGGCCAGGCAGAGGCCAGTGTATGGAGCCACCATCTCCAAGAGCATTTATCCTCCCAGTTTGGGACGGGCTTGCCGGGCACCTGTCACCCTCACCCTTTCCCACCATCTGTCCCCCGCAGGAGTGTGGCCTGCTACGGAAGGAGACAGTGTTGCTGGCCGACAACGTCATCTTCCCGGGAACACCAGATTTCCTGGCATATGTGCGCGGGAACAGCCGCTTTGAATGCACACACTTCACCTCGTACCTGGAATACTCAAAGGCAGTGGATGGCCTGGAGAAGGTTGTCTACATGGGCCCGGGCAGCCCAACACAGCCTTGACCACCCACCCTGCTCCCGATCCCTTGCCAAGCCTGAAGGCACAAGGGATGCACCCCTGCCAACCCGCTTTTGCAGTTCTGGGGTCCAGTGTAGCACGCTTGAGGCGTATGAGCCCAAAGCCTGCCGGCCCTGGCCCCTCTCCATGGCGACTCCAGGCTGTCACCCCTGGTCTTCCCCAAGTGTGGCCCGCTCACCATACACAATCATTGCAATAAATCTGTAAAGTATGTTTGTAAATACCAAATCAGGACGGGTGGTGCCTGGGACAGTGTCTTTTGCTCCCACCAGCATTTCAATCAATAGGGTTTCTTACGCAGATGGGTCTTCAGGCATCGACATATGCAGTAGACGCTGGAAGTGGGAACCCGTGGAAACTGTTGAGCTGTGCACTCGCAGTCTGTCCTCGAGGTTTGCTGTCACCAGGTGGCAGCAATGCCTCAGTGATGGCACCGTGCCCAACAACTCACACCCACTTGTGATTCCTGAGTTCTTTCACCTTTTTAAGAATGAAATGTACCTTCTTTACTAAAATCAGCTCACTACTACTAATCCTGTATACCAGTATCATGTTTAAAAGATGCTAAAAGAGAAATTAAAATTTTAAATATTTAAATAGATCAACTTAGTGCTTCTTTTTAACTGCTTCCCCGCTCCTTCTTTCCCCACTGCCCTCAGCTAGTGCTCCTCTTCACTGGATGCTAATGTTGGCCCAGGGGGCTCATGTGGCCAGGCTGAGGTTACCTGTTGCATCCCCATGGGGATGTGGGCAGGCTGAGGTGAGCCCCCATCTGGAGGCTGTCCTGGGAAACTGGAACAGGGCAGCTGGTCAGCCTTCCTGTCCATCTCTGACCAAGCAGGCACTAGGGAACGGTGGACATGGGGCCCCCGCCACAGTGCAGGGTGTGAGCTCTCTGGCACCTGGCCCCTTGGGGTCCCTGTGTGGCACTGAGTAGAAGCGAACTTCCCCAGTCCTACTCGGCCTTGTTTACGGAAGACTGGGCTCAGGTCAGCTCTGGTGCTTCTACAGCTGCCCAGCTAGCAAGGGAAGTAGAATTGCTTTGCATCTACCTAAATCCACAGCTGCCTAAATCCCCAGTCCCAACCCTGGCTCCTGGCCCCAAGGCCCCCTAGCTACCTCAGAGGCTCTCCAGGGATCCCGCCCCTGCCCCCCCCAATCCTGACTGAGCCCACCTGTGTGCAGACTGACCTCTGGCCACGACACCACCGTGGGAATCAGGGCCTAGCTAACCACCCCAAAGCAAGCCCTCTCCTGTGTGTGTGTGCAGAAAGGGGATCGCAGTGAGCCTGGGAGGACGTGTGCAGAAACACCTCTGCAGCCTGGGAGCTGAGCCCCCTCTGGACAGAGCACATGGACACCCGGGGGCCACTTCCACCCATGCCCCACCTGGCAAGCAGGGAAGAGCGAGCAGCTGGTGGCAAAGGATCTGAGCCGCAGAAAATAGGAAGTTTCCTTTGTTGCTTTTTTTAATTTTTAAGTTTTCTTACAAAAATTTAGGTGTTTACCAATACAGTCTTATTTTGGTTTTGTTTTTAATGCTTTTTGTCAGTGTTTTTCTTCGGTTTTTAAGTCACAAACAGCAGGCACTAGGCAGCGTCCCCCGCTGCTGCCGAAGGTCAGTCCCAGAGGGGTGACTCCGGACTCCAGCAGACAGGGTCTGGTAGCCACGGCCAGGCCAGAGTCGCTCAGGGAAGGCTCCTGCTGCACTGGGGTTCCATGTAGCCGAGGGCAGGGTGGGGGCAAGCACAGCCTGACCCCCATCTTGCTGCCTCCAAAGCCTCTCTGCACGCATGGGCCAGTCCGTGCCCCCACCCCCTGCCACGGGCCATGCAGGGTGGGACTCAGCGCCCAGCGGATCTCCTCTACCTTCCAGAGTCAAACTCCTTCTCTGAGCCCCCCTCCTCCCTTCCCTGCTGTAGGCTCCTCTGGGGCCCCGCACACACAAGAGCACACTCTTCTATA
Organism: Leptonychotes weddellii; assembly: GCF_054177405.1. Lineage (NCBI taxonomy): Eukaryota > Metazoa > Chordata > Mammalia > Carnivora > Phocidae > Leptonychotes > Leptonychotes weddellii. The sequence continues at coordinate 57,046,830 of NC_138381.1, forward strand.
CCACCAGCCCCAAAGCAAAGCCAGGTGCCCTTCCTGCCGCTTCCCTGGGCCCCACTCTGGCAGCTCCACTGGCTTTCTCTCTCTCTCTCTCTCTCTCTCTCTCACTCGCACACAGCACCATGTCAGTAAACAGCTAACTCAGCCTAGGGAGTTAGGAGGGAGGGAGCGAGGGGCGGGAAGAGAAGTGTGTCCAGAATGTCCGGCCCTGGCTCCCCGGCGAGAAGCGCTGCCAACCCCGGCCGCCAGGGGGCTCCAAGCTCCACAGCAGGGTCTGGGAGGGCCGGCCCTGGAGTTCCCTTCTTCCCACGATCAGGTCCCTAAGAACAAATGGCTGGGCCGGAGACCTACGGAGGGAGAGGGGAAGGTTAAGCAGGGCGGCCCGGGGTATGGCGGACCCCTCCACAGACTAGGCCAACGAAAGTGTGGACCAAGGCAGCTACTGGAGGTGGCAGAGGCTGACCCCAAGAATCTCAGCATCAGGGCCAATCCGACTTGCTGGTCGTTCGGGGGGCACTGTGCTTGGGGCATTTAAATGTGGGGGGCCCGTCCCTACTCTGGCCCCATTTGCTCTGGGCCCCGATGACAGTGCCTGAGCCGGGACTGCAGGCCCATAGGGGCATGTCCATCTCAGACCTCAGCCTATCCCTAAGATGGACATTTGAGCCTGCTGAGCTGGAAGCCAGAGTCCCACCAGGGAGCACCAAGGGACAGAACATGCAGCCAGCAGAGATTAACAAGAAGCCCCTTCCCAGAGGACAGGAAACAGCTGAATGAAAAACCAGACGAGAGAACGTACCAGGCATGCAAGCTAGACCCAGGAGTCAACGGGCTGAGGCTTAGCGTCCCCCACGGCGTCCACCAGCCTGACCGCGGGCCTGCTGGGCCCAGGAGGAACCTTCCTGCCGGGGTCGGGCTGCAGCGGACAGGCAGTGTGCAGGAGGGCGTTAGAGGCAGAACAGAGCAGGTTAGTCAGCGCTGATGGGTGGGGGCTGGGCTACTCAGTGGGTGAGGCCAGAGCCGGGGTGCACACGATGGGGAAGCTGAGCTAGTGTGGCTCACAAAGATGCACACGGACGCGTGGACACACACAGGCCTGTGCCCAAAGCCAGGGATGGTCACAGAGCAGGTTGGCAGGTACCACCCTGGAGGCAGGAAAATAGTGGGCCCATCCCTGCCCCCAAACACACACACACGCAGGCAGAGAAGGGTGAAGACACTTGTGCTCAGACTCCCCTGGCCCTTGTGCATTGTTCTGGGCAGTGCCCTCTGTCCCATGCCCCCTCTCTCCCAGTGGGTGTGAGCTTCAAACCACCTGTACCCACAGACCGACTCCGACGATAAACTTCCCAAGGCAGGGGGGCCAGGCCCCAGGCTCCATCTCCCAGCCCAGCTGCCCTGCAGGCGAGCCCCACCCCAGGTGGACCGGCCAGCCTAAACTCAGCACCTTGCCAGGGCCCCTCTCAGGCATGCCCTAGGCACCTCCCTAGGCACCTGCCCACAGCCACTTACTTTCAACGGTTCCTTCTCAGAGGCCTCCCCTGCAGGGTCATTGCCTCGAGCCCTCCGCTCCCTCCGGTCCACAGTGGAGTATCCGTCTTGGGGTGGGGACATGAGGGGAACTCTGAGGGGCAGGCATCACAGGAGCAGATCTCCCTCTCAGCCCAGACACAGGGGGCCCCTGGGACAGGGTGCATTGGGAGATACCCCCACCTGCCCTGCCCCAGCACTGTGCTGGAGGCCTAGGCCAGGTCTTCTCGTGGCCCCTCCCACCATGGTGGCTCAGAACCCTCCAGCCCCCTTGGGCTGGCAGACCAGAGACTGTGGCTGGGCACTGACCCCTCCCTGGTTGCCCACCCCCCTCAGCAGCACCCCTAAACCAAATTCTCTTTTCCAACCAGCACCTCCTTGGAAGGCTTTCCCAGCACCAAACACACAAGGCAAAACCACCTGGCCCATTTCAGCACCATCCCCACCGCCCCCCCCCCCACAGGAAACAAGCAGCCCTGTATCTGCACTCACCTGGGCCAAGTGCCTCCATGGGGATCACGTCCCGGCTGCCTGGTTTCTCGCCATCTGCAAGGTATAAGCCAGGTGGCTGGCTGGTTGCAAGAACCAGTGGGGATACCAGGACAGACAAACCCACAGCAGGGCTGGCCTCTGTTGACCCGGGTACGCTTTGTTGCTAACATCTTTGCACCATTCTGCCGGTCCTCTGCCATTGACACCCCCCCACCCCCACTTAACATCAATGTGGACACCATGGGTGTAGAGGTTGTAGGAGGCTGCAAGCCAGGAAAGGGGCCCCCCTACCCCTCACCTGCCTTGTCACCATCAATGCACCTAGGTGGAGGAGCATCTCTTATACCTCAGAGATAGGTTTCCACGCCCCGACCCCGTATTCACCAAGGCTCTTGTCCACCAGTGGCAGCGTGCTGTCGTCAAAGCCTCCGGGACTCGGTGCTCCTTTGGGTCCCTTAGCGGTAGCAGCGGCTGACTAGGGGTGGAGGTGGGGGGGGCACAAAACAGGGTGTGGGGTCAGGGGCATTCCCGTGGGGGACCTAGCCTGGAGAAGTGAAAGAGGAAAAGAAAGGCCAGGCAGGCCGCACCTGGAAGCGTGCCTTGGTCCAGCCATCCTTCTGCAGGGCGCCACGCAGCTCCTTGTAGCTCCACACAGTCTGCAGCACGTGGGAGGCGGCCTTCGCTTCGCGTACCGATTGGCTGCGGCCAGGCACAGGGCGGGATCAGCACTAGCCCCGCCCCCCAGGCCCCGCCCGCCCTGGGCTGCACTCTCACCCACCTGGCAGCGACGAGGGCCACCAGCGCTGGAACGCCTTGGGCCTGGAGTAGTGAGCGCGCATTGTCCAGGCTGTCGGACACGATCTCGTGGATGGTGTTGAGCACGGCCACCACGGTGTCCTCCTCCAGGCGGGCACCCGGTCGCGCCGGAGCCTGCGCATTGCGCACGTTCCGCACCAGCTCGGCCATGGCATAGCTCCCTGAAGGGCAGGGCTTAGTTGTCAGGGCACGCCTCTGCCCAGCCCAGTGGGAGGGAGCGGGATCCACCAGGAGAGCCCCCGCAAGCTGCAAAGTCACCCACCGTGTCTAGGGGCTAGGCCTTGAGACTGCTCTGGGATGGAATGATAGGGGCAGGGCTGGGCCCCTGAACTCCTCCCCACCCTGCCGGCCCCCAGCCCCTGCTGGTGGGACCCCAGAGCAGCCCACCGGGTTCTGCATCCCGGCTCTGCCCCACCCGCATCCTCACCAATGAGGTCCTTGTTGCGCCGGTCCAGGGAGAGGTTGCGCAGGGCGATGGCGACAGCACGCACCACCTTGTCAGTCTCGGACTGCAGCAGCTCCACGAGCACCGGAAGGCCACGCTCCTTGCGCACCGTGGCACGGATGTAGGTGGCCCACTGTGGCAATGGAGCGGGGAGTGTGCTCAGCACACTGGGTCCCGCCCACACGCCTCGACACTCTGCTACCTGAGCTGCCTGTTCCCTCTGGCTGGACCCTCCTCCCTGGCAAGACAAAGCCCTACCCAAGCAACTCAACGCCACCTCCAGCTGGCATCCTTTGTGCCGCGAACCTCCCGGACCCTGGGGAAGCACTGTGTCCCGTGTGGTCCCCACCCTCCCAGCCTGGGCAAAGGCAGAGGCCAGCACCAACAGGGTACCCAGGATTCTGTCTGTCCCCTCCCTGCCAGATTCGGCCTCTCACCATCCAGTTGCCGGCGCTGAGGTTCTGCAGGGCGCCAGCGGCAGCCTCCAGGGTGTTAAAGTTCCGGCTCTCCGTGAGGAGGGAGAGGTAGAGACGTACCACCTCGGGCTGATACAGCAGCTCAAAGCCTGGGCACAGAGCACCCACCGCCCACAGTCACCCAGGCCCCCTCCATTACCCCCTCTCCCCCCTCCTCCCATCAATGCCCCCAGGGCAAGAGTCAGCTGGGGCCAGAGATGGGTGTGGTGCAGTCAGGGAAAATTTAACATCAACACATATCCACCCGTTATGAGCCACCCGAGGGAGAAAGCATTCCCGTTTCATGGAAGAACAGAGGCTCAGTGAGGAAGCAGTGGGTCTAAGTGAGGTCGCTGTTCCCTTGACCCTGCTGCCAAAGAAATGGTATTGGACCTGCCTGGCAGCCAGAGCATCCAGAAGGCCTGGGGTAGGGGGGGAGGTGGCAACCAGGGCTGCTGCCCTAGCAACAGGACTCAAACTCCCTAACAACAGGGCCAGCCCTCCTGGGTAGACAGGCTGTGCAACTAGGGGGAGGAGCCCTAGCCGGAACAGGGCCCTGTTCTCTCTCATGTAACTTAGGCTGTTACCAGTGCACGCCCCTAGCCACAGGGTCTGCCTTCTCAGTCTGCACCCTGCTCAACCATTCCTGGTCCCCCATCAATTGAGGCCTGTACCCAGACATTACTCCCTCTCCCCTGTCCTCCCACCCCATGTTTTATCACCCCCTCCCCATTCCTCATGCCTCATCATCCCTTCACTTCAGCTCTGCTGGGCTTCCTGTTCCGCAGATGCTCCAAGCATGTCCCCCACTCAGGGTATTCCCCCTAAAGGCATCCGCAGGCATCGGTCTCTCTGTGTGTGATGTTTTCCCCTAGGCCTCCCATGGCTGGGGTCTTCCACCCTGCTTGGAGGCATCTGGGCTTGCAGGGTGGGCCGTGGCCTGGGGCTCACCAGGGCAGAGCTCCCTTACTCAGGCTCAATTCCCTGTACAGAACAGCGCCAGCACACAGTAGGACTCCAACAGACACAGGGGACGAGAAGGACAAACCACTCTGCCCCCTGCACTATCAGCCTCCAGACTAGACCTGACTGCACACCTCAGCTCCCAGACCCCCGGGAGTGAATGTGAGCTCCTCAGAGGATACTGGAGGTCCTGCCTAGCTGGTCTCTGTCCTTCACTGAAGGCCTCACTCTATCCCCTCCAGTCTTCTGCATGCTGTGTGACCTTGCAAATGCCTGGCCTCTCTGTGCCTCTGTCTCCTGCCCTGCCTGGAGTGACCCATGCAACTGGCCCTGATTCTGAACCCACAGCAGGTACCCAGGGACTGGACAGCCTTCTGGGGAGCCCCACACCTGTGCGCTGTTTCTCCATTGGCTCCCAAGGCCCTCCACGCCTGCTTGGTAGCACAAAGCTTGGCCACCTGCGTGGGCCTGGGATGAACTCTGCCTCCGCCCACTCACCTTTGGCAGCCTCAGTTCGTTTGGGCAGGTCCAGTGTGTCAAAGTTCTGGTCCATCTCACCATCCTTCTTCCCTGGAACAGAGAATAGACAGAGGTGAAGCCGGCCCTGCACGGGGCAGGTATGCGCCAGGAGGGTGGACATGGCACTTTCCTGCCCAAGGCCCGAGAGCACCCCCAAGTCCAGGACTGGGTACCAGGAGGCCCTGGGAAGGGCAGTGGTTGCACTGGGGCCTGGGGATGTCCCAGCCTTGCCCCCAGCAACCAGGACTGATCTGTCAGGTGCCGGGAGCAGCACTGCTAACCACCCAACAGCCTCCCTGCAGCTACTAGGAGCCAGGAGCCCAGGCTGGATGATGACAGGGAGGTACAGAGAAGCTGGGGGCTGCCAAGGACAAGACCTGCCCGGTTGCACAGTAAAGCAGGGCTGGGGCCAAGAGTCCCAGCCACGGGGAAATGCCTGTCTGGGGTCAGGACCTGGTCCCAGGCTCTGCTGGCTAGGAGAGACCACCACCCACAGGCTGAGCCCCTAGAGCAGCCCCACCTAGCACTTGTCAGCCTCGGCCCGCACCGCTCTGTGAGTGAGCTCACTAGCTGCCAGTCACCCTCATCTCAGACGAGGGAGCTTCTTCTCTGAAAGGCAGCAGAGCTCTGATGATCTGGGCTCCCTGTTCTGCCCAGCCTCACGGGGCCTTTGTGTGGTCCCTTTAAGCCACACATTGCTGCATTCCCAGGGGCAGACTTTGCCCCCTGGTGCCTGAGGGGACAAATACACCCAGACCCTGCCCCCCCTTGACTCTCCCTGCTCCAGCTCCAGGCCCGGCCCTGCCTGGGTAGCGGAGTCTGAGGTTACAGAGAACAGCCCGTTGGCCTCCCAATGAGTCCAGGGCTGACATTCCTGCCGTTGTCATGTCCACACAGTTGTCATGGAGATGGCTGCCCGGGAAAGGGACTGGGGATGGGGCAGGGCCCTGAGGCTAGATCACCCTGTGGTCGTCATGGAGAGTACTGCCTCGACAATAAGGGTGGGCGGCACCTCCCCGGTGCCCACTGCCCCCACCGGGCCTGGACAGCAGGACAAAGAGGGACTCACCTTGATGGAACCACTCCTCTGGGCGGCCGGAGGAAGCACAGGAGAGAGGAGACGAGCCTCAGTGGGCAGCACCCCCCCCTTCCCCGCACGCCCTCCCAGGAGGCCTCGACTTCCCACTGTGTACCCTGGGTTGAATAGATGGGTCGTGGAACCCCACCCTGATCACTGTGGAGGGCTGAGTGTCCAGAATTGGAACAAGAGAGGGGAGGCCTGGGGTCAGAACAGGTGCACATGGGGAGCGGGGCGGGGGGGAGGGGGGAGAAGGTGAAGGCAGTGCACAGACGTCACCCAGCAGGTGCCAGAGAATGTAGATCCTGGAACCTGCACCCAGCAAATGCCAGGTGGGATGGCACCAAGGCAGGGTGGGGTGCTGCCTCCGGGGCATCTCAAAGTCTCCAGGTGCTCTGTGAACGCCAGGAGGCAGCATCGTCTTCAGAGCTTTCCAAACACGGGCCCAAAGAACCCTTCCCGGAGCTGAGAGACAGTCCAGGCGGCACCAGGGACACCACGTAGGTTCACTCCTGCCCTCCCCCAGGGGCCCCAGAGCGCAGATGAAGGAAGGCTGCCCCGTCAGCCGGATGACCCAGCAGGCTGGGTACACCCTCCTTGGCTCCCTGCTTCGCCACCTGCCCATCAGGAGCTGACCAGGTGGTCTCTCCAGCTTCCGTGACGGCCGTGGGTATGGAGACCCTTCAGCCTGGGGTGGCAGGGGGAGTCCTAGAGTGTTGTACCCCAGTCCCTCCCACACACCTTTGGCCTTCTTGCCACCGAAACAGCCAGCGTCATCCCTCCTCCGGCGCTGGGAGCCCGCAGCACCGCCCGGGGGCCCCGGCTCAGCCTCCTGGTACCTGTCGGCCCCAGGCACCTCCTTGTGCACGTGGTAGGACAGGTTCCGCATGATACACACACAGTTCTCCACTGACTGTGGGGAGAGGAGAGATGGTGGAGCAGCACCCGGTGGGCACGGAGACTGCCACCCCTCCCCGGGACGCCTGGCCGCAGCCAGTGCGCACAGAAGGAACTGGGGGTGCAAAGATGGGGAGGCCTAAGCTAGGGAGCCCACGGGGGTGAGAACTCCCAGGGAGAGGCTGAGGAAGGAAAAAGGTGGAGAACACACAGCGTGTAGGACCTTGTCTGGGACTTCACTGTGGCCACTATGGGGTGGCCGGTGGGCAGGGCACTGCCCCAGAATGCATATGCCTACTTCTCCTGTGCTGCCCAAATGGTCCAGGGCCCCCTGGGCCCAGTTCCTGCTCCATGTCCCCGACCCTTTGCAGGAGGTTGTGACATGCACCCCACTGGGACCTGCTGGGGACCCCCACCTTGTTGTCCGTGTCCTTCCTGCCCACAGCTGACTGCAGGGCGTGCAGCAGGGCGTCTACCAGCCCTTCGCATTCCCGGAGCCGCCGCCGGGCCTCTGCACCATCCGAACTCACGTTCCTGGGGGCCAAGAGCGAGCCCTGTGAACCCTGGCTCTCATGGGAACTTCCCAGCCCCCCCACCCCAGCCTTGGGGTTTTGTCTTCATCTGTAAAACCGGCTCTGACACCACCGTTAGGGCTACCGACAGTGTCTCGACCCCTGAGACCCTAGGAGGGAGCCCTGGCCTGGCATCTGGGTGTGGCAGGGGGCCTTCTCTGATGCCCAGCGGAATTGGGAGGGGAGAGAAGTGGGTCCAGAGTCCTGAATCCACGCACAGTGACAGTTCTGGGTTCCACCTTACCCTGAGGTGAGGACCGCATAGGGCCACGGGGCTATGTCCTGATGGATAGACAGGACCATGGGGACCCTGGACCATGTGTGGGGACTCTAGTGATTCCCAGGGTGGGAGGATTGGGGCAGAGGTCACGAGGACATGGAACGAGGCCTCTGAGGCAGACGGAAGATGAGGGTCCCGGCTCCCCCTACTCTGGCTGTTACAGTGATGGAAGAGTGGGTTGAAGCTGAGCAGGGCTGGAGACATGGGGTCCTACGTGAGAGGGTGGCAGACTTTGTCCAGAGGCTGCCCTTGGGGCCGAGTACAGCCCCATCAGGCCCCATTCTCAGGACTTGGGCAGGAACTGTGACATGGCTGTGTCCCAAGCTCCTAAGACTTGGGTGGCTAATTGTCTTCCATGTTATACCAGACATGAGGACATTCCCAGGTGTGTGTACAGGCTCTGGTGCCTGGCTCCTGCCTCCTCGGCCGGGAACAGTCCTGGGTGGCTGCACAGAGAGTGCCCGAGCCCAGCCCCCACCCACACCTCAAGCAGCCCGATGTGTTCTTGAAGACCGTTGTCCACTCGGCATCTCTTGGCTTGGAATCCTCGTTGGGCTCGCGCTCCCAGCCCGAGTGGGGCACAATGACCTCGTGGGTCAGCGTCTGCAGGCCGTGGTCAATGATGACCATCTTCAGGGGCTCGTAGGATGACAGGTTCCACAGTGTGCCTGCAGGGCGTCATCAACCAGCTGGTGCTCACCACACAGGCAGCAACCTTCCGACCTCCCCATGTGACCTCGCTCAGGACATGCCCCGATCAGACCAGAAGGCAGGAAGTGACAAAAGCCGTGAGAGGTCCTGGGTGCCCACCTTGGCCCAGGCAAGATGTGCACAGGCACCCAACAGTAGCTACCAGCTGGGAGGGGCTGTGACACAGGAAAGGGCTGGCCGGGGGCCTGTGGCTGGACAAGCAGGTGCCTTCTCTTCCCCATCCCTCCTTAGCCACGGTCGGGGGTGGCACTACTGCCTCACTGGCGCCACCTAAAGGTGGTCACATGACCCTACCTGGCCAATTGGGGCCCATAAGGCACAATCCCCCAGCACCGGGCCCCATTGGAGGGTGGGACCAGGAGGCTGGACCTGGAGGAGTATGGGGACATGCGGGCAGGTGGAGAGGGGGCCTGCCTGAGAGGCAGCAAAGTCCAGAGGTAGAGAGACTGGGGACCTCTCAGTCTAAGCCTAATGCCTACCCCCGGCAACTGGACCTCCTAACTAAACGGGCAGATGGTGGTGGCAGCGGGGGGTGGGGGGAGTCTTTCCCTGGCCCAGCCTCACTCTCCTCTCCCTGACGGACGAGGGGAAGCCAGGTGTCACTCACCTGTGACGAGCTCTCGGACCTCATTGTCCCGGGCAGCCCGCAGCAGGCGCACGAGGGCAGGCACACCGCCACAGTCCCGGATGGCAGCCTTGTTGTCCGTGTCTCGGCCGTAGGAGAGGTTACGCAGCGCCCCGCAGGCCCGCCGCCGCACCTCCGCCCTCGGGTGGTCCAGCAGAGCCACGAGCAGAGGCAGGCCCCGCAGCTGCCGCACGCGGCGCTTGACGCCCTCGTTCTCAAAGCACAGGTGTTGCAGGTAGGCGGCCGCGTTGGCTTTCACAGGGTCCACGGGGTGTCGCAGCATGGCCAGGACCTCCGGCAGCTCGGGGTCCCGCCAACGCGGCTCCTTACGGGCGCTGTCGACTGAGGGCGACCGTCGTACCACTCGGTCCAGGCTGCCTAGGCTGCCCCGTTCTGGCTGGGCCAGAGGTGCTGTCGCAGCCGGAAACGGGGGCCGCTCCTCCATCAGCTCACCGCCATCATCTGCCACATCCTCGTAGGCCCTGTGCAGACAGGCAGGGCGCAGAAACATCTCAGCACTGCCCGAAGATGCCTGCTCGGGAGCTACCCCACCGTTATTTTCTCCAGGGGACCACGAACCCTTGAAGGGTGGGGACAGGCCTACAGCATTGGTACTGGACCCCAAGTACCTGCTGAGAGTCACACCCCAGGCCAGCAACAACTGACTCACAGCCAGTGACATGGCCTAACAACAGCCAATGGTTATCAGGGCTTGGATCTCCCTAAGACGGGAGCTCACTCACTCCCATCACCATGCAGCATTCCCCAATTCTGAGCTAAATGCGTTTCTATGAAACATCTGTCTGTGACTGAGGTCCTGCCCTCCCATGAGGCCCATCTCGGCCATGTGGGATCTGCCAGGATGTGGGGGCAGGAGGTGACCCTCCCTGCACACAGCCATCCTGGTGGGACCGTATGAGGGGCATTCAGGCCACCGGTCCCCCGGAGTACAAGATGTCCTTGTGGGTTGTCACCATCAAACCTACTTCCTAGGGCAGGGATTGAGGCTAGGAGGGGTCAGATGTCTTGCCTGCGGTCACACAGCATAATCCATACCAAGGCTGTGATCATGTTCTCACTCTACAGATAGAAAAACTTGAGGGCAAAGGTGACAGAGGCAGAGTCTATGCTGGGAAGAGCTAGATAACCTAGTTTCTGGTTGCTTCTGTACACAGGGGCAATTGAGGCCTGGAGAAAGGCTGGAGCCTCAAACTCAGAGGAAACGCTCTGAGCCTCTTGTGCTCCTATCTTCATGGCCGGCTGGCTGGAGCAGGGGTAGCAGGTGTTGGGCACTGTCACCAACTTCCCTAATGCCCCAGACCCACAGGGAGGGTGCCCAGTGTGACTTCCACCATCCCAGAAGCTTCCCTTGTTGCTGTCCTTGAATTGAGGCCAATTCAAACTAACGTGCATAACTAACTTAGCCCCAGCAGCTAGACTTCCTGTGGGGGAGTGGAAGGCAGACTTCCCGGAGGCAGCGGCCAGGCTCAGGGTGCTCACCTGGTACGAAGGCCACGTCCACACTCAGGCCTCCTCCTTGTGGCAGTGCCATAGTCAGGCTCCAGCTCCGGGCCACCCTCGTCATCGGCAGCCAGGCTGCGGGTGTCATCCTCTAAGCCGTATGGCTCTGCCTGGAAGCGCTCGGGCTGGGAGCGACCGGCTGGTGGCACAGGCTCAGGGCCTGCAGGGAAGGCCTCACGTCGGCCAGGCAGTGTGAAGCAGCCATCGACAGGGCCTGGGCCAAGGGGGCCACGTGCGGGCCGCACACCCAGCCCACGGGAGAGACTGCCGTAGCTGGGGACATCACGGGGCTCAGGGCCGTCGGTAAAGCTGCCCCCGCTGCTGAGGTAGGCGCGGGAAAGCGTGGCTGCCGGACCACCCCCGCGCAACAGGAAGTGCCGGTCCAGAGGGCCGTCTGTGAAGGGGCCTAGTGGGGGGCCGCCGTCCAGCAGGGGGAGGCCATCTGGGCCTACGGGCACCTGGCGCACTGTTCTCGTGGTCACCGTCTTGACCGTCTTCGTGACCTGGTGGGGAAGTGGGTGGCCAGTGGGCGGGCTAGGCAGCCTGAGAGGCCCGGACACTGGCCCAGTAGGGCCAGGGTGTCCTCGGTCTTGCACCCGACCAACAGGTGGCCCCTGGGAGGCCACTCTGTACGTGGAACAACCGTGGCTACACAGCCTACTTGCCCACTGCCGGAGCCTGGCCATACCTTGGTCTCAGTGCGCCGGGTAGTGCCGTCTTCTGATGTGACAATGGACACGTGGGAGGTGGGCGTGCCAGGGTCCTCCTCTACTGTCACTGTCTCCTCCAGCACCTCGGGCGCCTCTGGCATTGTGGCCAGTGAGGCCTGGCTGCCCGGGCTCTGCTCCTGGGCAAGCGGGGGGAATGGGTGTCAGTGGGAGGACCCATAGCTTGTCTGGCCCTGGAGTGTAGATGCTCGTGCTGGCCCCAAGGCCAGGAGAGCCTTCTTCCCACCCCTGGAGCCCATGGACCCCAGGGCCTGCAAGCCCCAGCTGGTGAAGACAGCAGCCCGCTCCTGCCTCTGAATGCCATGGGGCTTACTGGCCCTGTTGCCCTATCCCATGGGGACCTCTGGGGGTTGACCTCCCCCAATCTTGGCGCCTCCTGGGACTGAGCTGGCAGATAAAGCCCCTGACCCCAGTGGTGCAGTCTTGGGCAGCCCCATCTGAGCTGCAAGGCCTGGTTGCTACAGGCTCCTGGTGGCCCAAGGAGATTGGTGGCACCTGCAGGTCGAACTCTTGACATGGGTCACTACCCCTGGCTGGGCCCTCCCATGTCCTGGGCCTCCTCCCTGCCCCACCCAAGAAACCTTGAGTGCAGAGGCCTTGGGGGAGCAGTTTCAGCACTGCTCACAGACTCCCCAGGGCCATACCCAGGCCCCCACTGTTCCCAAGGCCAGCTAGACGCCCTCGCAGGACAGAAATACTCAGTTCTCAGAATGCCCAAAATACCCTTGCTCCTTCCGGCCTGGACACTCCTAGGGTATTGAGTGGGCACAGCCTGGCCCTACCTCATTTGGGCCAGTGTTTGGTGCTCCCCAGTGAGATGCTGGGTGTTTTATCAGAGCCCAGAGATAGTGAATTCAGGCCAGGTGTGCCCAGTTAGTCCTTGACAGGAACCCTGGTGTCCCCTCCCCATATACCTCCCCCCAGGTCTCCCCAACCTGCAGCTCCCCTTGCCTTCATCCCTGCAGGGGATAACCATGGTGGAATTCCAGGCAAGATAGCTCTGGACAGAAGCCCTTTTAAGGCCCATAAGCCTATGGGCAGACTTGCCAGTGGGGAAACGGAGGCTCAAAGAGGACAGGCCAGTCCATAGCAGAGCTGAACTGACTCTGCTGACTAGCAAAGGGGTCCAAGAGACAAAGTCCATCCACCCCTGGGCCTCTGACCGCATGGGTCCCCGCACCACACCAATATCCTAGGATTAGCATCTGGCAGGATGGGTAGGGGCTGAAACCCAAGCTGCAGCGGGCAAGCGAGCAGGAGCACATTCCTGGGCAGCGGGGCCAGGTCAGCAGGAGGACAGGCCCTGCTCTGTGGCCCAGATGCTGTGCCTTGAGGAATGGGTCCCCTGTGTGGGCCCCAGGCCTCTGAGGCCCTACACAGAAACGGAGCTGAGGCCCAAGGAAGGCCACACCCCTATCTGCCTGCCCCCAGAGCCCTACTCTGCTCCTGGCCCTGAGCCTGGGAGGCATGCAAGCCTAGGTGCCCAGAGCTGCCCAACGGCCTGCCTCCTGAGGTCCTCAGGGTGTGAAGTCTCCTCAGGTCAGGGTCCTATCCTGACAAAATGCTTAAGCCCCCAATTGCACATAGTGCTGATATTCTAGGCCCCCGCAAACTCTTCAGGGGTCCAGAGAGGGGCCTGCTCCATGTTAGGACAGGTGTATCCCCTGGGCTCTGGTGACACAGGAAGGAAGTCACAGAATGCAGCCTCTGCCCCCAGAAGCAGAGGACAACAATATGTGATTTTATAAAAAGGGAAACTGAGGCCTGACAGAAGGAAGAGGCTTAACCAGGACTTCACAAACCATTGACAGGGAATTTCAGGCATCCACAGGGAAGACAGTTCTGCAAGGCCTTTTAGCGATACCTCACCCCTTGTGGGCCACAGCCTTGGCTGCCACTCAGTTTGGGGTTGTAGGTGGAATGCCTGGTGGGGACCTGGCCAGGAAGGAAGAACGATGTTCCCTGAGAAAGAGGTGTAAACTGAGACCCTGAATGGGGACATGCAGCTGGGCTGCCAGGCACGGTGGCCTGGACCCTTCTCTGAGAGTGCTGGGAGCTGGGATGGTTCCGGAGCAGAAGACTCAGGGAAAGCCTGTCACTGCCGGCACCTCGGCGACCCCAACTGTATTTGGCAACTATGGGAGCAAATGTGTGTCAGGTGCTGAGTTCTCTCGGCTGGGCCCTGGGGGGCCAGGCATAGAGGGGCCTAGGGCCACACCCTGGTGGCTGCAAGTGGAGGGGAGGCACGAGGAGCAAGACCGACAAGAGGGGACCAGAGCCTGGCCAGGAGGACACGGCCCCTGAGTAGATCTGCATACATGAACACTCACAGAGAAGAGCCTCCAACTCCCTGGTTAGGGGGTGGGTGTGAGGAGGGAGAAGGAGTAGTAAGCATACCTCAGACCTCAATGCTACTCTGACTCAGTTTATTCTCACTCTAGCCTGTGATGAGGGTCTGACACAGTGCAGTAGAGGAAACAAAGGGATGGGGCTGCAGAAGAGCCAGGAACCCCCCACCCCACAAGGCCTGGCAACCCTGCAGCATCGCCCACTAACGCCCAGCCCAGGCAGCCTAGTAGTGGGATCCTGAGGCCCCAAGAGCCCCCACTGGCAAATGACCTCAGAGAGCTAAAAACAGGCGATGACTTCACCCAGGCTGGCGGGCAGGCAGGAGCGGGAGTCAGCCGATGATCACAGGAAGGCCTGGCCCCCGTTACACACGCCTGGGCACACATGCAGATGAGGACCTGGACATGCGTGCGTGTACCTGGTGCTTCCAACAGGGACATGTGCACAGATGTGTGTGTGTATGTGCGTGTAAGCACCCAGCCTGGCCCCCAGGCCCAAGCGCGTCAATCTGCATGTTGTCCTAACAGCCCCCAGACACAGTGCGCACTGCCCCCAGAGGGACTTGCACATGCTGACACATCCCCGTCACCTCCTCCTGTCTCCCACTCCTGTGTCCAGACTGCCTGGACACCCACTCAACCACCCACTCCGGGGGCTCTCAGAGCTGGCAGCAGAGTGGGGAACCAAAGCCTGATGACCAGCACATAGTTGGCACTCAACAGAGGCAGCTGACCGGGGTGCCTACATCCTCATCTGACCTTGAGACCCTGCTCTAGGGCCACATGTCCACCTATCCAGGGCAGCACACCCAGAGACCCCTGGCCCTACAACTCAGGTCCCCCCGGCACTCCAGACATGAGCACCAGCCTGGACACAAAACCCCCAGCCCTTCACATCCCAAATCTTGCCAAATCCTGTCAACTGTATCTTGTCACCCATCCCCAGCCCTAGCTTCATTCTTGCCCCTCTTCCTGGGACCACTGACCTGCCTCCCATAGCCTACCTCCAGGGCCCAAACTGTCCCCCGGCGCTCCCATCCATGGTCCACCTGGTCATGGTCTACAGGCCTGGCCCAGAGTGGGGCTGCTGTC
This sequence comes from Leptonychotes weddellii, assembly GCF_054177405.1. Classification (NCBI taxonomy): domain Eukaryota; kingdom Metazoa; phylum Chordata; class Mammalia; order Carnivora; family Phocidae; genus Leptonychotes; species Leptonychotes weddellii. The sequence continues at coordinate 57,061,899 of NC_138381.1, forward strand.
CAGACCTGGGGTTTCCCAAGAGCTCCCTTGAACTTGTGGAAGGGGCCTGGCCCAAGACTCCAAGCCCCCGGGGCCAGAGTGGCCAGTCCTCAGAAAGGTAAACACAGCCAGCCACCACTGCTCTCAAGAGGGTCCCCTAGGCCCTGTCACACACCCAGGGCTTGGCTTCCTCATATGGAAACAGAAAGCACCCAGGATATCAAGGCCAAAGGACAAGCAGGATAGTGCCAGTCCCACCTTCATGGCCAGATCTAAGGGACGTGGGGAGTAGAATACAAGATGTGGGCCAACGTACAGAGGGGCCGCCACCGGGGCAAAAGCCCACAACCACCTCTGAGGTACATGTGGGAATGGCAGAGAGAGGGAACGGGGAAACAAGCCAAGTCTTAATGGGGGAGGGGGGCTGGACTGGAGTCCCAGAGGCATGGATCTATGTCACCAACCGCACTTCACAGATGAGCACCCATGGTACATATCGTGAAGAGCAAGCCTCGAGACAGGTGCCCCACCCTGCCCATGGTCCCACCGTACACACAGGGAATGGGTTAAGGTAGGATCCCACACCTGGCTCCCACAATTCCCAGTCCTGGCCCGAAGACGGCACAAGACAGCTAGCACTGAATGAATGGAGGGAGGGAGGGAGGGAGGGAGGGAGGGAGGAGTGAAGGAATGAATGTGTTCCCCTATCCCCTCCACCGAGCACAGCCATCCCTGATAAGAGTCCAAGACAATCCAGGCTGGCATCTCTCTCCACAGAGCAAGCCCTTGGCCACCACAGATGCCCTCTCTTGATGCCCAGAGGCTCTGCCCAGCCCAGGCAGATGGGGAGCTCACCCCTCCAGAGCAGAAGCCGCCTGCCAGGGCCTGCAGTCCACACTGAGTGGCCAAGAGACCAAGGGGCAGTGGGTGCCCACAGACTGGGGAAGCAAGGTTGTGGGGGATAGCAGGGCTGGCTGTCACCCACCCCAGTTTCTCCAAGCCCAGCCCGCATTTATCAGCTACACAGCAGCCCCAACTCCCCCCAGCTGACCCTTCATCTCTGGGATGGTCAGTGGCCTGACCCTAGGGGCCATACCATACAGCAGGCAGAAACCCAGCTGCCAGGGAGAGGCAGGTGTGACCCGGCCCCCAATGACAAGGGGCCTGGGGCAGTTGCTCCTCCAGTTGGCCTCAGTTTCCCTGCCTGTTACTGGACCGCAAACCCTGTAAGCAGGAGGTGCTGGCTGCCCACATGCCTCCCTCCCGCTCCCTCCCAGCACTGGGAGGCTGACTCCCCGGGTTTTCCTCGGAGACCCCCGCTCCTGCCTCCGCACGTGGGCAGGGTCCTCCTCCACCCCTCCCCTCACGTGCGCTGCCGCGGCAGACAGGGCTTCCATTAAAGCTCCGGAAGCTCCTCGCAGGTCCCCAGAGTCGGAGCCCGCGCTAAGAGTGCGGAGGGGAGGGGAGGCCCACCGAGCCCCCCAGGGAGCTGGAGGCCTAGCCCGGCTGCCCTCTCCGGACTCCGCATCCCTCCCGCACAGAGGGGCTGCTCAGGAAGGACCTCACCAACCACCCCGACCCCAGGCACCTGTCCTGGGCGCTGCCCTGGGGTGCACCCACCCCGATCCCGGCCTCGCTTCCCCGCGCCGAGTCGCACCGCCCGGGGCCCGGCGCCCGGTCCCCAGAAACCCCGCGGCCCCGCCCCGCGCCTTGCACACCCCCCCGGGCGGCGCGCTCACTCCGCCGCCCCGCCCGCCCCGGGGCCGAACGCGCTGGCCCAAAGCGCAGACAATAGCCTTCTCCGGCCGGCGGCTCCGCGGAACAAAAGCGGGTCCTCCCGGGAAGGCCGGCGCCCCGCCCTCCGCCGCCGGGCCCCCGGGACGGTGCCCCCACGCATAAGACCAAGTTCCCTCCAACCTGTCTGAGTTCGGCCGGCATCGGGCCGGGCTCGTGGGTGGTGGGGGCGCGGGCCGGTAAGGACGGCGGCGGCGGCGGCGGCGGCGGCAGCTGAACCGGGCTCGGCTCCGGCGCCTCGGCCGCTCGGGCTCGGGCTCGGCGGACTCGCTCCCCGCGGGGGCGGATCTGGCGGCGGTCACGGCGAGCAGCCAATGGAGCGGGGCCGCGCCCAGGCGGGGCGGGGCGGGGGCCGGTGGGGCGGGGCGAGGTCCCGCCCCCGCCCCGCGCGGGGCGCTGCTGCCGCTGCCAGAGCGGGGCTGGGGTCGCCCCTTAACTCCCGGGCGGCCGGCCTGGCCTGGCCTCCCCGTCCCTCCACTTCCCCTGCGGGGGTGACATTTTCCCGCCTAGTGACTTTGGCCGAGTCCTGCTTCCCGGGCCTCATTCTGCCTCCAGTAAAAGAACTCACAGGCCCCTCCCCCTGTAGTTAGGGAAACTGAGTTCTGGCAGAGCTGGGGCCAGTGCGGCCATCCTCTTTGGCACAGGCTGCTATCCTGACCCCAATGTTTCCCCCTGCTGTAAAATGAGGACTGATCAGACAGTAGTTATAGCGATGTCAGCATGACAAAGTCTCTCAGATGTCCCTGATCTGGCCCCAGGCCCTTGCCCAAACCCCAGCACAGCCCCCCAAGTAAGTGCCTTCACAGAGCTCAGTCGGGGCCTGCCAAATGGACCTGGCACTGATCCACTTTGTCTTGGGTTCTCCCCATCAAGACACAGAGGCCCAGGGTTTCCCCTACCCTCTTAGGGGTGTCAGAGCAGATCAAATGGTGTGTGCGGGGGTGCTCAGCAGTTGGGTGACCCTGGGTGAAAGCTCCCGAGGCCAAGAGGGCCTCAGACTCTTTCTCCTCCATGCTTTTGATCCACTGGGAAGTGGTTGGGGGGTGAGGGGAGTGGTATCACAGTGCCTGGTTAATCAGGACTTCTCCAAACCAGGCATGACATGAAGGTACAGCCACACCCTGGAGAGTCTGGCTGTGCTGGATGGAAACGCAGACCCAGAAGGGCTGGGCTGGGCTGGGGCCCTCTTGGGTCATACCCCACAAAGGCAAGCCAATGGCTCGTGTATCCCGAATAAGGAAACTAGGCTCTGAGATGAATAAGGGCAAGGGCCGGTGCAAGGAGGTTCCATGGGTCTGGCAAGACAGAAGGGCAAGGCCTGGGCTTCCTGCGCCCCTCCTGCTTTGCCCCAGACCCCGCTCAGAAAATCCAGCCATCCCCAGGGGCTACCCTTCTTCCTGGACATGCCATGTACATAGGCTATGCAGCCAGCATGCTCAAGCACTCTGGGTGTCCACTGCATGTCCCTCTGAGCCTCTGTCTCCCCACCTGCACAGGGGTGAGTTGCCCTGACCACTGGCCCCCTGTACCTTCCATCCATGGCAGTCCCACAGGGAGCCACCTGGAATAGAAGCAGCAGTAGGAGGACTGGACCACTGCCCTGAAGGAACTTACATTTCAGCTGCTTCTGCCTTCTCCCAAATTTCACCAGCTGCTAGTGCCCCAGCCACATACCCACCTTGGCCTAACCCGGGGCTGGCCAGGTCCCTAAAGGCATCCCCCCGACCACATGCACAAACACACACCCACTGCTTGAGGGCTGGCCCTGCTCCAGCCAGGTGTCTCCAGCGGGGAGCTCTTCCTGCTGGAGGATTAAAGGCAGGTGGCCAGGACAGTGGTGCAGCCTGGGGAGCACAGCCGTAGCCCCTGGCCTCTCAACCCCTTAGTCCCAGCGACCTGCCTTGCCACTGGCCCTGAGCTTCATAGACCCCAGCTCTGACCTTGAGGATCAGCTCCAGGCAGCCCTGGGGCTCAGCAGGTAGGTCACTAGGCATCTCCTGCTGAGACAAATCTGGGAAGCAGTTTTGGCATCAGGGCTGCCAGGCCTAGCCAGCGGATGTGGCCCCGCCTCCCCCCAATGTCCCATTAGCCCTGCCAGTCCAGCCACAGCCCTGAGAACACATGTTCTCTCCGATCTCACCCTGAGAAAACCATCTCCTCCCAAGAGACAGAAAAATCAAGGGCAGGCCAGGAGGACAGTGGGCGGGGAGAGGTCATAGCCTGAGGTCTTTAGTCCACAGCCCCCAGGAGGCCAGGGCAGCTCCAGGCTATGGGAACATCTTTCTGTGGGGTCACTGACCCTCAGCAAGGCCCTCTGGGCTGGAGGCTAAAGCCCTTTCCAGCCTGGGAGGGCTAGAAAGAGGGCCTGGCGCCTGAAGGATGGCCTTGAGGTCACTGACTGCCACTGCCCCCATGTGGCCCAGCTGAGCTGTTCCACTCCCCACCACATCTGGGGGGTGCAGGCCTCACCCTCTGGGGTGCCTGAGATCCAAGGGGTGGTGGGGGTGGCTCTTGCACCTAGACCCACCCTGCCTCAGTCCTGGCCTCCTGTGGACTGGCTCCTTGGCCCACCTCAGCACCAAAGGCTTGGAAAGACAGCTTCCCAATGGTAGGGGCTGCTGGTGGGTCTGGGCCCTCTGGAGACTATACACCATACTGGGTTGTGCGTGTGGATTGCCCACTGGCAGATGAGACCACCAAGGCTCTGGGGGTAAAGGTCACTCGCCAAGTTCCCCAACCTGACATGGACTGCTGCTTCTGGGCCCCACATGCCCTGGCTAGGCAAAGTTAGCCCAACTGGGTCAGTCTCACCCGAGACCTGCTCCCTCTCTCTCCAGCCACAGAGGTGCAGGCGGCCCCAAGCTGCCAACAGTATGTCTGGTTCCCTGGAGTGGGGGCCCAGTGACAAGAGCATGTGCTGGGGGACATACTGGGAGGAGCTCTGGCTGCCAGGTTTAGGAGGGCAATGGTGAGGGAGCTGAGTCAGAGAAACAGAACACCACTGGGAGGGCCCTCTAGGGTCACTCTGTGAGGAACCCTGGGGACTCAGTAGGCCGTGGCCCCCTAGGCCTCTGGGTCTGGTAGTGAGGAGGTGCAACAGTGAGAGGTCTGTGGGGTGGAGTCCCACCCAGGGCCCTCCTTCTCCTGGCTCCTGGGACAGCTCTGCCCTGCCTTGTGCCTCAGTCAGTACTGTGATCTGAAAAATCACACCAAACTCCAGGCCTCCCACGTTTTCTTGTTCTGCCCCTACCATCCCATAAACCAAGTGCTCTTGTGCCCCATCCATAAGTCAGGCACTGGGGTACAGTGCCTGGAGGGAGGGGTCCAGGCCATTTACTCCTGACTTTAGAGGCCTTAGGGCCTGGCCACAGAGGAGACAGGGCTTCACGCCTCTTGGGGCTGAGCAGGGGCCTGAGCCCAGTTTAAGGGCATTGGCTGGTGGAGAAATGGAGGCTCCGGGTCACCCTCTGAGACGTAGGCAGAGCCCGGGGCCTTGCTCAAGCCTTCCTCTAGAGCTGACTCACTGATGCATACGACGAAGGAGGAAACCACAGCAAGGAGACTCCAGGGCGGGTAAAACCCTCAGTGTCACCAGGGTGACTGCAGAGCTGCCCAGAATAGACTTTGCCCAGCTACCTGGGCTCTGAGGACTCACTTGAGTGGAGGGTGCCATTCTGAGGGTTGGGCTGTGTCCTGCCCATTCATCACATGGCGTCCTGCACACCGAAGTGAAACTTCCAGCCCCCTTGGGATCCCATTCTCCTCCCCTCCTCAGAGGCCTCAGGATATCTTGCAATAAGTCATTCAATACTGGCTTGTAGTCCAAGGCCCCTTGATTGTTTCCCTACTTGGCCATTTTCACCCATTTGGAGTCACTGGGGTGTTACCTGCAGGACCAGCTGTTGCCAGGCCATTGGCAAGGGCTGCCCACTGCCCACACCACCACTGCCCATGCCAGGCTGCTGGGCACGCTCCAGCTGCAGGGCAACATGGCGCCGCTCCTGCTCCAGGGCTCGCGTCAGTCGCTCAAAGCGGGCCTCCTGCTCTTTCACCGAGGCCAGAATGCTGGCAGCCGAGTGCACGTTGCAGTCCTCCATGACCAGGATGCCAGCAGGCTGCAGGCAAAGCAGAGCAAGGTCAGGGTGGGGCCAAGACAGAGGCCTGGAGAGGCCATCATAGGCCCCATGCCCACCCCACTCACAGATCATACAACTCATTCCCAGACCAGAGCATCCAGCTCTCCAGAGAGAAGCCGCATTGATTAAATTCTAAATTAAAAGCCATTAATCCGAGGCTGGCTGGAAGCAGCCGGCTCCCTCCCTGTGGAGTGTGGGGGCTCTGAGCTGGGAGCCCCTGCTTCCTGCCAGGTTCAGCAGAACCACTGACTGGGCGTCCCAGAGCCCTCTGGGAAGGGAAGGGTAGGAAGAGCTGGCGTGACGACCTCTCAGATCCCAGGCCCTCTGCTGCCCACAGCACATGCCAGCTCATCCCAACCTCATGGGGCCAGCACAGGCCCAACTCTCGGAGGCAGTGCTCCAGCCCAGAGAAGGCAGGGCCCCCAGCCATAGCCACACAGCTGGTGCACCAGTGGGCAGGGAGAGAGAAGCCGCTCCACAGCCGCCAGGGACACCTGGGCAGGTGAGGGGATGACACCGGCCTGCGGACCAGCAGTTAGGCCTCCACTCACAGCCACGCTGGCTGGGAACAAGGGTGCTATCTACCCACATGACAGAGTAAAAATTGAGTACAGCCTGGTTGGGATTCTGCACTCAGAAGTGGTCCAGGCGCCTCACGCCGGATCTGGAGGGAAGGTGGAGGGCAGGGTCCCAGGCGTCTGAGGCCCAGTCTGTGGGGAGGGTCAGGCCTGCCTGGGCCCCTGCCCGGTGCTGCCCCTGAGGGCCCCAGGGTGGTGGGTAGGGGTGGCAGGAACTCAGCAGCTGCAACCACAAACCAGCACTCTTCTCGCTGCTTGCTCCCTGGCTGCCCAGCATATTTGTTCTTCATGAGCAAAAAGAAGCAGGGGAAGTATATGGAGCCCAGACCTGCACATAGCAGCAGGCCAGCAGGCGGAGGGCAGGCCATGTGCTCAGGGCCTCCTCCTGGTTCAGCCCACACCAGCCGGCTGAGGCAGACTCTGCTGGCCCTGGGGCCCCTGCACAACACAGGGCTTGAGCTTAGAGACACAGAGCAGTGGGCAGCACCCTTGGAAGGCCAGCTGCAAGAACTGAACCCTAGAAAGGAGGGGTCGGTGCTGGGCCTGGCCATCGGTACCAGCTGAGCCAGGGACAGGGTTGGGGGGCATGCGTGTACATAGAGTTGAAGACACCATGGAGCCCAGCCCACTGTGAAGCTGGGGAAACCAAGGCCCAGTGAAGCAAAAGGCCAGCATAGGTCCCAGAAGCTAAGTTTCATTTTCCCAGCACCTGTCATGCAAATAAAACAGGCAGTGTGACCCAGCAGAGGGGCAGCGAAGTCAGTATGTTGGGCTGGGAGAGGCGGTGGCCATCATGGGGGGAGGGGAGGAGCTTGCGGGGGATGAAGAAAGTGAGGTATAGACTGGGTTCTTTGGCCAGCGGGGAGTAAGGGACAAAGAGCATGGCATGTCCATGGCTGTGGGCACACAGCCTCCTGGGCACACCCACTGCTACCTGGGTACCAGCCACAGATGCACGCAGCCCCACACTTGGTGCTACTCAGACAGTAGAGTAGGCCTTGTGCAGGATGGACTGAAGCTGGTGGCCCCAGGCAAGCATGGTGGGGTCTTCCTCCCTGGGGGGCAGGGGGTGGAGCCAGGTCACTCAAGCCCTTGGTCGAAGTATGGGTCTCAAGGCCCTGGGAGGTGGTGATCAGGATATCTGTGGGCCGTGGGGCACCTGGGTGGCTCAGATGGTTAAGCGTCTGCCTTTGGCTCAGGTCATGATCCTGGGGTCCTGGGATCGAGTCCCGCATTGGGCTCCCTGCTGGGTGGGGAGCCTGCTTCTCCCTCTGCCTCTGCCTCTCTCTCTCTCTGCCTCTCATGAATAAATAAAAGATTAAAAAAAAAAAAAGGATATCTGTGGGCCTCATACCTAGGAGGTGACTTCCTCCTTCCTTGTGCCAGGACATGGATTCCTGACTGACCTCAGGCTCCCCTTCAGACCAGGCTGGGGCTGCAGACCCTGGGGACAGCCCCAGCCTCCAGCTTCCCTGCCCTGGGCCCTCCAGCATGTTCCAACTCTGGGCTCCAAGGAACTCCCCCGTAGAGGGGGCCCACTTGCTCTGGCAGGGGCCCAGAAATCTAAGGCAGTGAGAAGGTAGCCAAACCCCACAATGACCTTCCCATTGCCCAGTTCTCTCAGCTGGAGCTAAATGACTGTGTGTCTCCCAGGAGACACCCCCAAATGCCAGCCAGCTTGGAGGAAGAGTACCGTGTAACCATCCACAAAGAGCAGAGACTCTGGGTCTGGGGCCCATGCTCTCTGCCTCAGCCTGACGGTGCACCCCTCTATCTGCATGTGGGTGGGGATGCTGGGCCTGTAGTCCACAGCCTCCTCACCTCGGTGGCCTTGAGGGCAGCCCTGGGGTATGCAAGAGGGAGGCTGCTGGCTGGCGGCATCTAGGAAGCAGGGAAGACCTAAGCCTACTCCCCTGACATGGTGGCCTTCCTGGGTCCGAGGTATACGGCCTGTGCACAGGAGCACGTGTGGGTACAGGTGAGCTGGGCCAGCACTCCAGAGGGCGGCTTTTCTGATGATAACTCAAAATGCTATTTTTATATTAAAACAATAAATATGTAATGACATGGAAAGCAAACTGTACATGAATTTTTTTAAGATTTTATTTATTTATTTGAGAGAGAGAGCACAAGCAGGGGGAGGGGCAGAGGGAGAGGGAGAAGCAGACTCCCCGCACAGACATGGGGCTCGATCCCAGGATTCTGGGATCACGACCTGAGCCAAACGCAGACGCTTAATGGACTGAGCCACCCAGGCGCCCCTGTACATGATTTTTTAAGATTGACCACGAGACTGTAAAGACATCATCCCCAGAGGGGCATCAGGGAGGGGCCCTATCCTGGGGAGGGCCCGAGGCCAGCAGGGAAGTGCCATGCTTGCAGGGGTCTCAGCTGACCCTTAATTTCCTCTCTGGCCAGTGTCATCACAGCTTCCATTCACCTGGCAAGGGCCCCACACTGCCCATCAGCCAGAGCCCTCACAACCCTCATCCAGACCCTAGCTGCTGGCTTTGCAGTCCCTGGTGCAGGCTGCTCACCATGCCCGACCTCCCAGGAACGAACATGGAATGCAGAGCCAGCCTCACTGGCCCCAGGCAGGAATGAAGGCAGTGAACCTGGGGTAAACCTATCTTTGCCTGGACATCCCACAAGTGATCCCAGGTGGACACATTGCTGAATGGATGAAGGGATGGAAGGACAGAAGGCTGGATGGATGGGGAAATGGATGAACGAGTTAATGGACGTGTGGATAGGAGGGTGAGTAGGTGGTTGTGCGAGAGGATGGTGGTGGACAGAGAGGTGGGTGGAGAGTCAGATGGGCAGGTGAATGGGTGTAAGGTGGTGGGTGGGTGGAGAGTCAGAAGGGCAGGTGAATGAGTAGGTGGGTAGTGGGTGGGTGGAGAATCAGATGGGCAGGTGAATGGGTGTAAAGTGGTGGGTGGGTGGAGAGTGAGATGGGCAGGTGAATGAGTAGGTGGGTAGTGGGTGGGTGGAGAATCAGATGGGCAGGTGAATGGGTGTAAGGTGGTGGGTGGGTGGAGAGTCAGATGGGTGGATGAATGGGTGGGCGGGTAGATAAGAACAAGGCTCTGAAATGCTGCTGGGCAGGGGGAGCGTGGACCCTGAGCACTTTGGGGCACAACTGTGGCTAACACTCGGTCCACCAGGAAAGCAAAGGCACCACCAGAGGAGCTAGGGGGAGATGCCGAGCCTTCCCCTGAAACCTAAACCCACATTTGACGTCTTCCTGCTGACCCAGACATTCTTCCTCACAAGGAGTCCAGCCAAACCCTGCTCCAGAAAATCAAATTATGGGGCCCGAGTCCAATCTGGGTTGAGGAATTAGAGGAATTTCCCAAGGGTCAGGCCGGCAGGGGGAGGCAGGCAGGAGGCCTGGGCTCCAGTCCCGACTCCTCGCCGGCCATCTGTCGGCACACGGCCAGCTGTCCCCCAAGAGGGAAGAGAGGACTGGCCACTGGGCAAACCTCATTCTGCCCCCGCCCCCCATCTAGATAGGGAAGTGGTGTGAGCAGAAGCAGAACCCTGGCCTGGTGGCTCCAAAGCCCACTTTGCCTGGGAGGGCATCACGTCCCCCACCCTTAACACTGCCAGCATGGTGACTTGCTCCCAGCACGGCTGGCCAGGCCTCATGGGGGCCCATCTTTACCCTGTCACCCCTACTGTGGTCAGACAGTGCCCGCAGCTGCAGGGATAGCTTCTGGCCAGCCCAGAAGGATGGGCACTGAGCCAAGGCTGGAGCAGGAGGCCTGGGCCGGGGAGTTCACACAGGGCGGAGTCCGTGTCTGTCCATCCCCGCCAGGACCACAGTGTTGCTCGGAAGTCAGTGTCAGGCCTGGGGTGTCTGGGCGGGAGGAGGCTGTTCTTAACCTCAAAGCAGTGGGACAAACTGCCAAGGAAAGACAGAGCAGCTCAACTTTGTGAGAACCAAGCATTTCTGTACATCCCCCGCCAAAACAGCATCACGGACTGTGGTTATGGTGTTTTGGTTTGGGTTTTAAAGTGACACCGTTTACAGTAACATATGCAGGGCGTGTTTCAGACGAAAGACAGGCAATGGCTTTTCTTCTAGACCTTGACTTCATCACGGCAGAAGCTGGTGAGGGGCACACGGGGAGGCATCACACTAGGTCCCTCTACTTCTGTGCATTTGCAATTTTCCATAATAGAAGGTGGGAGAAAAAGATATAAAGACAACCAAAAGACAATCGACACATTGGGATCAGGTCTTTGTGACAACCAGCAGTAAAGTGACACCCTTCATCTCTAAAGCACTCTTGCAAATCAATAAGAAAAAACCAGAACCTCAACTTTAACTGTGTAAAGGCTATAAACAAGGGATGTGGCCAGAGACATAAGATGCAAAGCAATGAGCATGGAAACCAGCAAGTGTGCCCACGTCCTGACTACAAGGAGATGCAGATGCGTCTCAGGTCACTGAGACACTCTGGGTAGCAGAGTTCTGCACCTACCAGTGTTGCCAGCGTTCAGGGAGGTGCTGAGTTACTGCTACAATTGAAGGTAAGGAAGAGACAGAAAAGCAGCAAGTGAAGGAGGAGGCCTGGGAATTCAGCTCCCCAGGGGCCTAGGCAGTGCCACCCGTGGGCTGAGGGAAGCAGAGGGACTCTCAGGGAGCTGACAGAATGGTAATTGGATTCAGCCTGGAAATTAGATTTCCCCAGCAGAGGAGGCACCCCTGTTGCAAGGGACCAGACGCCGTGATGGGGGTGGGGGCGGGGACAGATGGCCCCTTAGTGACCTGCCCCCAGGTTGTCCACATGGATAAGCAGCAGCACTCGTCTGATGATCACACTCGCATGTGCAGGGAGAACAGTCTGGGGGGGGCTCTTCCCCTGTGCCAATGGGGTGCCCTAGGCCAAGTGGTCCAGAACGACCAGAGGCTGGGGGCGGTACTGATGTAGGAGCCTCAGGGTCAAGTCAAGGCAGGGACACTTGTAGGGGCCCAGGGCGCCTGAGGTCCGGGAGCTGAGAGCCTGGAGCTGGGAGCGCAGGCCAGACAGGGCAGAGACAGGCCTCACTCTGACAGGAGTGCAGGCAGAGACAGGTGAATATCCCAGCTGCTGCCCCCTCCTCGGTGGGAGGCCTGAGCCACAGGGAGCCACCACCAGAGGCACCTAAAGGGGTGGCCTGAGATTCCCACTGGGACAGGTCTCAGTCACCAAGTCTCCTTGGTTCCCTGGGAACTGCCTCTATCAGAACTCATGGGATGGGGATGGACAGCTCTCCCCCAGGCCCCAGGCTGGGATTCAGGGCAGCCCCCTTGCTATCCCTCCTGCACCTGACCCAGATTCCAGCCGGAGCCACAGTCCCAGAGCGATACCCTGCAGGCTCCGAGTGTGGGGTATCGGCAGCAAGGATTCACTCCTCAGCGGTCCCTGTAGCAGCCAGCCCAGGGGCACCCCCAAGGGCCCAAGGCCCCAGGGCTGGGGAGCCACGGGGCTCCAGATGAGGAGGGTGGGGCCTGGCAGTCACAGTGCCCTCTCTGCTTGCACCAGCAGCCCAGCCACTCCACCTTGGCCATGAGAGGGGAAACTGGGGGGCAAGGGAGGGGTCAAGCCCCAGGGTATCCTACTGTGTGGGGTGGGCTGGCCGGCTGCTTCCAAGGCCAATGCCACCAAGATACCTTGAGTGGCTCCTCCGCCCTCCCAGCAGAGGCTCACACTCCCCTCCCCCACACTCCATCTCAAGGACAGCAGAGCAGCATGGTGGGGCGGTTATGAGGGCCCAGGCTCAGAGCCCCACCCTACCACACTCTGGGGTGAGCACAGGGACCAAGGCATTCCCGAGGAGGGGGCTGACACTCAAAGCCAGGCTGGGACCAGAAGCAGACAGCCCTGACTGGCACCAGAGCCTGGGAGCTCAGCCCCTACCAAGGGGCCAAGGTGTCCATGAAATGTCCAGATAGCCCCACTAAAGCACAGCTGCGGCGGCTGTCTAGCCAGGCCAAGGGCTGCAGCAGGACGAGTATGGCAGTCACCCACACTGGCTACTGGCCTGTGTACACTAGGAACGCCCTTTCCCCCCCAAGACGGTGGACCCCCTTCTTCCTGGCCCCCTCTGTCACCATGGCAACACCCAGGCTTCTCTGTGAGGGACAGAGCCTCTTTGTGGTGGCACAAAGCCCCTTTGAGGGGCAGTGGGAGTGCAGCCCCTAGGAGCCTGTGGCCAATAAGCCTCTGGGGGGTGAGGCAGGGCCCCTCAGCCCAGCCACCCCCCTCTCGGGTTGCAGAGCCTGGTGATTAGCAGCTGGGACCGATCCCCCCACCCCAGTGCCACCTGCCCCAGCTGCCCACAGAAGGGTCCCTGGGATGAGCCCCACAGCTGTCGGCTAGAGTCTGGGCGGTTTTCCCTATCTTTCCCATCATTTTGACAAGGAACACACTCTGCCTAGATAAGAGGAAGAGGCACTGGCAGTGGGGAAAACTCCCACCTGATGGGAACTGAGCCACCAGGCTCAGGACCCAGTGGGAACTGGACACAAGAAGTCCCTGGGGGGCAGACAGGTCAGATGACAACAAGTCTGGCACCAGGTCTGCTGAGGGGGCTGCGCATGGCATCCAGGCCTACCCCAGCGCGCCGTCCCTTGCTTCTTTCGCCTGGCTTCCCCTGCTGTAGGGGGTCCCTGTCTTTGCCTGCCTTCCCCGGGGGAGAATGCAGCTGGCTGGCCCAGCTGTGTGGCCTGGGGTGGGCCTGCTGCCGCCACAACCTCAAGACAGACTTGGACAAGAGGAACCGGCTGTGGTGTAGTTGGCTCCAGGGTAGGGGAGAGGAGACCCTGAAGGCAATGCGGGCCACGTGATGGAAGCCAGCACAGAGCACTCCTCCCCATACCCCAGCAAGGTTGCCCTGTCAGGGCCCTAGCTCACCCTACCAGGCTCCCAGCCCTGGAACCCCTCCCCATCCCCGCCTGTGGGTCCCTGCCACCCTGACGGCTGCTGACCAGGCACTTGGCAGTGCCCCTGCATGCCGGGCGCCCTGCCCGGGCAGCCCTCCCCAAGCAACCTCAGCCTGACCCACTGCAGCTTTGCTAACTAAGCCACTGGGGTGGGGGGTCACGGCCCCGGGGCAACAGCACGAGGCAGAGCTGGCCCCAGGAGAGATCAGTCTCTTTGTGGGCAGATCTACGCAGGTCCCGGGGAGGCTGCCAAGGGGCCAACCCTGACATGGCAGTGCCCCTCTGAGTCAACAAGCACCCCCTAACACCCTCGCCTCACCCTCCCTGCCTGCTTTTCCCGTCAAATTCCCGCTAGCTGCTTGCAGGCACCAATGTACCTGCCCATCATCAGCAATACCAGGGCAATTTTCTCCACAGCCCTGGGAGGGAGGGTGTGGTGGGGCCTATAGCGAAGGGGGCTCCCAACAAAGCCCAGCCCAGGTTCTTGCCATCCAGGGAGATGGGGTCCTGGGGCTCAGCAGGACTGTCTTCAGCCTCCAGAAGGCAGTTCTCTGGGAAGAGTGAGATGTGTACGGAAATTGGCCACTCATTCCCTCCCTCAGCAGGAACAACACTGGGGACTCAAGGAGGGAGACTCCGCCGGACTTTGGCAGCACAGCGCCCACAGCCCAGTGCCTGGGACAGGGCCAACAAGCACCACAGGTGGCAGGAAGGCCCTCCAGCTGCCATGGGCAGAGGTAGGGTGGCTGGGGCCATCCGGTTCTGGATGGGTCAGAGGTGAGTGTGGGCGAGAGAGCAGTGTATGCCCTGGGGAGGGAGGTTCTAGGCCCTTCCAGCCCTGCTCCTGGCCCACAGCATGCAAGGGCCAGGTCCCCTCTAGTCTGCTCTTGTCCAGGGTCAACAAGCAGGTGACCATGGCCAGCTCAGGCTTCTCCCGGGCCCCAGGAACATCCCTTCCCTCCCAGAAGCTTAGCTGGACACCAGCCTTGCTGCTCCTAACCCCCTCTCCAGGCTGGGAGCCAGTTCAGCTGCTCCTGAAGCTCAGGAGTGCCCATGGCAACAAGTCCAGACACTACCAACCTCCAGCCAGTAACAAACTCCCCCCTTTTATATGCAAATTACTCAGTGGGAAAGGGCAGGGGGCTCCACCCCACCCCCACCCAGCACAGACTTTAGGCCCTGCAGTGTCCCCTCCGACTCCCCGCCCCCCACCCACACATGCCATGAGCGCCTGCTGGGAGCTGGACTTGTTTGTGTGTCCCATCCCTGCCAGAAGGAGGTGGGAACACTGCAGAAAGCATGCGTACAGTTTGGGGACCTCCCAAAACTCACCTGCAGGCACATGTGGCAGCCACCCCCACAAGCACACGCACACACCTACAGGGACGCACGATGCACCCACAGGCACACCCACACCCATCCACGCTGTGTGGCTGCTGCTGAGCTCACCATAGCTGCCCCGTGGGACCTGACCTCACCTGCCCCACTGGAAAATGGGTGGTGGGTGGCCTGAAAGTCCTGACAGGTCCTCGTTGCAGGAGGGGAAGGTAGGCAGAGCGCTCCTTAGCCCTTGTGGGCCCTGGTAAGGGTCAGCATCCTAACACAGACCCTGTTACTGTCCTGAACACCTGCAAGGTTGCCCCCCATCAAGACCTCTGAGGCCAGGCCTGTCTGTGACACCACAGTCTGCAAGTGGCTCCAGCCTCTGGTCCACACCAAGTCTCTCTGTGGCAGGTGAGGGCAGCTGGGCCACGGACCCTGGACAGAAGCACCTAGCCAGCAGAGAACTGCCCACAGCACAGCACACCAGCATGCCGGGGCAAATCCTACTGGAGAGAGTCACTTTTCGCTAAATTATATTTAGCACACTTATTAGCACAAGTACTAGGGAATAGCTGATATGTGTCCTCGAAAGGTCGAAGGCAGTGTTGAACTGATGAACTGGGAACAGACCGTAATGGAAGGGAGTGATCATAAATGACGAGGCCCCCATGGGCAGAGGCGGGGAACGGCACACGGGTTGCCGCAGTAAATCTGCACACAGTGGGGTAGCAGAAAGCAAACTCAGGCCAGTCCTTCCAAAGCAGCAGAAAATGACAAGAAGTCGATGAAAGAGGGAAGGCAAGAGATGTGGAAACTAGATCCCAGGACGAAACTTCCACACAATAAAAATTCCCCAAGGGAGAAAAAGCAGAGCGGCGCTGTCAAAACGGGCAGAAACCACCCTCAAGAGAGAAGGCCTCCAGCGGGCTTGTCAGCGTACGGGTCAGAATCAAAGCTTCCTGTCCAGAACACCAGCTCAGAAAAGTGTGGATGTGTCTATTTCTGGCATTTTACGATTCACTCTTGGTAGGCTGAGGTATCCCCCCCACACACACCCGTTTCCTAAGTGCTCGAGGCTGGCTCTGTGGTGTGGGAAGGAGGCACGCGCCTGGCCTGACCTGCTGGCGGGGCGAACATTCCCCGGAGCACTCGTTCTCCGCCAGGCTGTCCACATCCCAGAGGGGCTGGACACCGTCCATCCGCAGATGTCAGCTGTACATCCTGTTGCCCGCTCATCATCTCTTGTGCTGCAGACACTCTTTTACGGCCAGGACTAGCTGAGAGCTTTGTTCAACAGGATGCCTGGCTTCCTTACCTTGAGATCTCTAAAAAAGTTAACCTCGCTCTGAAATTCCTTAAGGAAACTTCATGGTGAAATTCCTGGATTTTCAGAGTCATGATTTGCCATTCACATGATGGATCTTTCCTTTGCTCCTGGGAGGGAGCAAACAGGGCTCGCCGGGAGCCCTGGACTGCCCAGAGAAGTCCAGGCTAACCGGGTATTTCAGCTGGGTGTCACCCCACCATAGGCAGAAGCTCCAGACCACATGCCTCGGGGAACAAGGGTTGCTGAGGGGTTGAAACGTATTTTCCAGCAAGGCCTGGATACGCTGCGTGCCTTAAGGTGACTTCAGCTGTCCCTAGCCATCCTTTGCAAGCTGCCTGTGGGGAGTGTTTTTACTGTCTCAAGATATCTGTGGATCTGTGGATTGATGAGTGTAAGAGATTAGGTATAAAAAAAAGAGAGATTAGGTGTGAATCCATGAAACACAAAACAAAGTCCAACCAAGCCAAAAATAACAACAAACCCAAACACTACACACACACACTCACGTACACACACAAACTCACAAAAGATATGACATCATGGATGTGCTCATTAACTAGACCGCAGGAATTCTTTCACAATGTATTCGTATATCCAACCACTATGACGTACACACCAAGTAGCTTATAAATTTGTCAATTATACTCAGTGAAACTGAAAAAAAATGAAGAAAAACGAAGGAACGTTTTTAGCTACCTTAATTTTACAAATTCAATTGCTTAAAAATAAACTTGAGGGGCACCTGGGTGACTCGGTCATCGGGCATCTGCCTTCGGCTCAGGTCATGATCCCAGGGTCCTGGGATCGAACCCCACATTGGGCTCCCTGCTCGGCAGGAAGCCTGCTTCTCCCTCTCCCACTCCCCCTGCTTGTGTTCCCTCTCTCGCTCGCTCTCTCTCTCTGTCAAATAAATAAATAAATAAAAATCTTAAAAAAATAAAAAATAAACTTGAAAAATGTAAAAAAAAAAACCCACCCCACTCTCTTGTGTTCAGTATGTCTCTTCTCTGTATAATTTTTTAAAAGGATTATAAGAGAATACTATGAACAATTATACACCAACAAATTGCATAACCTAGAAGAAATGAACAAATTCCTAAAAACACACAATCTACCAAAAGTGACCCATGAAGAAACGAAACCTGAGCTGACCTAATAACTAGCAGGCAGATTGAATCAGTAAGTAACCCTCCCAGTAAGGCCCAGGACCAGATGGCTTCTCTGGTGAATTCTAACAAATACTCAAAGAGGAGTTAACATAAATCTTCAAACTGTCCCCAAAAATCGATAAGAAAGGAACATTTACTAACTCATTCTACAAGGCTGGAATTATCCTGATACCAAGCCATAAAAGAAAACTATGGATCAACAGCCCTTGTGAAAACTGATGTAAAAATCTTCAACAAAACACCAGCATTCTGAATTCAGCAGTGTATTCAAAGGATTATACACCATAACCAAGTGGGATTTATTCCTGAAAGCAAGGATGGCTCAACATATAGAAATCGACCAACATAATACCCTGTATATTAACAAAATAATGGGGGGAAATGATAATTTCAATTGATGCATAAAATACATTTGACAAAATTCGACACTCTTTTATGATATAAACACAAACTAGGAATAGAAAGAAACACTTTTACATGATAACGAGCATACATAAAAAAGACATCATACTCTACATGCTACACATTATATTACACATACACCACAGCTTACATCACACCCAATAATGAAAGAGTTAAAGCTTTTCTCCTAAGATCAAGAATAAGGCAGGGATGCTGCTTTTGCTACTTTTGTTCAAGTCCTCTTCTATTAGAAATCTTAGTTAGATCAGTAAGGCAAGAAAGAGAAATAAAAGGTATCCAAATGGGGAGGGAAGACGTGAAATTCTGTTTGCAGATAATATGATCTTAAATGTAGAAAATCCTAAAGATTACACACACAGACATATACACACACACCCTCAGAACTAATAAAGCAATAAAGTTGTAGGGTACAAAATCAATAAACAGAAATCACTCACAATGAATAATCTGAAAAGGAAATTAAGAAAATTATTTCAGTTACAATAGCATCAAGAAGAACAAGAAACTTAGAGATAAACTTAACTAAGGTGAAGAAAGACACTTGCACACTGAAAACTACAAAACCTTGCTGAAAGAAATTAAAGATGACCTACCTACACCAATGGAAAGACATTTCATGCTTATAGAATGGAAGACTGGATATTGTTAAGATGTCAATATTACCCAAAGTGATCTACCAATTGAATTCAGTCCCTATCAAAATTCCAATGGCATTTTTTACAGAAATAGAAAACTCCATCCTAAAATCCATATGGAATCTCAAAGGATCCTGAACAGCTAAAACAATCATAAAAAAGAACAAAGTTAGAGGCCTCACACTTCCTGATTTCAAAATTTATTACAAAGTTTTAGTAATGAAAACAGTGTGGTCATGGCATAAAGGCAGACATATAGACCAATGGAATAGAATAGAAATAAATCCTCATAGGGGCGCCTGAGTGGCTCGTTGTTAAGCGTCTGCCTTCGGCTCAGGTCATGATCCCAGGGTCCTGGGATTGAACCCCACATCGGGCTCCCTGCTCCGCGGGAAGCCTGCTTCTCTCTCTCCCACTCCCCCTGCTTGTGTTCCCTCTCTCGCTGTGTCTCTCTCTGTCAAATAAATAAAATCTTAAAAAAAAAAAAGAAAGAAATCCTCATATATATATGATCAACTATTTTTTACAAGGTTGTCAAGACCATTCAATGGGGGAAATAATTGTTTTTTCAATAAATGGTGCTAGGAAAACTGGATATCCTCATGGAAAAGAATAAAGTTACAACATTTTATAACATATGCAAAAATTAACTAAGAATGCATCAAAGATCTAAATAGAAGACCTAAAACTATAAAACTCTTGGAAGAAAACATAGGGGGACAGCTTTGTGATGTTGGATTTGGCAATGATTTCTTGGATATGATGGCAAAAGCATAGGCAACAAAAGTAAAAATAGATAAATCGAACTATATCAAAATTGAAAACTTTTGTTCAAATGACATAATCAACAGAGTAAAAAGGCAATGCAGAGAATGGCAGAAAGATTTTTAAATCATGTACCTGATAAGGGATTAACATCCAGAATACATAAAGAACTCCTACAAATCAACAACAACAAAAAACAAACAACCCAGTTTAAAAACGGGGAAAATATTTGACCACACATTTCTTCAAAGAAGATACATAAATGGCCAAGAAGTATATGAAAAGATGCCCAATATTACTAATGTTAGGGAAATGCAAATCAAAAGCACAGTGAAATGTCACCTTCACCCATTAGATGACTACTCTCAAAAACACAAAATAACAGGTTTTGGTAAGGACGTGGAGAAATTGGTGCTCTTGTGCACAGTTAGTGGGATGTAAAATGGCATAAAAAGAAAATCAATATGGTGGTTCCTCAAAAAGTTAAAAATAGAATTACTGTATGATCAAGTAATTCCACCTCTGGGTATACATCCAAAAGAACTGAAAGCAAATGATTGAAGAGATATTTTACACTCATGCTCATAACAGCATTATTCGCAATAGCCAAAAGGTGAAGCAACTCAAGTGTCTACCAATAGATGAATGGATAAACAAAATGCGATACACACTTATGGACCATGGAATGTTATTATCAATGGAAGAGTATTCCACCTTTAAAAGGAAGGAAATTTTGACACATGCCACAACATGATGAATCTTTTTTTTTTTTTTTTTTTTATTTATTTATTCGACAGAGAGAGAGATAGCGAGAGCAGGAACACAAGCAGGGGGAGTGGAAGAGGGAGAAGCAGGCTTCCCGCTGAGCAGGGAGCCCGATGCGGGGCTCGATCCCAGGACCCTGGGATCATGACCTGAGCCGAAGGCAGACGCCCAACGACTGAGCCACCCAGGCGCCCCCACAACATGATGAATCTTGAGAAATCATGCTAAGTGAAATAATCCAATCATAAAAAGACAAATACTGTACTATTCCACTTTTATGAGTCATCTAAATTAGTCAAATTCACAGAAAGACATAGTAGAATGGTGGTTCCAGGGGCTGGAGAGAGGGGGTAATGGGTTCATTAATGTTCATTAATGGATACAGAGTGTCAATTTTGCAAGATGAAAAAGTTTTGGAGATTGGTTGCACAACAATGTGAATATACCTAATGATACAGAACCAAACATTGAAGAATGGTTACAATGGTAAATTTTGTATATTTTACCAAAAAATAGAAATTTTAAAAAAGCCATCTTGTGGCTCTTAGAATATGCAAAACATTCTTTTAAATAAATAGATAAAAGACAAAAATTTAAGCATACCAAGCTGACTATTTAGAAACAGTGAAAAATATATTCAAACATCATACATAAAAATATATGGGTTGTAGAATGGTGCTTGTCAGGAATGAAGGGTAGGGGAAATGGGGAGATGCAGGTCAAAGGGGATAATCTTTCAGTTATACAATAAGTTCCAGGGATCTAATGCACAGCATGGTGACTATAATTGACAATACTGTATTGTATACTTAGAAGTTGCTATGAGAGAAGTTGCTATGTTTATTTTTTTATTTTTTTTTTAAAGATTTTATTTATTTATTTTGACAGACAGAGACACAGCGATAGAGGGAACACAAGCAGGGGGAGTGGAAGAGGGAGAAGCAGGCTCCCCGCTGAGCAGGGAGCCTGATGTGGGGCTCGAACCCAGGACCCTGGGATCATGACCTGAGCCGAAGGCAGACGCTTAACGACTGAACCACCCAGGCGCTCCGAAGTTGCTATGTTTAATGTTCTCACCATAACAACAAACAATGACAATTTATGTGAGATGAAGGATGTGTTAACTAATCTTATTGTGGCAAACATTTTGTAATACATATGTGTACCAAATCATCACACTGTACACCGTAAACTCACACAATGTTATATGTCAATTATATCTCAATAAGCTGGGGGGAAATAGCCAAAGCTATACTCAGAGGCAAATTCACAGCTTTAAATAATTATTAAACAATAAAGAATGACTATGAATACGAGTGCACCAGAGCTGAATGAAAAACGCTAAAACATCCTTGCAACGAGCACCTTGTTTTCTATTTCTAAAGCTCTCCCAGGAGTAATACCCAGACAATTTCTAACAGAGAGAATCAACAACGTAAATGATTCCAGAATACCTTAAAAAAAAAAATGAATGAATATGAATAATCTAGGACAAACCTAAAATAAGTTAGCACATAGGTATCTAAGTCCCCAAACCAAGATTCCCGTTGAAATGACCAATGCATTTCTGACTACCTCTCACATGCCAGAAATAGAAATTTCTCATAGATGTAGTTCAGAGAGGACAGGACTTAAAGAAGTTACAGAAAATTAACCTGTGAGTCCAGGATCACACTGTGAAGTTCTGTCACCAGCTTTTAGGCCTCTGCATGGGCCAAACGACACAAATCTGAACCCTCACCTGCTGCCACATATGGTAACAAAGGTGAGGGGGTGTTGGGGAAAGTGACCACCTTGGCCTCTGCTGCATGGCAGCCAGCACAGCATCTGGCACGTGGCAGGTACTCAATTCATTTCTTTGCAAGAAGGAAGCAAGGATGAACAGCCGGAAAACAGCATCTAGACCAACAGAGCACTGTGGCTCCCAGGCCTGGGCTGCACTGAGGAACCCGGGCCTGTGTTCTGTAGGGAGGCTGATTTTTGTGAAAAACTGGAGAAATGTCAGGAGAAAGACTGCCCTGGGCTCCTGAAGGCTCAGGAGAATGCCGCCTTGCTGAGGGCATCTCTGCATCTAGAACGATGCAGGGAGTGGGTCCACAGAGACCCTCACCCAGACATAGCCTGCTGAGTCTGGAGGTGGGTGCAGCAAGGAGCGGGGCTGCCAGTGTGACAGGGACCAGACATGGCTTGTATCCTGGAGGCCATGGGGCATCTCATGGCAGGAGAAACCAGATAAATATTTGCTGAAGGAGTGAACAAGAGAACCAGGCCCAGCTCAAGAGCTTCCCCTGCCCTGGCTGAAGCAGCCCCTACCAGCTGCAGGGAAGGGGACAGCAAACACCCCTCCACTCCCACCCAGCCCCCTGGCCCTGCCCAAGACTGCTGTTCTCGGACCCAGGGTCTTGTCTGAGGTTCACTGTGGGGTGAACTGTGGGGATGCTCTGAGCAGTGGAGTCCGAGGAGGGGGACAGAGTCACCAGGAGCAAGGGGACGTGCCAGGGCCCAGGGTTCCCACAGGGCACAAGGCTGCTGCCTGTGTCATAGTCACAGATGGCCTCCTTCCCTGCACCATGCCCTGGGGCATCGCCTACCCCCACCCTCACTACACCTCTGGATGTCCTGGCCCTTTTATAAAGACAAAAGTTCGCAAGCATAAAGGCTTAATTAAAAATTAACTAATGCCCTGTTTCAAAGGTTTGGCAAAGAAACGTCTGGAATTATTTCTTCAAATACAAATACTGAAATAGTCTCATCATAACCAATAGCTCCCTACAGACAGGCAAATGCCAGAGAACTGTCACCAAGACACCTGGAAAGAGAAGATGTGCTTGCCTGGGGCAGGCCTGGGAGCAGGGCCCAGCTCTGCTTGCTGAGCCTCAGTTCCCCATCATAACTCCCTACCCGCATGCTGGGAGGCCCAAGAGAAAAGATGGTTTTGGTCCCATACAAGTCCCTGACCCAGCTGTGGTCCTAGCTACGGCCCTGCACCCTCTGGGGCCCTGGACAGGTCACCTGCCTCCCTGGGTGGCAATAAACCGGCCGCTCACCCTGGGCAGGAGGTGACAGGTGAGGCTGGCCGCCTGTGCCCACTGATGAGGGGGATGGGAGGCTCAGGAATCCCAGAGCCCACACCTGCCCTCCCATGCTGTGTTCAGGAAAGCCCCCTTTCCCAGCTCCAGTTCTCCTCAGAAGGCTCAGCATGTGGCCAGGGTACTTAGAACATACTATCCCAGGGGGCACCTGGGTGGCTCAGTCATTAAGTGTCTGCCTTCGGTTCAGGTCATGATCCCAGGACCCTGGGATTGAGCCCCACGTCGGGGTCCCCGCTCAGTGGGAAGCCTGCTTCTCCCTCTCCCACTCCCCCTGCTTGTGTCCCCTCTCTCGCTGTGTCTCTCTGTGTCAAATAAATAAATAAAATCTTAAAAAAAAAAATAGTATCACAGGGCCTGAACCTGGGACTTTCAACCACCTGCTGGCCTCTCTCCTGACCTCAGCATCCCTGCCTCCCCCTGCACACCTGTCCTTACTTCCCCCTGCATCCCTGCTCCTCCACTCTGTACTTCCATTTCTCTCTGGTACCTTCACTTCCCCTATTCCCTACCCTCTTTAGCAGACTTCCCTCTCCCTATAGCCTTGCCTCTTCCTTCCCCTGAACTCCCACCTTCCCTAAAGCCCCACTTTCCCCTATACCTCTGCCTCCTTGCACCCCTACCTCCCCTTGCAGCCTTACCTGCCCTGTCTCCTATACTCCTACATCCTTGCCCTTCCTCCCTCCTGCACCCCTCCCCTTCCCACCCGTTTCCCTCTCAGCCCTGTCAGGTCTTCTGGATCCCACGCTCACCCATGGTGGGTGAACTGGCTAGCCCATGGTATGCTCCGAGGGGCACGGCTGACACTCTCAGAGCCCTAGAGCCCTTCCCCCAGCATGGTCCTCTGGACAGGGTCAGGGTGCTGAGGTGCCTTGAGCCCTGGGCCTCCAACTGTGTGCAGAGGAGACTCCTCACTGAAGCTTCGACTCTTACTACAGAACCATCAGTGTGCCCTCCGCGAGGGTCCGAGTGACTCATCTTGGAGGTAATCATCTGTGGGAGTGCTGGCCTCCAAACCCCCTGGGCATCAGTCTGGGTGTGAGGAAGTACGCGTGAGACAGCCTGGTGGGACCAGAGGCCGAGGGCCAAGGGGAGGCCCTAGCACCCACTGTGTGCAATGCCCACAGAGCCGGGGGACCAGCCTAGCCTCCTGATCACCCGCATCCCTCAGCACAGCACCAGGAGTGGGGTCACCTCACAAACGCCTGCTGGGACACCTGGGCTCCCATTTCATGCTTGAGGGGACAGGAGGTGAGGTGGGGGCCTCACTGGAGGTGTTCCTCCCTTCCTGGGGTCTGTGTCCTATGCAGGGCCCTGGGTGGGCCGTCTGAAGACAGTGGGCCTAGCTATCTCTTGGGGGAGGGGCTGTCACGGGGCCCACCCTTAGGCCACTCTCTCAGGTCTCGCTGGCATCTGATGGCTCCCACCAAGGCTCTGTCCCCAGCATGAGGATGCGTGTGCGTACACACACACACCAGCAGCGTACACACACACACACACACCAGCAGTGCCTGAACCTCAAGATCAAGCCCAAGTTGTTTCAACACACACCAGCAGCGCACACGCGCACGCACACACACACACACACACACACCAGCAGTCCCTGAACCTCAAGATCAAGCCCAAGTTGTTTCAACACACACCAGCAGCGCGCACACACACACACACACCAGCAGTGCCTGAACCTCAAGATCAAGCCCAAGTTGTTTCAACACACACCAGCAGCGCGCACACACACACACACACACACACACACACCAGCAGTGCCTGAACCTCAAGATCAAGCCCAAGTTGTTTCAATGTAGAAAAACAGCTCTGAGCAAAAGTTATTTACTGCAGCGGCCCTGATGGTAGAGAACTGCAAACAGCCTGAGTCCATGATGAGATGTCCTTCTGAGCTCTTAGCTGAGGGGCACACAGGCCCCAGGGACAGAGGGGGCCTGACATGGGTGTGTGTGCCCCAGAGAAGCAGGACCAGCATAGTCAACCGCAAGTACTACCTGGAAATAGGGCACCCACCCTTCTGCGTTGGCCAAGCATCCCAACACCAACATGGGAGATGCTGGTGAGGTGCGGGGTGGGGATCACAACTTCCAGCCCCCTTAAACATGCACATGTGGAAATCACCTCCCAGGAACCTGTGGGAGGACAGAAAGTGCTGGGCTGTACAGACGCAACAGGTATGATTTCATTTTCCTTCTTTTCTGTATCTTCTACGTTTTCTATAAACAAGCACATACTTACAAATTTATTTTAAAAAGTAAAATGGACGGGCGCCTGGGTGGCTCAGTCCATTAGGCATCTGCCTTCTGCTCAGGTCGTGATCTTGGGGTCCTGGGACCAATCCCTGCATCAGGCTTCCTGCTCAGCAGGAAGCCTGCTTCTCCCTCTCTCTCTGCCCCCTCCCTGCTTGTGCTCTCTCGCTCACTCTCTCTCCGTCAAATAAATAAAATCTTTAAAAAAAAAAAAAAGAGGAAACTGGAGGTGGGGGTGCCTGGGTGGCTCAGTCGGTTAAGTTGATTTCAGCTCAGGTCATGATCTCAGGGTCATGAGATCAAGCCCACCCACATAGGGTTCTGGTATCCCAGAGTGTGCTTGAGATTCTCTCTTTCCCTCTTCCTCTGCTCCCCACCCCCGCTTGCGAGTGTGCTCTCTCTCTCTCTCCCCACCTCCCTCAAATAAATAAATAAATAAATAAAATCTTTAAAAAGCAAAATGGGGGCCTTTGGTGCCATGGTCATTTGGCATCTACGGGTCAGTCTTGTGGCCTCTCCCTTGCTCTCAGCCCCTCAGGCACACCCAGGGGAGCCTGGGCCAGCAGGATCTAGGAGGTACCTCCTTTGGCCTTGATCTTGAGCCTGGAGTGACAGGAGGTGAAGGGGGATGCTGCTTTGTAAAGCGTGGGCCTTGCTGGGGCTGAGACCCCTTCACCTACACCATCGCAGACTTGTGAGTGGCCCAGGCCTCCATCTCTCCATCTGTACACTCAGTGCCCCCTACCACCCAGGCACTGCAGCCCAGATCCCACAGGCAGGGATGGCCCACGGAGGTGCCGGCGTCTCCCTCCGGGGCAGAAAGTGAAGGCCCTGAGAGCTTGGGGGCGGCAGCATCTCGCAGCCTCATTATCTTGCAAAATGCAGAGAGCAGCAAGTACATTCAGACGAATGAATGGCCTAATTAGGATTTCACGGAGAGTGAAAATATTTTGAAAAGAAAAAGTTTAACTAAAGGCATATTCGAAATACCAAACCCTTCAGCTGCAAAGTCAACCTGGCAAGATGTGCCAGGGGGGTGGGGTACTTCCATCTATCCACCTGATAGTGGGCAGCCTTCCTGCGGGCGAGATAAGCTGGGGGCTGGGGGCCCAGGGAAATGCAGGGCTGGGGTAAATGCTACCACGGGCTTTGCAGAGACGGCCCAGGAGAGCCTGTGTGGGCCAGCACAGCACCATCTCGCCCACAGGCCTCACGAGGTTAGCCCTGCTTGCACGGGCCACACCAGCAGCTGTGAATCACCCTGAACAAGGATGGCACAGCCGGAAGCTGGTGCGGCGCCCGAGACGTAACTGCGTCAAGCCCTTCACAAGGCCTACAGGGTGAGCAGAGCCAGGGTCTGAGCCCAAGTCCTCTGTGCAGAACGTTCTTCTTCCTGCCTCGCCTGAGAAGCACGGGCTGTGGGGCTGGGAAAGGGATTGGGGCTCCTGTGGCGACCTGCCCACCTGGAAATGACACAGGAGTCTGATGACAAAGGCCCCTGGATGCCTGGCTGAGAGTTGCACAGGACAGAGAACTGCCATCGGGCACCAGGCTCTCCAGCCACACCAGCAGGGGCCCTGCTTCTGAGGGGCTCTACCGTGCAGGGACCTCTTTTCTCAGAGGGGGACAGGCTCTCTTGTGGGAGCCCTGAGACATGGGGAGACCGGCATAGGACATGCCACAGACCCACACAGGGAGGGCCAATTGGCTCCAAAGAGTGAAGCCTAAGGTGAATCCCACAGAAGTCCCAGGGAGAGGGACCCAACAGAGTGGTTCCAACAAGCACATGTAGGGTAAACATGCAGAATAACCATGACTTTTTTTTTTTAAAGATTTTATTTATTCATTTATTTGAGAGAGTGAGAGAGAGAGCACATGAGAGGGGAGAAGGTCAGAGGGAGAAGCAGACTCCCCGCCGAGCAGGGAGCCCGATGCGGGACTCGATCCCGGGACTCCAGGATCATGACCTGAGCCGAAGGCAGTCGCCTAACCAACTGAGCCACCCAGGCGCCCATAACCATGACTTTTGATAACAAAGACTGATCAAGGGGAGGCTCCAACCTGATATTTTTAATCAGGCAGTGGTCACTGGCTAAGGGCTAGACACTTGCCATGGGCACCACAAACCTGAGGACACATTACATGATGCTTCCAACTTCTGGTGACAGAAAATGTTAGTCAAGAAATGGTTCAGGGGTGGGGGCGCCTGGGTGGCTCGGATGGTTAAGCGTCTGCCTTCAGCTCAGGTCATGATCCCAGGGTCCTGGGATCGAGCCCCGCATCGGGCTCCCTGCTCCTTGGGAGCCTGCTTCTCCCTCTGCCTCTCTCTCTCTCTCTGTCTCTCATGAATAAATAAATAAAATCTTTAAAAAAAAAAAAAAAGAATTTGTCAAAGAAATGGTTCAGGGGTGCCTGGGTGGCTCAGTTGGTTAAGCATCTGCTTTTGGCTCAGGTCGTGATCCCAGGGTCCTGGGATTGAGCCCTGTGTCGGGCTCCCTGCTCAGTGGGGAGTCTGCTTCTCCCTCTCCCTCTGCCCCTCTACCCTGCTCGTGCACTCTCTCTCTCTCGAATGAATGAATAAATAAAATCTTAAAAAAAAAAAAGAAATGGTTCAGATACAAGTGAAAAATAAAGTTAAATCCTCAACCTACATTTATGTCAAAATAAATTCTAGATAGATGAAATCTTGAATGTAAAACACTAAACTAGAAATACCTCAGGAAAAGATAGGGGCGCCTTTACCTGATTAGGTGCTCTGGAAGGACAATAGAATAACTAAAAAAGGAAAACGTTCATTGAATTTCACCGTAAAATATAAAAATTTCCATCATAAACAAAAATTGAAAGACTGAGAAAGAACTTGCAGGCACACAGATGAGGGAAGAATTCATACTTTTTTTTTTTTAAAGATTTTATTTATTTATTTGAGAGAGAGAGAGTGAGAGAGCACAAGAGGGGGGAGCGGGAGAGGGAGAAGCAGACTCCCCGCCGAGCAGG
>NC_138381.1:57090167-57240765 GCF_054177405.1 Leptonychotes weddellii
CTCTCATGCTCTCTCTCTCTCATTCTCTCTCTCAAATAAAGAAATAAAATCTTTAAAAAAAATAAATAAAGATTCCAATCAATGACTGAGAAACACATCAAAACCCCAAAAAACCCCAGCACGGGTCCAGTGGTCACAGAAGCGCAGCCATGCTCAGCACAGCTGTGCGGAGGCTGATGACAAGGCTGCCACGGGGCAAGGCCAGGCTGGGGGAGGGGGGCTCCCCAGGAGGTGGTATTAGTGCTGGCATGGCTGCAATGAAGGGCACCCACAGCCCCGCACTGCCTTCCGGCTCCCCCTTCTCAGGGAGCCCTGCAATTCTCATCACCAGCTTGCAGTTCTACGGTTGGCCCCTTTCTCTGTTTGTTGCCGCCTTCTTGGCCAGGCCAGGGGTTCCCCGAGGGCAGGCCTGTGCCTGATGGGGTCACAACACTCAGCATCTGACATGGAGCTCAGCAACTGGGTACCGAATGGCTGAAGGTGAGTATGGGAGATACACAGGTGCTTGCCATCAGCCCCTATCCCAACTTAGTCCCCAGGTCTCCCCCTCTCCATCTCCCTCTTGATGTGGTCAGGGCTACACCCCAGGGTCCCCACAGAGCAGGGAGGCCCTAGCCAGGGCCCAGCTTCTGCTTCCCAGTTTGTGAAATGGTCCCAGCCCAGAGGAGAGATGGCAGGAAGAACACAGCTATCATTCCAGTGCCCACGGCAGGCATGAATAGTTAATCACTGTAGCAGACAAGAATAATCAATCACCACACTCAAGAAGGACAGGACGGAAACAAAAGAGAGGAAAAGGCAGAGAGAGACACAGAGAAGATCAGAGAAAAACGGGGAGAAGACCAGGAGAAGGAGGTAGAAAGGGATAAACAGGGACAGGAAACAAGCAAGCAATGCTGGGAGACCGGGCAAGAGCAGCGGGCAGGATAAGGGAGACCCTGTGACCAGAGCTATCGTTTGGTGTCTGGCTGGTTGGCCTACCAGGAGTTAAGGGGGGTAGGGGCCAGCACCCTGCCAACCTCACCCCCAGATACCACGTCACCCATACCACAAGAAATGCCACGTTCTGAGCCCTGGATGCAGCCTGAGCCTCTTCATCCCAATCCAGAGGCCCCCCTCCCCCAGCCCAACTGCCAGCCACTGAGCTGCCTGGCCTGACCTTGATCGGCCCAGGGGTACACCGCCAGGTGGCAGCAGATGCACAGCTACCACCAGCCCAGCAGGCAGCTTCCCACACCCACAGTCATGTGGAATAGGGAAGAAGGAGCCAGGCCCTGTCCCTCCCTGTCCTACAGCCCCTGGCACAGAACACTGAGGTGTCTGGAGGCCTGGGGGCTCCTAGGTGTGTGGCCACTGTCTTCTCATCACACAGCATGGCACTGGCTGGGCCAGGCCGTCCACACTGGATCCTTGGGGCCACTGAGAATCCACAGGGCTGGGTTGGCCAAGCCTCCCGTAGAGACAGTGCCCGGTGGGGCAGGAGCAGATGGCTGGGTTGGGGACTGGGCACCCATACTGGAGGAACAAGAATGACCAGAGGCATTGTCTTTAGCCATCGCCACTCTATAAATGCAGCCACCGCAGCAAACTCTCACGGGCCCAGGTGCTAGCAGCACGTACTTCCCCACCACTCAGAGGGACCCAGGGGACACAGGGACCACACTGCTTCCTAGCCCTGCCATACTCCCCAGGCACCATGCCTTAGTCTCGCTGGAGGAGCGACTACCAGGTAAACCTACAAACACCGGTAACACCCAGGGCCATGGGCTAGCACATGACAGTCTGTCCCCAGCTGGTAGCTCTAGTCTCCCCCGGGCAGGAGGGACCACCTGAGCTAAGAGCCAAGCTGGGTAGGCTATGCTGACACCAGACACTGCATGGCAGGCATCCAAGTCAAGATAGGTGAAGATCAGATCCAGCCAACATCCCACTGTCAGCCCCACTGCAGGCTCATCCCCAGAGTGAGGCTGACCGGAAGCATACACCACCCTGGGCCATCCCTCTGTCAGCCACACCTGCCAGGCCCACCGGGACACTCTTCTGTCCTATGCAAAGAGGGGGACATCCCCAGGCCAAGCCCAGGTCACTTACCTGTCTTGAGGGAGATTAGCATGTCCCAACGCCCATCCTGCCAGTCCCAGCTCCTGCAGGGAAACCACAGGGTACCTTGTGAGAGCCACCTGCTGGGCTAAGTCCCTTCTAGATGAGGCCAGACCCCTGGTGGGGCAGTGTCATCCCTGACCCTGAGGTCATCTGGTGGCACTCCTGACATGTACCCATACATTCGTGCACGTACTCTTATCCCCATTCGACTGAAACCGTGGTGTCTGCAGTTTATGTCAGACTACCACCGTCCCTTGTAAATGTTTCTACTGCTGTTGACTAGTCTTCGAAACTGTGACTGTTCAGCTGTAGACTGGTAATTTTCCAGAAGGCTGGGTGTGCTTCGTCGTGATAAACAGTACAGCAAGGAGAACTTCTGCACCAGGGTCCCACTGCCCCCCCCCAACCCTTGCCTAGCTCTGCTCCCCTCTCCGGGACCCCACTCCTGCCCTGTGCAACAGGCCATCTGCCTCTCCTGATGCTCCTTGGGGCCAGCCCAGAACCCGAGTCCCTGTTAGGCAGGAAGCCCAGCTCCCAGACCCTGGGACCAAGGGGCCAGAGTTATGGCTAGGTGTGCTTCACATGCAGGAGCTACAGGCCCCATGGGCTTCCTGTCTCAGCCCATGACCTAGAGGACACATTCCCTGTCACTTTATCTAGGCCTGCGGACCATGCTAGAAAGTGTTTACATTAATAAAAATGAAAAACAGGGTGGTGGGCACCTGGCTGGCTTGGTTCGTAGAGCATGCAACTCTCTCTTTTTTTTTTTTAAGGTTTATTTATGTATTTGACAGAGAGAGAGAGAGGGAGAGGGAGGGAAAGAACAAGCAGGGGTAGCAGGGAGGGAGAAGCAGATGCCCTGCTGAGCAGGGAGCCCAATGTGGGGCTTGATCCCAGGACCCTGAGATCATGACCCGAGCCGAAAGCAGATGCTTAATTGACTGGGCCACCCAGGCACCCTAAAGAGCATGCAACTCTTCAAGCCCTGCGTTGGATGTAGAGATTACTTAAAAATAAAATCTTTAAAACCAGAAACCAAAGCCAGGGTGGCACAAAGAGGAGGGGAGGTCTGGGTTGCAAATGGAAAGCCATCTCTGGGGAGTCAGGGGTGATAGAAGCTCTCTCCCCTGGGCTCTACAGTGTTTTCCAGATCGTTCCTCTATCTAATCTTCCTTTGTGGATGTGGCATGTATGGGGGCCCTGAGGGTAGGCGTCCCTGCCTCCCAGCAGCACCTTCATCACAAGGAGGGGCTCTGAGTCACGGCGGGATCACAGGAAGATCAGGATGCATGGGGTCAGAGGCAGGAAAGAATAGTGGTCCGAGCTAGGCAGGTGTGCGTGTGTACACGTGTATGTACTCGAGCACACTCACTCTCGTGTGTGCCTGGGAGGGCAGTCTGGGAGGGAGCCTGCCCGCCCACTGTACCCACCCCACCCACGCACAGGAGCCACTGTTCCTACTCTGAAGTCTGAGGCTCAGGAAGCAGCTTCACTTGCAGTGTGACGTTTCTGGGACACTTCCGTTTTTGGCTTAAGTGTTCACATAGGTTTTGTCCCACAGAGAACCACATGCCTTTCTTACCAGTCTGAATAACTGCCAACCTCCCCCTCAGTGCTGGCCCTGTGCAGAGCCTCACAAGGTGAGGGCTGTGTGCCCTCGTGTCACTCTCGCTGGGTGCCTTGGATTGGCCCAACACCCCATTTTACAGATGCGTAAACTGGGTCCAGGATTTGAACTTAGGTCTTCCTGTTTCCAGCGCCCCCACCTCAGCTGGGGATATTCGGCCACAAGAACATGCTCCCTCCTTGTGGGGCTCTAGCCAGGCTAAGAGTTCCATAAACACAGAGGAGAGCCAGTAGTAGACCAGTGGGGGAGGGTATTTGCAGGGCTGCTGGAGGGGGCACCAAAGGCTTCCTGCAGGAGGAGGGTAGGGGAAGTGGGAGGCTCTGGGGGATGCAGGATGGTGGCAGCTTTGGGAGGCATGGGTCCCCAAGGCACCCTTGTCACAGGACACTGTATAGATAGGGGCAGGGCAGGGCCTGACAGGAGCCCTGAGGGAGTGAACAGACGTGGATCTGAAGAGAAGACGAGTGACAGGATCTGTGATGAGAGTGCAGGGGGTACCTGTCTCGGGAATCCCTTCTTAGCTCCCCCTCAGGGCTGATCTGTAGGCTTTGGGGTCACTTACTTGGCCAAGGACCCCTGAGCCAGGAGCCTTGGGGCTAAGGGAGCCACCAAACCTGCATCTTATTGGGCTCCATCCCCAAATGAGGAAGGTCTGGAGAAGTTGAGCAACTCCACCTGGCTATACAAGCCTCAGCCTAACCGTGCCATGGGCCTCCCCACACTGGCATACCCCGAAAATCTGTCCAGTCTGTCCCCTCTCTTGGGAAGGCCTGCTGCATCTCCGATTGGGGCAGGAACCCAGCGGCCTGTCCTGCAAAGCCATGGACTGGTCATGTGTCCATGGCATGAGGCAGCTCCATGAGCACAAAGTGAGTCCAGAAGAGGGATGGGGCCCCAGCTGGGTGGGCTGGGCGGGGAACTTGGGGCTATGGCAGGTGATGAGGAACCCGGGTGGTGGGTGGGTGGGGCGGTGGGGGGGTCAGGCAGGTCTGTCTAGGAGCCCGTTCTGCACTCAAACCTCACGCCTTCCTCCACTGTGACACATCCTGACGTGCTCTTCCAGGCTGCTGGCCACTTTGGGTGCAACGTGAAAAGGCACCCGCTTCTGTGGCACCTTCTTTCACAGATAAAGTGGAAGAGGCATAGCCTCACCCTGACAGGCTGGTTCAGAGTCCGCACCAGGACCCTTAGATGCTGGCAGGGTCAGCCTACGGAAGCCAAGGAGTCCCCTGGGGCCCAGGTCTGAAGGCGGCCTCACTCAGGGCCTGTTTTTCATTGTCCTTGCCCGAGCCTGCGCTCAATCACGCTGCCATTCAGTCCCTGGGTCTCCCCTTGCCTGAACTAAAGGTGGTGAGGGGCTCTGGGGGCTACTGAGGGGCCTTGTTCCTCTCCAGCTCTGTACCCTGGACAGGCAGTCTGGAGAAAGCAGAGCTATGGCCTCCCCACCAGGTTCCTCAGGA
Source organism: Leptonychotes weddellii (assembly GCF_054177405.1). Taxonomy (NCBI): domain Eukaryota; kingdom Metazoa; phylum Chordata; class Mammalia; order Carnivora; family Phocidae; genus Leptonychotes; species Leptonychotes weddellii. The sequence goes on from NC_138381.1 coordinate 57,095,358, forward strand.
AGGGTCCCAGCCCTGAGGGAGGCTGGGTGGGGCCAGTCTCGCCTGCCATGGCAGTCCTGGGTGCCCTCTGGTGGCCGTACCAGCTAGTCGCCGCTTTCCTAGAGGCTGTTGGCTCCTCAAGATCCACTGGGGCAGTGGGAAGAGCCTGACACAAGGTGGGGGAAGGGATGAGATGGGGATGAAATGGGTGTCCATCGCTCTGGGCTCATCTTCCTGACCTGTGAAATAAACCGAACTGTACAGCTGTCCCAGTCAGGAAAGCCCAATAAGGGATTCCTGACCCCATGTTCCCTCTGGTTACTCCCAATCCTGGGTCTCCTGCTGAGCAGCCCAAGACTTCATCAGTATCTTGATGGAAGCTGGTGGTAAAAAAACAGATGCCTTCCCCTGACTTGAGCCGCCACTGGGAAGTCCCCAGAACCCCCAATGGCCCCCTGGCAGCCCACAGGGCTTGCCCCACCCTCCCTCCCCCTGCTGAGGCCAGACCAGGTCACAGGGCAGATGTTAGGGACTGGCTAGGACTCTAGCATGCCTAGTGTCCTTGCCCCCCAGCTGTGTGTAGCTCTTGGCTCCCCTTGAAGGTGCAGGATCCCACTCTTCATGCCCTTCAGGCCTGACTCTTGGGGTGAAGTGGGTGTGGTGAATCTATCCTGAATCTTTATGCAGCACAAACAGGGATGGAAGTACAACCCTGCTTTCACAGAGCCTCAGAGATACAGAGACCTGAGGGGCCACCTCTGGAGGAGGCACCATGCAACCCCAACGTGGCATGGGTAAGCTAACTTAGCAGGACTGAGAGCTGGCCCAGTTTATCTGGGAGGGTCATGGACTGCAGGTACTTGTGTCTACGTAGAAAAGACTGGGAAGAAGAGCAGGGCAGGGGTTGGCTTGGCTGTGATCCTCCTTCCTAGGCCAGGACTAGAATCCTGAGCATAGTGAATGCTCTGTGCCCAGCCCTGCGCTGGGTGCCAGTGGACCATAGACTTGAGGGAGCAGGGGACAGACATGGTACTGTGGGTGGGACAGGGCAAGGTTGGGGGAAAGGATGCATTCCAGATTCACAGCCCTACATGCTGTGGCCAGACCCAAGGCCTGGACCACCTACTCAGGAACTACTGGCCATGGGCCCAGTATACTGTGTAGAGAGTTTTGACTGTCTCCTGTGTCCAGCACCATCCCAGATCCGGAGATACACTGAACACAAGACAGGCAGGACCTGCTCTGGACCAGCAGACCTTTGGTGGTGGCTTGCATCTCAAGTGGAGGCAGGGGGAGGGGATGGAGGCACTCAGTCCACCCTTGGTGCATGTCCTCATGGGGACAGGTTGCCCTCACAGGCACTAAGCTGCTCATCTCCCAACCCCCTGGGTTTATAAATCCTGACTTGGTGTGTGTCCTGCACAGTAATGCAGGTGACAACTGGAACGGGTGTGAGAAAGGAGTAACCACCTGAGGTTGCACTGAGAGCCTAGCCCAAAGGATGAAACACTGTTGGGGTGATTCTTTTCTCTTGTTTCTAAACATGCCTGCGTCTAGAGGGAAAACAGCCAGAGTCCCTGAGCTCCGTTTTCAGTGATAACTTACGCACAAGTTAGAAACAGTGACATGTTTTAAGTACCCAACATTTAATTAAACATTAAAATGGGAAGGCTTGGGATCTCAGGCTGCCTGCCCTGCGGCCACACCTCAACAAACCCAGGCTGAGTACCACCCCGACTGGGGAGAACCCACCTCTGCCGGGGGCCCGGTGTCCCACCGAGGGGACCCAGGGGTGGCGGAACAGGGGGATCCCCGGTCAGGGCGGCCCCGTTCAGGGCACTAGGCAGGGACTCCGGGCGGCATCCCCTCCCTCGTCCTCTAGGCGGCGGGAGCAGCGGGAGCGGGGACATCCCCTTGGCCCCGCCGTGCCCCAGCGGGTTCCAGTGGCGCGCCGCCCCAGTAAAGTTGCCCGGCCCCGCCGCCCCTGGGGCCCCCGGAAAGTTCCCGTGACTGCCGGATCCCAGCCGCAAGGCGCCCGGCGTCGCGCAGGGCGGTCAAGGCTGCGGGTTCCGGCCGCGTCTCGGCGGGGGCGCGCGGTGCGGGGCGCCCGGGCAGGCCGCGCACAAAGGGACCCGTCCCCGTGGTCCAGGGTCTCGCGCACCGCGGCGCGGGCTAGGGGCAGGTGGGGCGGAGCCCGGCTCCTTCCCCGGCCGCGATACCCGGCCGGACTTCGATTCCCCGCTCAGGAGCCCACCTAGACGCCGGCCCCTGCTGGACCGCAACCTGGATCCCGTCCGGGACCTCTGGCCTCGTCCCAATCCCGGCCTTGACCTCCGGACCCCGCCCCCCGGCCTGAGCCTACCTGGAGCGCGGCGTGGGCGGCCCCGCAGCGTGGCCCCCGCCCCCAGACGGGCGTCCCCGGGTCTCTCGGCGCACCCGGCACGGCGTCCCCAGGGCGCGGCGGGGTTAGCGGTCCGCGGGGCCTCAACTTGGGCCGGTGCGGGGGCGGACCCCTCCCGGGCCCAGCGTGCAGCCCCGGGGCCAGCCCTCCCCGCCCCTCGCGCGGCCCGTGCGCAAAGCGGGTCTGGCCGGCTACGCGACCCTCCGCCCCGCCCCATCCGAACGCGAATTTTCCCATTGGCCGGGAGACCCAGGGCGGCCCGGCAACCGGCGCCGATTGGACGGGCGCTGGGAGACGCCGGCTTGCCATTGGGCTCCCGGGGTGTCCGTCCCGGACGACGACCGGCCCCTTCGTGGAGTGGCCGAGGCCCCGGCACCTGCCGGGACCGCTGCGGCGCGGCCGGGGCCTCGGGCCGCCCCCCCTCCGGCCGCGTTCGAGGACGTCCCCAGACCGTCCGGCCCCGAGCGGGGATTGGCAGGCCCTGCGCCCCTTCCCGGGACTCCAGCCTGGCTGCCTCCTTCACTGCCCCTAGCTCACTGGGATCCTTCTCAGGCGTCAGCAGTTCGCCCGGGTGCTGCGCGCCGCGCCCTCCTGTCAATATCTAATTGTGTTCTTCACACAATCCGCGAGGGAGAGTTCTGCCGCCTTCCCATTTTACAGATGGGAAATTGAAGCTCAGAAAGGTTCTCACTTGCTTTAGGTCTCCGGGGCTGAAACCTAGTCCGTTACACTCCCGGGCCTGGGGCTTCTTTCTCCCTCGTCGCTCCGGGGTCCTCACAGAGAGGCGGGGCTCAGAGACCTTGGCTCAGCGACGCTGGATAGGGAGACGTGTTTCTGAGGGCAGAAAGGGCCTTTCGGTGAAATAGAGGTTTTCCTCCGGCACCAGGCCTGAATCTCCGGACACCTTGGCTCAGCCCACCCTGCAGGACTGCCACAGGACTGCCGTCCCTCATCTCCCCCAAATCACCACAGTCAGGGCCTGGGAGGGGGTGGGGGAGGAGTTTGTGTGTTTATCACCACCTCCTCTTCCTGGTGTCCCATTTCCTCCACCCTACCTGGGATCTTGGAGGAAACCTGTGGGGTGCAACCACCTGAGTAGAGTTTCGCACAGGTTGCATTTTTCTGCCAGGTGGAGAGCGGCCACCTGGTCCCTGCAGTGACACAAGGCACACATATATGACCACAAATGGGACCATGATCCTTGGCCAGCTCCACTTAACTTTGTGGTGTGTGTGTGGGGGGGCACCAGTGGGGGTGCTGCCCAGTGGGGCTTATTTCAGGGGGTTCAGGAGATGATGGCCCCTTGGCCAGTGACTCTGGCTCACGCTTAGTTCTAAGTCTTTCCTACCCTGGTTGCACCTGGAGATGACCAGATTCTCAGCCCACCATATTCCCCATGTCCACCCAGGGAGTCACAGGCCCATGACAGCGCTAATGGAGAGACCAGACACTCATGTCTTATCCACCCACATCAGGGATCCAGAGTGTTCACACCATAGTTGCTTGCTCGGAACAAAGAAAGTGAAGTGCTGTAGGGCTAGAACTCACCATTGGTACCACCATTGGGTCCCCCCTGTGGTACCTGGCGCACATAGCAAATCCACCCTAGCCTTTTGAAGCCAGGCTGCCACCACCAGTCAATTGGAGTTGGCACTTGAGATGAGAGCCGTTTGACACTCTGGCATAGTGATGTTGCTTGCGGCTCTGGGCAGATGGAACACAGTGTCCTTCTTTGGAACACGGGGCCCCTATGAGCAAGATAGCTCTTGTCCTGTGGAGCTGCACCATTGGTGACATTCTGAGCCAGCGGCTGTGTGGGCTGAGGGGTTCTCTTCCCTCCATTAGGAGTGGATCTCATTAGTCCAACTGTCCCTACAGATTTCTCCAGGGGCATTGGACCCTGGTCTTCCTGGAGCCCTATTCTCATAGTGAGCTTGTGGTCCAGCATCATCCCTTCCCCCCACACTTGCTGATAGTGGCAGGAGGAGCCAGATAGACCTCTGGTGAGAGAGCAAAAGGAGAATTGTGCTCCAGAATTGGCCTAGGTGAGGACTGCCTCTCCGGCCCCCACTCCAGGCAGGATTCTGTCTCCCAGGCTGGATCACTAGCCACATACAGAGGAGTAAGGTGGACAGTATCAGTTCCAAGAGGACTCAAGGCCACTCTCTGGCAGTGGGCCCACCATGACCCAGGCTGTAGGTAGGGGTCAGGAACAGGGAACCCCTACAGTGTGACCAGTGGCACAGGGACCAGTAACCTAGTCTCTTCCCTCTCTCCCACCCTCTCCACCCAGCTGCGGGACAGTTCTGTGGGGACATCCTTGGGACATGTGAGCAAAGCTATAGGGACAAAAAGGTTTTAGCTGGAGGTCAGGAAGAACTTCTCAACAGCGGCAAATGTTCAGAGACCAGAAGGGTGACCAAATAAGGCAGTGAGCTCCCCAGCTAAGGATGTGTGAACTCTTTGCAGCCCTGAGACCCCAGGGGTCAGCTTCCCACCCCGACCCATCTTATCTGGTCTTATCTGCTCCCTAGCACTGAATGTTGTCAATTGGAGTCAACGAAGACAAAGACTATCAGAGTACCTGACATGGCTCCATCCAGATGGGGAGAGTGTAGCTAGAAGTGGGGCTGGCCCAGGGCCATATGCTTCTGTGGCAGACCAGGATTTGAACCTCTGTCCAACCCATGCATGACTGCATTCCTCTTTGCTAGCAACAGGAAAGCACCATTCTGTGTCCCACTCCCCTGAGGCATGTTGCCCAGTGGTTTGGGGCAGACCACTTTGCAACTGCTGCCTTGTACCCCAGGGTGTGGTCACACATGTCAAAGCCCCAAGTCTTCTTTTTTTTTTTTTTAAGATTTTATTTTATTTATTTGAGAGAGAGAGTGAGAAAGAGAGAGGGAGCATGAGAGGGGGAAGGGTCAGAAGGAGAAGCAGGCTCCCCGACAAGCAGGGAGCCCAATGTGGGACTCGATCCCGGGACTCCAGGATCATGACCTGAGCCGAAGGCAGTCGCTTAACCAACTGAGCCACCTAGGTGCCCCTCCCCAAGTCTTCTTATTTAGCACTATCACCTCTCGGGTGGACTGAAAGGTCTGGCTGCCCAGAGGGAAATCACTGGCACCAGCCCAGGAGGATTCTGCTGCTGGATGGTGGGAGGAAGGACCATGCATCAAGTTGAATCTGCTGCCTGCTGGCCGTGAGTCCTTGGATATCTGGAGTCCTCAGTTTCCATGTCTGTAAAGGGCTCCTATTGGGTTCCAGGAGGAACACAGAAAAGATGGCAAGAGAATTGGGTGGAATAGGCATTTGGGTGTGTCAGGGAGTTTTGGGATCCACTCTTGCCTTTGTTGATCACCAGTCAGGCCCTTTCCTTCTCTAAACCCGTTTTCCACAGGGCATCAGTGCTTTGAGTCAGGATCAGGACAGTAGGTCTTCACACAGGACTGTGGATTTAATCCAGCCACTGCCACTTGCTATCCTTTTTTTAAGTGGTGTAACTGCTCTGAGCTTCAGTGTTTGCATCTGTAAAATGGGGGGAATGACACCTGTGGACTGGGACCCTGGGTTTGGAGTGCTTAGCACATTGTTATTATCCTCAATGTAACTGTCATCCTTGTCCTAGTTTGCTGAGCGCCCACTTTGGAGTAGGCCCTGGGCCCTGGGCCTCTGACTCTCCACTTTCTCTGCACTTAGGCCCTAGACACAGCCTAGAGGACACTGAAGGCAGGGAGCCCAGCAACTGCCTCCGTCCTGTTGAAAGGCCCCCAGTCAGTGCCCCTTCCCGCCCTTTTGCTCACTTGCTCAAGCATTACAGCTGAGGGTGGGCCAACACTTCCTCCTACGGCCTGGACCTGCAAAACAGCGACCAAGTGGGCTCAAAGGCCACAGTGGCTGGGTGGGTCTGGAGTACCCGGTCCGGGGTCTGTCCCGAGTGTGGCAGGATTGCGGGGGGTAGGGGTGGTAGTGGGGGTTGGTGCAAAGGCCAGAGTAGCAGAAGCTGAACTGAACTGGGAGCCATAAAGAAAAGGGAGGGATGGCCAGGTCTACAGCCAGTGGGTGTGGAACAGGACCCAGCCTGAGAGGCGGGTCCGGAAGTGGGCATCCCCCTATCGCTCCCAGAGAAGGCCGCCAGGTGGTTTGGTGACCTATGGCCCCTGGAGTTCAGACCGCGGCCCTGATGGGTCCACGAAGGCATGCTCTTGGGGCGGCAGCAAGCGGCAGCGACCTCCCACGGGCGTCCTCCGGCGTGGGGAGCCGAGAAGCCTGGGAAAGCCGCGGGGGTCACGAGACCCCCAGACGCCCCCGCAGCCCCGAGGCTTGGCGCAGCCCTGGGGGCGGAGCGCCGGGAGGGCTGCAGCCCCCGAGTGACAGCGCGCCCAGCCAACGGTGCTCGGGGTCGCGGCGTGCCGCCCCGCCCCTGGCGGCGCAACCCAATGGCGAGCGCTCAGAGGGTGCGGGGGCGGGGCCTGGGCGGTGGCGGTGGCGCGCGGGCGCGGCACCCGGAAGTCGGCGGCGGCGGAGGCGGTGAGTGTGCGGCTGGCGGCCCGGGCGGCGGATTCCTTTCCTTGAAGGGCCGGCCCGGGACCCGGGGCGCGGGGTTCCGGGGGGCGCGGGTAGGGAGGGGAGGGACAGGGCCGCACCTCCCCGCCCTGCCTGTTTCCCATTCCCGAGGCGTGGAATGGAAATCCTACGGCTGGGTCCGGAGAGACCAAACTGACCCTGACGAAGCGCCCCATGCGTTACTCGAAGGCGTTTCCAGTGATCCCCGACAGAATGGGAAGCAGGGTCCATTGGCAGGCCGGGCGGGTCTCGCTGCGGGGAAGCAGAGACTAGCGGGGCCGGGAGCTGCGTGGTCTCCACAGGGTGGGTGGGCTAGGGCCTCAGACAGTTCTGAAGTCCTGAGTCACGGTGCCACCACCCTGTGGCCTGTTGCGGGGCAGCCGGGTGACAGCTGATGTTTGTCTCAGTAGGCAGCAAGTGCTGGGTCATGCCTGCGCTTGGACACGCCTTTTCTGGGGTGGCTCAGTTAGTCAGACCATCCCCCCAGGGTATCAGGGGTGGGGGTTGGGCAGGGTTGCGCCTGGGGCAAGGGCTGGCCCTGGTGCTTGGCTTTAAGACCCCCTTCCCCGACCCCAGCGGTGTCAGGTGCTTCATGGCCTCCCTCGGGGCCACAGCTTTAGAGTGAACCTTCTGCCCTTGGACTAGTCCGTGAGCCTCAGCCCTTTTCCTCCAGCAGGGATATCACATGCTGGGCTCAGGCCTGGCCTGGCGTCCTGCTCCCAACCTGCTGACTGCTGTTTTGCTGCTGCTGTTTGGGCTCAGAGCTTTCTTCCATGAGGCAGATGTGACGTGATGGCAGCTATAAGGGGTGGCTGCAGCTGGTAGCACTTTGGAAATGCTTTCTCGAACTTGCTTGTTAATCCTCTGGGCAACCTTTTTGGGCAAATGTTCATTGGTTGGCTGCTGTCTACGGTGAAGAAAACTCTGGCTGAGGGGCAAGTGGTGTTCCCAAGGTCACTCAGAGCCAGGGCCAGGTCCCAGCGCCTCCTCTCCACCTGGGCCACTGTCTCAGGGTCCTGCCTGCTTTGGGTGAGCTGGCTGGTGAGGTGGAGGCAGGAGGACACAGCAGAACTTCTGTCCCCTCCTCTCCAGGATCCTAGTGCTCCCGTCTGGTGGGTGGGCTGCCCTGGTGCCCCCACCTTATCTGGCCTTTGAGTATTAGCCCCAGTCCTGTGCCTTCGTGTTCCTGGCATGTCCACAGACTGCGGGCCACTTAGACTGTCCACTGCTGCTGCCACTGTTTGCTCTGATGTGTGGTGACAACAGCCTTCCCTGAATGAAGGAAACAGGCTGTCAGTTCTGCCCCGGCTGCCCAGCCCCTGCACTGTTATGCTTGCCTCATGATTCTTTTGTGACCTCGTTCTGTGGGCTTTTTGATCGTGTTTCACCATGGATGTAACTGTGTGTGGTGTCTTGGGGATTCGCTCCGGTGCCTGGCTTCTGTATCAGAGGGTGAAGCTCCCTGTAGGCAGCCCTGGTGCCTGCCCGCACAGGAAGTGTGCCTGTTACTCCTGAGGACTTCCGTGGAGAAACGAGGGGCCTCCAGAGCATGCCTGGAGATAAACGGCCCATGGCAGGGAGGCTGGGAGGATTTTAAAAGTGGTGGCACACTTGTCATTGACGCTCTAGATGTGCAGGAACTGGGTCCATCCTTTGGCGACATGGCAGTGTGTGAGGGCATCACCGTTGCATCTGGCATTTGTTGGTCCAGACCATGGGGTTGGGTGATGGGCTCCATGAAAACAAGGTCGCCCCAGGTCACCAAGCTGTCTTTCCAGGTTATCATTGCAGTTTTTTAAAAAGATTTAATTTACTTATTTGACAGAGAGAGACACAGGGAGAGAAGGAACACAAGCAGGGGGAACGGGAGAGGGAGAAGCAGGGAGCCCGATGCAGGGCTCGATCCCAGGACCCTGAGATCATGACCTGAGCTGAAGGCAGACACTTTGACGACTGAGTCACCCAGGCGCCCCTTTTTTTTTCTTTAACTTTCTTTTTTAGATTTGCAAAAATGATATATGTGCGCTTAAAAGTAAAAAAGGCCGTTCACCATCTCTTGATGGCTCCTGACACTCAGGGTACATCCTCGTTGGAATACTCCATTGTCTTTTATTAAGCATGGGGGCCGCAGGGGTCACTGTGAGGCTGGGCTGGCCCCTGGCTTGTGGGGAAGCCAGGAGGGGCTAAGGTAGAGGGGCTGCCCTATGTCCACGGCTTTCTGTAATGCTCATTCTTCCCCTCATTGTGTTGCTCCTTTGAACTGCAGGGACAGTGACACTTGGTGTGGAGTTGAATTAGTGCTCCCCAAACATTGTGGAGATCTCAGAAGAGAATATCCCTGTAGAAAATTTGTCATGGTGAAATGCCACTTGGTCAAAATGACAAAACACAGATTGTAGAATCCTCAGTTGCTGAGCTGGGAGGAGGGTGGGGAGTTGCAGTGGGCCGGCTGCTCAGAATATTTACAGACGTCAGGGCTTTCTCAGCCAGGGCCCCCGAACAGCACAGCGACACTGTGTTCCCATGTGTGTTTACCTCCTTTGCTGGCAGCTGCTGGGAGGACATTCCGCCTCATGCGAAAAGAGCAGTGCATGCTTTCCAGCTCCTACCCTGGGGGCTGCCACAGTGATTGCACAGACTGTGCTGGGTGAGGCTGGGGTGTCTGGCTCCTCAGCCCTGTCATGTGAAGCCTGAGGGCCCCTGTCCTCTGCATGGCCCCTCAAGACCAGATAGACAGGCTGGCTAGCCTTGAAAATATATCCCTCAATGTGTAAAGTGCTTGGAGCTGCAGATTCTCTGGTCCAGGTAACCTCTGTTCAGAGCCTTCATGTGCACAGCCAGCCGGTGGGAGATGGCTGTGATGTGAACCGGGAGCCTCACTTTCCGGGGGTCTAGGCCCCCTTGGCTCTGTGTGGAGGCCACAATAGCTCCCCATTCATTCGTGTGCATCCCTGTCATTCTCTGCTGCCTTCTAACCTGGCATGTTTCTCCTCCACTAAGAGGCCTGTTTGCCTTTCCAATTGACAAAAGGAAGTGCTCCCCCCGAGGGTGCAGGCCCCCTGCCCCTGGCACCCCAGTTGTCAGGTGTGGTTTTGCTCTCTGCTCAGATGCTGGTGTCATTATGCAGAACTCTACAAGAGCCCTGGCTCTGCTTTGAAGGGTTGGCACTAGGGCTGAGTGCACTTTTGCCCAGTCTCGCATGGACAGCGTCTTTTTCGGCCTTTCTTTCCGCCCTACGCCGGCCTGCCCGTAAGAGTGCACATGGAGCATGCCTGCTGTTAGCGTGCATGTGTTTTAAATGTCCAGCTCCATGGCTTGTACAGGGAGCCCAGCCACACCACTAGCGTCCATACCAAGAAGGTGTGCCAGCACCCGGATGTCCCGTATTGTTCCCCAGACCAGGTGGCCCTGCCCTGATTTCTGCCCTCAGGGATGAGTTTTGCTTATTTCTGGCTTGGGTACAAATGCTGAGGTGGTGTGCCGTCTCTGCCGTGGGGTTGCTGGGGAGCCGGGGCTCACTCAAGACTCACCTGCTTGCCGCGCTTCATGCTCAGTGCTGGGTGTGACGGGCAGTGGTGGTGGCCCAGCACGATGCATTAGACTTTTAGAAGATTCTATGACTAGCCAAGAGGGAGACTTGTCCTTCAGATACCAGAGCATGTGCTGAAGCCGAGAGGCCTGCTGAGCGTGCCGGACCCCTGTGGAGCCTGGTGACTGGGTGTCCAGGGTATGGCTGAGGTGGGACAGACCTGACGCCTGGCACCTGGGAAGCAAGGGGTACCTCACACCACCCACCGGAGCAGGGCACGGGCTGACCTGAGAACTAAGCCAAAATACAACCATACAAAGAAGGCAAGGGAAAGGGGCTTTCGCTTTGGGGCAGGGAGGGTGGCCGCTATGCGGGAGCAATGGGAAAACTTGTGGTGAAGGAACAGACTGTTCCCGGTAGGCAGTGCCACAGGCAAGGCTGCAGGACAGGGCAGGCGTGGGAGGAAGTATCGGCAGCTTGTGGATCAGACAGGCCGTGAGCCTGCCCACACCACGTGCACTGCACTACGGATTAGTGCAGCAAAAGCCCAGGATTCAGTACCCAAATCGGTGATTCGTGGACACAGACAGGCAGGAGTCTGTAAGATGCGCAGCCCCTGGGAGTTGCCAGTGTAACCATGGTGGGAGTGTTTCCTGCCACCCCGAGGAGGGCAGCAGCGGCAGGTTGTGGTGCTGGCGGGACGCCCCCTTGCCCAGCCACTGGTACCTGTACTGGATGTTTGGAGGGAGTTGGGCCAGGTCTGCTCACCTAAGAGCATCATCCTCTGACCAGCCATTCTGCCCCTCTCCGTCTCTGTCCTAGGAAGGTCCTCAGCCCATTTGCAGAGCATGTGCTCCCACAGGAGCTGCTGGTTGTGGCCACAGGAGGCGTGGAGCCTTGGGCTGGGGATGGACGAGTGGGCAGCGGGTGTGGGAGGACGGGTGGGCTGGGAGGAAGGGAAGGGGGCAGGCCTTGGTGCAAACGCTGGAGGAGATGGTGCTGGTTGGTGTGGGGTGGGTGGCCGGCACAGTTGGTACGTGATGCCCATTAGCCCCCAGGCAGGGTGGGCCAGCAGCTGGGTGGCATCTGGAGTGCACAAGAGGGAGATGGGGGTTGGTGACCACCCCCAACAGTGCTGAGGTCTCCCCGTCCCCTGACCAGGTCCTTCCCCGTCTGGGCTAGCGGTGACAGTGAGGTCCGGTCAGTGTGGCCCTTGGGCCCCACATGCCTACTCTACCAGTGAGCCTCTGTGAAGTTGCAGACCTGCCTTCCTTGGCAGCGGAAGCAGATCCTCACCATTGGTCCATCCAGGTGCCAGGCCTTGTCCCCACACGGCGCTGACCTGAGCCACGGCAGCCATCACCGCATCTCTTGGCATGTGGCTCTGACCACGGGCTGGTCTGCCTGCCTGCTTGAGTCATTTCCTTGTCATGCTCATGACAAGCCGCGTGGACTGAGGTTTGGGGCTTGACTCAAGTGAAGAGCCTGGCTATTCTGAAAGAGGGAGTGTACCTGGCTGCACTTGGCTGTTAGGACAGCCCTGTTGGTTCCTCTGGAAGACAGGCGAGGAAGAAGGAGTCCCCGGCTGGAGAGGGCGGGTTTCAGAGGCAGCGGGGTGAGCAGGCAGGATGGAACATGCAGAGAACTCTTGAAAGCCTTATCAGCAGATGGGCTGGGAGTGCCTGGAAAGCTTCCGTGCCCATGCTGAGACTGACTGCCGGACTCATGACCCATTCTTCCAGTTTTGCATTACCAGGTGGTTAGAGGAGGGGAAGGCAGAAGTTGGGATCCGGGAAGACTTCCTCTGGCTTACTCAGAGAGAAGAAAGGGGAAGCCCGTGGCTTTGGTTTGAAGGGAACTTTTTGCTTTTGCCTCACACCTCGTAGGTCCTTCCAGCCAGGGCTCAGGTGTGCCCAGGGACTGTAGGTGTGTGCAGGGAGTGCAGGCCCTGGGCCGCACAGGTGGTTACCCTGGATCCGCCTGGGCTCCCCGTGCAAGGACCTGGCAGAGGTGCACGCTCAGACTCGGGGAGGCCACCCCAGGGGACGCAGTGCTTCCTTCCACAGTGTGTCCTGGGCAGGCCAAGGACACAGCGGGCGTCCCAGGCTGAGTGCGCAGGTGTGAGGTGTGGTGTGGGTGTGCTGCTCTCATCCGTGCATGTACAGCCTCATGCACCTGCTCAGCCTGAGTCACAGTCCCTGGGTTGGGGGCCTTTGTCGGATGCCATCAGAGAGAACATGCTTCAGAGCTGCAGCCTTTCTGTTCCCCACAGGACTTCATGCAGGCCCTGTTCAATTCCAGAAATGTCCTGGGTAGTTTTTTTTTTTACAACAGAGTCGTCACTGGGTCACGGAGGTCAGCTCTTTATGTGAAATCTTGGTTGTGACAAAGATTGCCTGGTTGTCGTGTGCAGCTCCGAGAGACTGTGTGAGTTCTGGAATGTGGTGTCGCTAGGAAGCCGTGGTGGATGCTCCAGAGGCTGGGAGCTTGAGCGACTGACTGCTGTTGCTGCCTCCTCAGCAGTGGGGCCCAGCCCCCTGGTTTTCTTTATGGAATAGTCCAGGCCATGGTAAGCGCCTCTTCGGGTACACACAGCGTGAAATGATATGCGCCCCCCGCCCTCAGCCACTGTGCCATGCAGGTGTTTTGGGCACTCGTCAGGACGGTCGGCCACGTCATAGGCTCCATTTTCCAGCCCGTTGCTCGCATGGCTTCCCCTCCTTGGTCTGGGCCACTGTCCGGGGTCTTCCATCCCTGTGGGCGGCTCCGAGGCCCGGCTGCACCCTTGAGGTTGTGGCATTTGTGAGACAGCACCCCCGGTGGGACCACGTGTGGACATGGTGACGTTTTGTCACCTATCACAGGCTTTTCCAGGGTCGAGCGCTGAGAGAACAGTGAGGTCACCAGGGCCACTGCAGTGGGCATGTTGGCTTCTTAGCGTTTCCACGATGGCGCCGGGGGCAGTGGTTTGTGGATATGCCAGGGCGGTGTTGGGGTGCAGTGCTGGGGGTATCCTGGCCTTCTGGGGGGCTGCTGGGAGCAGATGCAGGGTCGGGAGGCCCACTTGGTTCCAGCAGCCGCAGGTGCCTGCTCCTTCGCTCTGAGTGCAGCCAGCGGGGACCCCCCACAAGCGCATTGCCGAAGCTCCCGGGGAGAGGGAAATGACCCCTGTGAAGCGCCTGGCATGGGAAAGTTTTCCCCAGCCGGCCTGTCCTCTGCTCTGTGACAGCGGGGGCCCGGCCTTCTCTGGGTCTGTGTGTCACTCTCCCAGAGAGCCAGATTCTGTGGCACCTGCCCCTTTTCGGCGGGGGTATACTTTTCCATGCGCTGGGTTGCCCAGCTGCCCTCCTGGTTGCTGTGAGGCCAGATGAGGGAAAAGGAGGGAAAGTGAGCCCTTTCCATGTGGAAAGGATGGGTCTGTGACATTTAAGTACCATCTGCAGGCCTGGGGGTGGGTGTGCACATCACCATTGTAGCTTCCTTCGCCTGCTGGGGCCCAGCATCCTGGGCACAACAGGCAGAGGTGGGGTGCGACTTCCTTCAATGCTTGGACGCTGCCAGGCTTCACTACCTTAAGGTGTCCCCGCCGAGGTTGCCAGGGTCCACGGGTGAGGTTCCTGATCAGACCTCCCCAGGACCTTCCTGCCTGTCTCTTCCTCTAGCCGTGGGCTGGCTCTGGCTTGGGGGCTGCCATGGGCATGCAGACACTCCACAGAGGGCCTGGGCTTGCATTCCTGGCGGAGGTGGGGACGAGGGGGCGCAGGGATGTCACTGAGGAAGCCAGGCACGCTTTTGCCCGGGATGCTGTCCTCCCTTACACACTTCATCAGCTTGGGTGTCCTTCAGGGGTGAGCTCCCCATGACAAACGAAGAAGCCACCAAGCATGGATGAGCCCCAGCCCCATCTGGCAGGGTGGGGCCTATAGAAGCCCTTCCCTATCTCTTTCCCACTGTGCCAGCCTCGGAACCCTGGGAAGTGGAGAGCAGTGTTTTCTTAGTGCCCCAAGTGGCCAGGCAGGCAGGCGTGCAATGGCAGGAGCAGGACTCAGTTTGCCCCTGTTAGCAGTTCCAGCCTCCTGCCCGCCCTGTGTCCAGCCGGCGGGACGGTAACTGGGACCACAGTGTCTGTATCCGGAGCTCGCTCGGGGAGCCCTGAAAGTCAGCAGGAGTGAGAAGGTGGCCCAACAAGTAGGGTGTCGGAGGATTTCACTAGGGCCTGGGTGGGGGCATGCTGGGAGAAGGGCCCTGCACCCATGGGACCTGCCTAGGTGAATGAGATTGCGGGGGTGGTGGGACGTGGAGCTGAGAAGGGGTGGGGCAGTGGGCAGCGGGCCTGGCTTGAGTGGGGGGCGAGGGATTGGAGAGAAAGGCAGTTCCTGATGGTCCCCTCCCCAGGGGCTGGCTTTCCTCTGGTCCTTCCCTCCCAATGACCACGTCTTCATCGAGGCCGCAGCCCTGGGCTTTGTGCCCACACCTCTGGCGCCAGGCTGCCTGGAGACCCATCAGTGGCCTTTCCTCCAACCACAGAGCCCTCCCTGCTACCCCTGTCTGGAGGGCAGGTCTGCCACCCACACAGGCTGGCTAGGATGGCAAGGTCCTGCAGCCAAGTTGGAGGGCTCTACTTCTGGCTTGTGAGCATCAGTAGCCAGAGCTGCCCCCAGTGGATGGCCTTGCCCAGCAGCTGGGTACACAGCCCAGTGAGGTGCACAGCAGGCCAAGGCTTACATGATGGCCTCATCTGACAAGAGCTGCATGTCCTTGGTGGGGCAGTATGTCCCTGGTGGAGCAATCCTCAGAACAATCCTCTGTCCTGGTAGGGCTCTGGGTGGGTGGGATTTCAGAAGTGATGGGTTGGCAGGGCTTCTCCCACTGACCACGGTTGACCTGGTTGCCACAGGCCATGCCGGTTGGCCTCTCCTGCAGTATTCTCATTTGTGGGAGAGACTAGCTCCCTGGGAGTGAGAAGGCCTGTGTCTTCTGTGCTGGACCACGGCTGCGTGGCAGGTTCCCATCCCCTGCACCTGGCGGGTGGGGCCCCTCAGGAGGCCCCACATGCTTCCTACCTCCCTGCACAGCGTTCTGGACAATTTGATCTGTCTCATCAGCTGTGTCTAATCTGCTCATCTTAAATCCACTGCTGAGTTTTAATCTGTGGTTTCTATAGCTTCTGGTCCTAAAAGTCCTCTCTGGTGCTTTGTGAACCTCCTGGTTTACTCTTTTTCACATCCTTTTCCTGCAAATATTCTCAAGCTTCTTTTTCTGCAGTGAGAGCCTGGTTGGTTTATGAGACGTGTGGGGATCCGTTTCTGCTGGTCTTTGCTTATGGCGCTTTGTTTTGTTATGTGGTGTTCTTTCTGACTGTCCTGCTCTTTGTCCTTGAAATGATTTGTGAGACTTCTCAGAGGTCTAGCATGAAGATGAGAACTTCGGTTCTCCAGGTGCCTAGGAGCACTACCAGTGCGGGAGCCCTTCCATCCAAGTCTTGGCATGAGGATCCCTGGACCCCCAGTGTGGCCCCGGCTGTGCTCTTGTGGCTTCTCAGGGACTCTCCCCACTTTGTGTGCTGTTCCCTGTGGCCCCTGGGGGTGGCTGTGGATAGAGCCCCCCCTCACCCTAGGAGGGCTGCCTTTCAGGGTCCCAGCTCCACTCAGGGGAGGGTTTCCTACTACAGTCCCATCTTGGGGACAGCCCTGGGCCTCGTCTTCAGTCTCCCTCACCTTGGGCGACCAGAGCCCAGTTTGCCCAGATGGGCCAGTGCCTCAGGGCAGGAAAAGCCAGTGTACTCCGCTTTCTTTCCTCTCTGGGTTTCCACGTTCTCCGAGATATTGGCCAAATCCTGCATGACCTTGTTAGTTCATGGCTGCTTTTAAGATGTTTTCATATTCTTTCAAGCATTTTGAGTTGTTTTTACTAGAAGGGTCCAGTTCCAACAGCCTGCCCACCAGTCTTGATATCAGGTAAGCCTAGGATGATGGCCCTAGTGGGCACTACCAGGGCAGCCAAGGGTGGGAACCCAGCCTGCTCCTGTCACCTCGGGGCCCTCTTCTGCATCGGGCACTGCCTTCGGCTCCATCTTCCGGCACCCTGCATTTCTGCAGTGGCACTGGTCACCATGGTGATGTCTCACCTGCACAGTCAAGGGTTTTACTGAGGACAGGGTTGGGTCCCCTGAGGCATCACTGATGCTCGTGCCTGTAGGGGCTGGGGGGAACATGGGGCTGAGTCGTGGGGATCCCTCCAGGGCCTGTGGGAGCCAGTGGCGACAGTAGTCGAGTAGATCCTTCCTCCCTGACCCCCTCCCTCTACTTCCCAGGCCAGCCAGACCAGTGAGCCAGAAATGAGTGGAGAGGCAGGGACAGCATGATGTCATCCACAGGAAGACCTCCATGTGGCTCCGAGCTGTGGTCGTGTCCACGGGGCCAGCCTCAGGCTTTGGCCCCTCCTTGGCTCTTCCATGCTCTGTGGCCAGAGTCCCTGCCACCTGTCCACCCACCCACCCATGCTTGGGTGCTGGCACAGCTTAGATGGCAGGGTCGGCGTGGTGGGAACGTCCTCCTTCTGAGTCCCAAAACAGAAAATGTTTTGCTTCGGAGACCCAAGACCTGGGAGAAGTTGTACTGGCATAGAGGGGGGCTCTCACCTCTCCTCTGTTCACCTGCCCAATCCTATGGCCGGGGTGCGCCTCTCTCGGGACTGTCGTGTGTGGGTGGTGGGGACCCTGGCCTGGGGCAGGGAGCTGGAGCCCCTCTCGGCCCACTCCTGCTCCTCCCACGCCTGAAGTACCCTCCCCTCCCCCCACCTCCATGTGGCTTCTCCAAGGCTTGGGGGCAGAGGGTTTGGAGTGGCACGGTGTTCGTGGTTTATGTTGAAACCTGGAGCAAGGATGGGCAGGGTCTGGGCATCTCATCCCACCTTCTCCCAGCTGGGGCCCAGTTCACAGACCCTCTTTAAAGATGCGGACCCCAAACCTTGCTCTAGTAGGTGCTGTGTTCTGGGCGGGGGTGAGGGGGTGGCAGGGTACTGCACGGACCCTCCCCAGTCCCAGGGCTCCCCAGGCTAGTGCACTTGGAGCTCAGTGGACACACAGTCACACACATGCATGCAGACATCTGCGGAAGCACACACTTGCAAACACCCACACATAACTGTACACTTGCACATGCATGCAGACCTCAAGGCCTCATGTACATGCACATACGCCGAACACTCCCTCACCCCCCTTGCTCCTGAGGCTCTTCTGGGGGCATCTTTTTGGCTCCCTTTAGTGTCTCCGCAGCCTCTGTGTTGTCTGTTCCCTGGCTGCGGCCGCTGGCTCTGCTCTGCAGCCTTGCCCTGGCTCAGGCACACATGCAGGGCTAGAGACCCTCAGTCACCTTGTCCAGGGTCAGTGGCCTCAGGATCTCATCTCTGTTCTCAGTTCGGTTAGGGGAAAAGATCTGCTGGCCCCAGAGGCCGCCAGGTTCTCGTTCTTGCTCCTGTGGCCACCCTCCACGTGGTGTGTCCAGGGCCAGTGAGCGTGGCAGGCAGTGGGGGCCAGTCTGGCCCGTGCTGATGTGTGTGAGCACTTAGGGAGATGGTTGGGCGGTGCTGGTGAGCGTCACGGTGTCTGGTGTATGGTTCTGCCGTGTCCACAAGGGTCAGGGGCATCCCAGAGGCGGTTCTCTTCTGGGCCAGGGAGCACTGCAGGTTCGGGGAGGCAGTGGTGTGTTGTCTGCTGTTTATTCAACACATTTTTTTTTCCTTTTCCCGCAGACTGGTGACCCTGTGTGAACAAAGCTGCTCTCAGGGACCCATGTGCATCATCTTCTTTAAGTTCGATCCTCGCCCTGTTTCTAAAAATGCATACAGGTAACCCCCTTGCTCTGTGTCTACTGTCCTCCGCTTGGCCTCAGGTGCCCCACAGTCCTCATAGCGCCCAGGTGGGGACAAGCTGTACAGGCTGGGCCTGCCCTGTCCAACAGCAGTTATTCAGTGTGGGATGCAGCAGTGGGTACTGCCAGGTGGCAGGAAAGCTGAACTGACATACAAAGGTGCAGAGGCTTAGCTGCTTAAGGTCGCTGTAGGGGCAGGACAGAGAAGCCATGTTGGGCTAGGTAGGGGCGCAGCCCTGTGGTTTCTGCAGGGGCGCCAGGGGCAGCAGAACTGGCTTGATGAGCAAGAGCCCCATTTAGACTGGGCTCGTCTGTGTTGCCAGTGGTAAGTCTGGGTGGTGGTAGGAACACAGGGTCTGTGGGTCCTGAGCTGGGGAATGAGGGTGGGGGTGGGGAAGCTGGGAGATCAGCAGAGGAGGTGGGAAACAGGCCAGAGAGGGATGAGACATGATCCAGTGCACCCCCCTCCTCCCCACAACCTTGGGCTCTGGATGTGCCCCTCTGTTTCCTGGGGTACCCAGTGGGAATTTTTCCGTGTTTTTCCAAGTATGAGGCTGAGAGGTAACCCACAACCAAAATGACATTTTAAACTGATCACTAGTACGATTGCTTGGAAAGTTTTCATCATTTTGAAATCTATACCAGAAATGATTTGAACCATTTTGATTAGCTTCTTAGACTTGAGTCACCATGCAAAATTGCACAGACACCATGCTGCCTAATTTTGTGCTGAATGAAACTCATTCCAGGCCAGAAGTTGGGGACTGAAGAGTCCCCAGTGTTCCCATCATGCAGAGGAATGGACAGCAGGGCCAGGCCAGGGTCCTGGAGCTGACCCTGCATGACCCCCAGCAGAATGAGCTGGGGTGTAGCCAATGGGCAGGATCCAGGGGCAGTGATTTGAGCAGGGGAAGTGTAACATCCAGAATTATTAACTATAACAGGATTGGAATGCCCTGGGTGGAACCCCGTCTTCCACCCTCGGCTGAGAGCCAGACCTTGCTGGAGACGCTCAGCCGCGGCACACTGGATAGCAAAGAAATCGCTGGGGTGCCATGGCAGTGGAGCTTGCTAGGAGTCTGCCCTCCGGTGTGCGGGCAACTGTCTCGGGAGGATACTGGGGAGAGGTGCTGGTCACTAGGTGCGTGGGGGAAGCCGCATGTGTAACCGGACTCATCCTGGGGGAGCCAGGCATGTTGCCAGGAGTGTCCTGCGGTGTCTCTTCAGCGCCCTCTACTGACGAAACTTAATATGGTACTAGCCCCAACGTCAGCTCCTTTATCCTGAGGAGGCAGTGAAGGGCAAATTTGGGGCTGAGACATAATAGCGGGATTACTGACATGGTCTACCCCTTTGGCTACTGAGGTTTCATGTGCACCCCTCTGTGCTCACGTGAACTCTCACATACCAACAAAATGACTCTGTTTTGACCTGATAAGGATTTCTCACACGGGGACACGCAGCCTGACAATTCCCTGAGTCTGTTCCTGGCTATATTTACTACCAGATTCAGCCGCAGCCTCCCTGGAAATGCTGTTTCCTGAGGTTACCTCCAGTCTCCTGCCAGTAAAATAAACATGGGAAGAAGGAGGAAGGAGGTCTCTCTTGTTTTCGCTCGGGACCTGTGCGTCACTGCCAAGACCTCTCCTCATAACGACTCCTTGTGGATTGTGATTCAAGACAGCCTTAATGTTTCTCTCCAGTGTATTCCAAAGCCCTAAGCCAAAACCTAAACATACCACCGCTGGTGACTGACCAAATACACTTGTTGTTTACCCTATTGCGTGGGGGGGTGGGGGCAAGAGGGACTTCCGGTAGCTGCTCCTACTCTAGCTGTGGGGTTGTCTGGCCCTTGAGAATGGGTGGGCTGTGGGCCCTTGGTATTCATGCTTCCATACGTGTGTGATAGGAGAAAAGGATGGGAGGAGCAGGGAGGGGGCCGCATGGGAGGGACACTGCAGCAGGGCCAGTGAGGAGAGGCCAAGCCTGGGCCTGTCAGAGATTGGAGAGGGGTTCCCGGTGCCTAGAGTGGAATGGGGAGCAGGCCAGGCTCCAGGGCCATCAGTGTGGTGGGGAGGAGGCCCTGGCTAGGCAGTGCTGCCAGGAGCCGATGGGGCCAGCAGGACCTGCCCCAGCGTCCCTCACTTGGGCTCCCTCCTGCTTTAGCCATCCCTGTCCTGGCCTGGGATGCACCAGCCTCTGCCCTCCACGTTAGCATGCACTGCTGTGTCTTCATCTCCCGCCCCCAACCTAATAATTGGCAGGAATAGGAGTGTGTGCCATTCTAACCATTGACAAGTGTCCAGTTCAGTGGCATTAAGTACATTCACGTCGTTGTGCAACCATCCCCGCCATCCATCTCCAGAACTCTTCATTGTCCCCAGCTGAATCTCTGTCTCCACCAAACACTGACTTCCCGTTTCCCTCTCCCCAGCCCCTGGCAACCACCAGTCTACTTTGTTTCAATGACCTTGACTACTCTGGGGACCTCAAATAAGTGGAATCGTAGTATTTTTATGTGACTGGCTTATTTTATTGAGCATAGTGTCCTCAAGATCACGGTGTAGCATGTGTCAGAATCTCCTTCCTTCTTAAGGCTCAGTAACATCCCACTGTATGCAGGACCACATTTTTATCCATTCATCTCTTGATGGACACTTGGACTATTTCCACTTCTTGGCTATTGTGAGTCATGCTGCCGTGGAGATAGCATACAAGTGTCTGTTTGAGTCCCGCTTTCCATTCTTTTTTTGGGGCGGGTATACCCCGAGGCAGAATTACTGGATCACATGGCAGTTCTGTTTTCGACTTTCTGAGGAACTACCGAATTGATTCCTGCGAGTGTCTTTCGATGGCCGTGCCATAGGCTTCCCAAGCCATGCCAGCCCATGTATCCGTTTGGTGGTGGAGCATGTCTTCACGGTGTGTCATCATTGTTCACTGTCCAGACCAAGTTCTCTCCCACCAAGCCAGACAAACCAGGTGCCAGGGCCACCATCCATTTGGACTCTGCTGCCCACCAAACTGGTCCACATGGCTGGGACCCATCGAAGACCGTGTGCTCCGTGTGCTCTCTTAGGCACCCTCAATATCAACACACGTGCAGTGGCCTCTTGGCACTTGGGGTAATGGGAAGCACCTGGTTTTGTTTGTGGGTTGAGCTCATCCCTGCAGTCATTGCTGCTCCAGGGTCAGATGGTTGTGAAGGGGACTTTTATAGCTGGAATGGTGACCATCCTTGCCATGGAAAGTTGACCTTTGAACAACATGGATTTGAACTGTGCAGGTCCACTTACATGCCAATTTTTTCTTTTTTAAGATTTTATTTATTTATTTGACAGAAACACAGCAAAAGAGGGAACACAAGCAGGGGGAGTGGGAGAGGGAGAAGCAGGCTTCCTGCTGAGCAGGGAGCCCGATGCGTGGCTCGATCCCAGGACCCTGGGACCATGACCTGAGCCGAAGGCAGACACTTAACGACTGAGCCACCCAGGTGCCCTGACATGCCGATTTTTTAAAGTACAGTACTATAAATGTATTTTCTCTTCCTTATGATTTTTTTTTTTTTTTTACTCGATTTTTCAAGTGATCTCTACACCCAACGTGGGGCTCGGACTCACAACCCTGAGATCAAGAGTCATGGGTTCCACCAATGAGCCAGCGAGGCGCTCCTCTTCATGATTTTCTTAATAATGTTTTATTTTTCTCTAGCTTACTTTATTGTAAAAAATACGGTATGTAATATATATAACATATAAAATACATGTGGATTGAACTGTTTATGTTATTGGTAAGGTTTGTGGTGAACAGTAGGCCAGTACTAGTTAAGTTTTGGTGGAGTCAAAAGTTATACATGGATTTTTGGGGAGCCTGGGTGGCTTACTCGGTTAAGCATCTGCCTTCGGCTCAGGTCATGATCCCAGGGTTCTGGGATGGAGCCCCATGTTGGGCTTCCTGCCTAGTGGGAAGCCTGATTCTCCCTCTCCCTCTGCTGCTTCCCCTGCTTGTGCTTCCCCCTCTCTTCCTCTCTCTCTCAGTCAAATGAATAGATAAGATTTTTTTTTTTTTTAAAGATTTTATTCATTTGACAGAGAGATAGAGAGCACAAGTAGGCAGAGAGGCAGACAGAGGGAGAAGGAGAAGGAGGCTCCCTGCCGAGCAGGGAGCCTGACGTGGGGCTCAATCCCAGGACCCTGGGATCATGACCTGAGCCGAAGGCAGCCGCTTAACTGAGCCACCCAGGTGCCCCTGAATAGATAAGATCTTAAAAAAAAAAGTTATACCTGGATTTTTGACTCTGCGGGGAGGGCGGTTGGTTCCCTTAACCCCTGTGTTCAAGGGTCAACTGTCTATGTAAATGATTTAAATATCTGCCCTACAGAAAAGAATGAGACATCCTCACCTTTGACGCTGTGGGCAGTGTCACCCACGGCTCTGCCATTGCCAGATGCTGATCTCACGGGAATGTGTTTTCTGACCTTCCAGGAGTCAGTTCCTGGAAGATGAGCCTGTCCCTGTCATGCCCTGCCTGGGACTGGCCCAGCGATGGTGGTGCTTGGTCTGTGCCTGCCACTTTGCAGGCCTGCTGGTGAAAGGCATGGCTCCTGAAGCATCTCTCCTTCTCTTGGGCCTCGTTCAAGCATCGTATCATCTGTTTCCCCACGAGAGAAAGTGTAGCCTACCGCGGAGCATGCATCTTGTGGTCTCTTCCCCCCAGATTTGGCAGTCACAGTGTGTTGTTGAGTGACGCTCACCGGGTGCAGGCAGGGAGGGAGCCAGCTCAGCACCTGCCCAGGGAGTGAATGTGAGCATGGCCACTTCTGCAGAGCATCTCCAGGCCTGATGCTGGGCTGGGCCCTGGTGTCATGGATCCCGTGGTCTACACCTCCCATCCCCCATGTCAACATCCCACTGCCCCTCGCTGTTGGGGATACCCATCCCTCCAGATGTGGCAGCGGTCCCCAGGTCACATCCCACTGCTGCCTCCCCGCAAGCACTGCCCTGGCATGACTCCCCAAATGCCCTCGGGCCTCCCAACCTGTCCTCTTAGTGCTGAGCTGGCCCTGGTGAGGTGGGCTCCGTGGGAGTCACTCCCTCCTGGGGTTGCTTCTGCCATGGGGCATCATGGCCCCTGCCCAGACGTGGGATTCCCCTGGGTGGTCCCAGCCTCTGCCTCCCATGCCTGTTGTTACGTGGCACTTGGAACCTCCAATTTTTGGTGACAGTTACCCAGTGTGAGTACTGTCTGGGTGCCTGTTGTTTCCATTCGTTTTAAATTTTAGTACGGTTATCTGCAGCACTGAGGCAAGGAGCGTAGCAGGTAAGAAACGGTTTTAGCAGCCTGTGAGCTGCTGACTTGGAACTTTTCCGTGCTGGCTGCAGCTTTGCCCCGGGATCCCCATGACCTTGTTCTGTGGAGGCAGCGGTGTTTCCCTGGGGTTCTAGTTATGTCCCTGATTGTAAAGGGGTACGTGCTCTTTGAAAAGAAGTCATACCCTACAGGATGTACAAAGTAAAATGTGAGCTCCCGTAACCCCTGTGGTAGGCTGATGGCTCCCAAGATTCCTGCCCTCGCTGTACACACCAATGTCATTCATTCCCCTGGTTGTGTGTGGGGCTGTGGGGCTCAATGTGAAGGGATTTTGCCAATGTGACAAAAGTCCCTAATCAGTTGAGTTGGAGTTAGTCAAATGGGAGCAGTCCTGGGTGGGTCTGATGTAATCAGAAGAGCCCCCAGGTGGGGCCAAGCCCCTCCTGAAGAGGTAAGCTGCTGTGCTTGGAGGGGCCCATGGCCAGGAACTGGGGGTGGCCTCTAGGAGTTGAGAGTGACCCCGGCCTAGGATGGGAATTCTGCAGCAACCTCAGGAACATGAGATCCCGAACCTCAGCGACACCTTGCTGGTTGGCACCTTGGGTGCTACCTCAGGGGCCACTGAGCAGAGCACCCAGCACATCCTGGCCCGCGCTCCTGACCATAGACTGAGATGAGAAGTAGGCGTTGCTCTGAGCTACTGTGTACGCACGCTCTGTGTGTGGCAATTTGTGAGGCCCCATAGAAAACCAGTATGCTTCCCATCAGGTAACACTGTCACGGCTGTAGTATAACCACCGTCTTTATCAAAATGTCTGTTTAGACTCATGAGCTAATTCCCCTTGTTGGCTCCAGTCTGGAGGGGCTGCTGGGCAAGCTGTCACATCCTGCTGGTAGCTTCCGCGGGACTCATCACTGCTGGTGACATCACTGGGCCATGGGCCTGTGCACCTGCTACCTGGCACTAAACTCTCCCCAGATGGTGCACAGACTTGCCCCTCAGATGGTGCCGAGATCCCCCAGCCCATAGTACACAGATTCAGCCCCTGAGATGGTGCCCTGACTCACCTTCTAGACGACACACAACTCACCTGCCAGATGGTGCCCACGCCTACCTCCCCCAGATGGTGCACTGACTCACCCCCTAGATGGTATACAGACGCACTCTCCCAGATGGTGTGCAGACTCAGCCATCCCAGATGGTACACACTCACTCCCCAGATGGTGTGCAGACTCCGCCATCCTAGATGGTGTGCAGACTCACCCCCCAGGTGTTGCGCAGACTCACACTCTCAGGTGGTACACAGATCTACCTAGTACCTCCAGACGGTGCACAGACTCACCCCCAGTAGCAGGGTGAGGAGTGCCCATCGATGAGTAATTAGTGGTTTCAGTTGTTAGAACAAAACAAACCTGACTTGCTGTCCTCCGAGCCCCTGACTGGTGGGCATGGCCCCTGCCCCTGGGCGCTGTGGCACAGATGGACTTTTATTGGTGTTGCAGTATCCAGAAGTGGTGAGTGAGGGAATACTTTCTCTTACTTGGAGCCTTGATGTGGGTACTCATCATGCCCACGTCTCCCAATTAGGTATTTAATGAAATCCCCAACAAACCACTAGCAATTCAGCGAAATAGCGACTCTTATGGCAGAAATAACCGGGCAGTTATTAATATTCCTAGTTATTAACAAATGCGTGTCACTGCTCCTTGTTTTAAAAATAGTAGGGAGTTGAAAATCTTAGGACAAGGTTCTGCTCAGTCAGCTTTTTTTTTTTTTTCCCTAATTTTTCCTTTTCTGGAGACTTACGTAAGAATCAGAACCAGAAGCCAAAAGCACCAGTCTCCATTTGGGAAGCACCTCGCTGGCCTCCCCGGCCTCCCCAACCCCCTCTCAGCACAGGTGTCAGGACGAGTGAGCAGAGGAGCGGTGCTTGGGATTCTGAAGGCAGACACTGTTTCCTGACCACGTGGAATGACCTCCACCCACAGGGGTTGGTGGGGTGCCCGGCCCATACACGTAGCCTGTGGGAGCAGTGCTAGCCAGGTTGGGTCCAGAATTGAGTCGCAGAAGGAAGGGACAAAGCAGATGTGGCAGAAGATAAAAGAGGTCAGGGCCCGGCTGGCTTCTCCCTAAGGCTGTCTTCCTCAGACCGGGCCTGGGGTCCGGCAGGTGGCGCTGCAGAGGATTGTTCTGTGAATGGCTGGGTTTCGTATCAGGGACAGCGACTGCTCCCTAAGTGCCTGTCCCTGAGACCTGGAGCAGCCCGGAGTGCTGTGCCTGGGGGGATAGAGGGCTGCTGCAGGCTGGACAGGTGTCCCGAAGGTGGTGAGACTGGAGGGTTTGATGGCCACTGCCAGGCCTTGGCCATGTTGGTGCCTGTGGCTGGGGCTGCGTGGGGAGGTGTGGAGTTGGGGCGGGGGGCTACCGCATGCAGTGTGCACAGGATGAAAGTGCTTCTGTGGACCTGTGCGGTGGTGTGGGTGCCAGTTTCACTTTCAGTTTTATGAACTTTGTTAACTCACATTTTACCACAAGCCAAGTGTCCATAAAAATCTTTTTTTTTTTTTTAAGATTTTGATTGACAGAGAAAGAGATGGTGCATGTGCGAGCCGGGGGGAGGGACGGAGGGAGAGGGACAGGCGGACTCTCCGCTGAGCAGGGAGCCCGATGCGGGACTTGATCCCAGGACCCTGAGATCGTGACCTGAGCTGAAGGCAGACACTTAACCGACTGAGCCACCCAGGCGCCCCTAAATGTTCATCTAAGAGTCAATACAAAAATGATTTTTGAAGACTCCTTAGGATCTGACCACTGACTAGACTGACTTGGTTTCAGACCCAGTGTGACCACAGGTGGCCAAGCCGTAGCTCCTGGCCCCGTGTCCTTTGCGCACCTGCCGGTGGTGCTCAGAGGGTCCTTTGGCTGTCCCTTCTTAGACCCAGAGGTCTCACAGACGTGGCAGCCCCACTCAGTCACAGTCTGTGTTCTTATTTAAAAGGGCAAAGCCGACTAGAAACTTTGTTTTGTTTTTTTTTTTTAAGATTTTATTTATTTGAGAGAGAGAGAGAAACAGCATGAGAGGGGAGAGGGTCCAAGGGAGAAGCTGGCTCCCTGCTGAGCCGGGAGCCCGATGCAGGACTTGATCCCAGGACTCCGGGATCATGACCTGGGCCAAAGGCAGTCGCTTAACCAACTGAGCCACACAGATGCCCAGAAACTTTGTTTTCTTATGTTAAAACCAGAACTCTTTTGAAAACGTTGACATCTTCTCTGCTTGCCAACAAAAAACTTGTTGGATTCATAATGCAAAAAACTAGAGAAACACAGAAGTTCTTACCCCACTTCCTTCCCCCAAACACCCCAAAATGCAGGACAGCAGCCTCCAGAGATCCTGTGCTCTGCCGCTGCTCCACATGTCCCCAGGGCCCTTCTGGTGGGCCTGCTCACATTTCCAGGAAGTCATGGGCTCACTGGGGATGGCCTCGGGGGAAGGGACAGATGGGCAGAAGGGGTACTTCTCTGCCACCGGGGCACCTGGGACATGCCTGTGCAGGTGCTGCTGCCCTTTTTGGGTAAGTGGGGTATGCAGGGTGGGATGGGATATGCGTCTTTGCCCAGCATCGCCTCTCTCTTCGTCAGGGTCCTGGGGCACAGTCTTGGCCGAAGGCTCCCTAGGAAACCCACCTGTCTGGCGCCGTCACGATCTTTGTCTCCTGAGGGTTCCTGTCCTCTTTAGGACTTGCCTATGTTGCTAAAGGAGGCAAATTTTCTTTGTTAACAGGAGAAAAAATTGGCTTTTCTGTTTTCCCCTGAGACCTTTGGTCATGCTTTCTCTTTCAGGCTCATCCTGGCGGCCAACAGGGATGAATTTTACCACAGACCATCCAAGCTAGCTGACTTCTGGGGGAGCAACAATGAGGTCCTCAGTGGTGAGTCTTTCCTCGGGGGGCGGCCACAACATGGCAGGAAGTAGGAGCCCCAGAGTGCTTTTAACTGTTACTGGTGCTGCCTCTCCGTGTAAGTGCAGAATGAAGGAGTGGACACTGACTGGTCTCATGGGGGAGGCTCCCAGGTTGGGGTCTGGGACCAGCATTGAGGTGACCAGCCCCGAAGTGTCTACCCAGCGCCATCCACATGGTTTCATGTGTTGTGGGTTCCCAGAGAAGTAGCTGGAAGGATCAGTTGGTTTTATTTGGATCCACCTTTTTGCTGTGCACGTGTGGTTGGGTTTGTATGAGGTGCAGGTTCACATTCGGTCACTCTGTGAAGCATCGTAGTTGGGGTGTGTGTGTGTGCGCGCGCGCGCGAGCACACGCATTTCTCTTTACACACCGGCACGCCTTGCTCCAGAGATGGTCTGAATTTGGGAAGCAGAGGCTTGGTTGGAGCACGTTCAGATGGGAGCTGCATGAAGAGTTCCCACAGAGGGAGGCAGAAGCGGAGGTGACAGCTGTGTCCCCTGCTGGCTCAGCGGGCAGCCTCCCTGAGCCCCGTGGACAGAGAGCAGTTTCTGCCCATGGGGCGGACAGGGGTCTACTTGGAGGGCATGTGGACAGGTATTGGCCAGGCCAAGGTCCCTCTGCCTGCGAGCTAGGCATCAGGGAAGCAGAAAGGAACCTGGCAGGGCTGACAGGGGTGCTCAGGTGCCCAGTGGGCTGAGTGGGTGCCCTCAGGGGTCTGGGGACACCAGGTGTGCCCTGCTTCGCCTGCAGCATCTAAAAGCTTGACTGTGGAACTTCTATAGAGGGCCTCCTGTATAGACTGGTTGGGCATTGGTATGAGGAAAACACTGCCCAGGCTGGATCGTTCTGGTGCCATGTGGAAAGAGGACAGGAGTGGGGAGACTGAGGCAGGGCAGTGTCGTGGACAGGAGGTCTGGCAGGTGGTGGGGAAAGCTGTTGTGAGACCCCTCTCACTAAGAGCAAGAGGGAGAAGAGGCTAGGTCTCTGGGTTATGTCTTGGCCTCCTCAGAAGCTGCGCGGGAGACATTGGAAATGTCTAGATGTGCGGACAGAAGTGGGGGGCCAGAGACCCCTGTTGTGTAAGCTCCAGGTACTTCAGTACAGTAACCCCAGGGGGGCCATGTATGTGGGGTCCTTGGCTGGGCCAGCCATGGCTCTCCCAGAGGTCGAGGGTCAGGCCTGCAGGGCAATGCGAGGAGGGCTGAGGGGAGCCTGTGGGCCTGGCCAGTACCATGCCAACCATCCTGAGCTAGAGTAGAATGGAAGGGGGTCATGGGGATGGGGCAGGCTGTGTGTGTTGCTGCTGCAGGGCATGAATGGGTGGCTGTAGTGGCGTGGGGGGGGTGGGGACTGGTCAGAGTGGGTGGGGTGAGGGGTGAGGGCCTGATGGCACTTCTTGAGTATTTTTGTAGAACAGTACACAGATGAAGGGTTAGCCTGTTTGGGCTCCTTTGGCCATCCTGGCCACCTGGGCTCCATGCTGCTTAGGCACTCAGGCCTGCACCCTGACCCTAAATCAGGGCCAATCCCTGCTGAGGGGTTCCAGCCACTTGGAATCCTTCACCCTTTGTAGTGATTTGGAGTTGGTCTCTGGCATGCTGATACGGGGCTCCTGCCTAGTGGGAGGGTGGCCCTGCTGCATGACAGTGCCGGGCGGGCCCAGTGGCCACTGCACCAGTTAGGGCTGGAAGACACTAAGATCCACATCCTCCCGCCATCTGACATCACCAAATTGTGTGCAGAATTGTAGGCCAGTGGTTCTCCAAATGTGATCTGTGAGCTAGTAGCATCAGCATTGCTTGGGAACTTGTTAGAAGTTTGGAAAAATTCAGGTATTATTTTTTAAAATATTTTTTCTGTCTCCTGCTCTTTCTTTTCGATCTCTTTCCTTCTCTCTGCCTATTCACACATATAGGTTGTGTTGTCCCACACTTTGATGATGCTCAGTTCATTTTATTAAAAGATTTTATTTCTCAGTTTTTTAGAGAGAGTGTGCACACGGGTGTGCATGAATGAGGGGAGGGGCAGAGGAAGAGAGAGAGAATCTCAAGCAGATACACTGCTGAGTGCAGAGCCTGACACGGGGCTCAGTCTCACGACCCTGAGATCATGACCTGAGCCAAAATCAAGAGTCAGACACTTAACTGACTGAGCCACTCAGGCACCCTTGATAATGCTCAATTCATTTTTAAAAACCCTCTTTTCTCTCTGTTTCATTTTAGATCATTTCTATTGCCATAACTTCACATTCACTAATCTTTCTTTCTCTGGTGTCTAATCTGCTTTTAACCCCATCGTATATGTTTTTTCTCTCACACATTGTAGTTTTTATCTCTAGAAATTCAATTTTTCTGTCTTCTTTGTATGTTCTTAACTATTTTAGCATACAGAATATAGTTTTAATAGCTGTTTAAATATCCTTGTCTGCAAAGTCTGATGTCTGTGTCAGTTCCAGTTCAGTTTGACTAGATTGATTGAACTTTTAGTAAGCAGGGCCATGTTTTTCTGCTTCTTTGCATGCTTGGTAATTTTTGATTGGATGCCAAACATATGGGTTTTATCTTGTTGGGGACCGAATATTTTGTATATCTATAAATATTTCTGAGCTTTGTTCTGGGACACAGTCAAGATGCTCAGAAACAATTTGATCCTTTCAGGACTTGCTTTTAAGATTGGTTCAGTGGCTCTGAAGCTATGCCCAGTCTAAGGCCAATGATTCCCTACTCCTCAGGCAAGATCCTTCTGTCTTCCCTTGCCTGTGCTCCCTAGATCTTGAGGTTTTCCAGGCTGACTTCTAGGAACAGGCACTATTCCCAGCCCTGCGTGAGCACTGTCTCCTCTAATCTTTCTGGATGGCTCTTTCTTGGCCACGGGTAGTTTCCTCACACACATGTACCGATCAGTTGTCTGGGGTTCTGTGCAGCTCTCTCCTCTCTGGTCTTCTGTCCTGGGAGCTCTGGTCTCCTCAATCTCCTCAGGCTCCCAGCCCTTCTCCTCGGCCAGGGAGTCCGGTGGAGTCCAGACCCTCGGCCTGGGTCTCCTCCCCATGCAGTGTCCTGGAGACTCTCTCCAGTCTTGGGGTTCACCTAGTTTATTTCTTGTCTCAGAGATCTGTGTCCTTTGTTTTTTGATGTCCAGTATCTTGAAACGCATTGTTTCATGTATTTTCTTTTGGTGGTTTTAGGTAGGAGAGTAAATCTGGTCCCTGGTGATTGGCCAGATATGGAATTCTTGTTTACTTTTCAGTGTTTGATTTGTAGGAGTTTTTTATGCATTCTGGATTGGAGTCCCTTTTTGGATAAATGTATTGCCTCCTCATTTACTTAATGACATCTTCTGGTGAGCAGAATATTTTCTTTTCGTGAAGTGAAGTTTACTCTTTTATGGTTTATTCTGTTTGTGTCTTTGCCTACCCTAAAGCCATAAAGATGTTTTCCTCTTTTTGCTTCTAGAAGCCTTTTGATTTAGGGTTTTGTGTTTAGGTCTATGATTTATCTTACATTTTTGTACTTGGTGTGAGGTAGGGGTTGAGATTCATATCTCAAGTTCTCCTAGCCTTATTTATTGAATAGATAACTCTTTTGCCTATTGCATTCCTATGGCAACATGGTTGAAAATCAGTTGAACACATGTGTGGATCTATTTTGGACTCCTTTGTGTGCCATTGATCTGTTTGTCTGTCTTGATGCCAGCATCACACTGTCTCGATTGCTGCAGTTTTTTTAGCAAGTTTTGAAATCAAGTGGTGTTAAGTCCTCCAGCTTTGTTCTATTTCAGGACTCCTTTGGCCATCCTGGCTCTTTTGTGTGTGCATATAAATTTTAAAGTCAGTTTGTTAATTTCTATAAAATAGAAAAGCTTCCTGGGATTTGGATTTGGATTGTGTTGACTCTTCTGGCCATTTGGAGAGAACTGTCGTCTTAACAATATTGACTCTTCGGTTGAGGAACGGGGCATCTCTGTCTCTCTTTTAGTTACAGATTCTTGACTTCTCTCAGCGCTGCTCTGTGGTTTTCAGTCTTTAGGTGTTACGCATTTTTCCTTAAATGTTTTCCTACGTTTTGTTTTATTTAATGCTATTGTAAATGGTATCTTTAAATTTTCATTTTCTGATTCTTGCCTTTATTTACTTAGCAGTTCTAGTAGATTTTTTTAAGTTAATTTATTTTTTTAGTAATTTTTGTGTCTAACACCAGGCTCAAACTCAGGACCCTGAGATCAAGAGTCCCATGCTCTTCTGACTGAGCCAGCCAGGTGCCCCCAGCAGATTTTTTTTTTTGTAGATTCCTTTTGGATTTTCTTCACCTGTAATCCTCTCATCTACAAATACAGTTTACTCCTTCCTTTCTGATCTTTCCATCTTTCTTTCTTTTATTGTTATAATTTATTATTATTATAAAAATGATATTTTAATGATTTAGCTGCTTTTACCGCAGTCTTCAACTGAAATGATCCTCTAATCTAGGAAGACACTTTGCTATGACTTAAAGGGCCTCACTGACCCAGTGGTGAGGCCCCATGGAGGGCTAACCATGACCTGGGCCTATGGGGTGGGAATCAAGCAAACAGGTGGGCCTGGATGTGCTCCGGGCTCCTAGTGAAGCGCCCAGCCTGAGGGCCTGTGTGTCCTGCTGGGGGAGGAAAGCCAGCGGCCCTGCACCTGATCCAGGATGTGGGATTGGGGCCTGGTGCCATTGCTAGGAGGGAGCTGGTACTGTGCTCCCAGCCCAGTGTTGATCCAAGCATCAGGATGCATTCCACACATGCCAGGTCCCACCGCAAGCTTTCAGGGGCTCCATGGGCATCAGATGTCATCCTGGGAGCATGATCTGTCTCACATGCCCTGTGGGCTTTAGGGCTGCGTTGCCCTGAGTACTTCAAGCCCCTATTCCTTAGCCAGGGCTGCTGGGCTGAGCATGCATCTCCCTAGCACACAGGGCCAGGGCAGTAGGCGCTACTGGTCGTGACACTATCATCTGCCACAGGGCTTGACATGGAGGAAGGCAAGGAAGGAGGCACGTGGCTGGGCATCAGCACACGGGGGAAGCTGGCCGCACTCACCAACTACCTGCAGCCGCGGCAGGACCCAGATGCCCGGGGCCGAGGTACCATGGGGCTGTGGTGGAGGGTGCGGGGCAGGGGGGCGGGCTTTCCTGGGCACATGTGGACACAGGAGGAGGAAGAAGGGGAAGTGGGGTGTTTCTGGCTCTGAGGCCCACTGGCTGGCATCACTGGGGGAACGCCCCCTCCGCCTGGCCCACACAGCACGTACCTGCACAGACATGGTTTGCCCCTCTCAGGGAACACTCTCCACATTTGTGCCCCAGGCCAAAGTGTCACTTCTGGCTGTTGTCATTGTCCCGCACCTGTCAGATGTTTGCAGAGCAATACCCCGTGGGAAGACAGCTCCGTGGACACACATTGTCCCCACTGAAGATTTTTTTCCCCTCATGCTGTACTTCCATTTAGGGTGTAATGGCAGAAAAAAAAAATTAAAACCCAACAAAAACAGAGTTCTTGATGCAGACCTCCTTAGCTGCCAGGGGAATGAGGTATGGCTCCCCAGGACGAGGGACTCAGCCCTGCTGCCTTGGCCATGTGTATCTGTCCCCTACCCACAGGTGAACTTGTGACCCACTTTCTGACCACAGACATGGACAGCTTGTCCTACTTGAAGAAGGTCTCTGCGGAGGGCCATCTGTACAACGGCTTTAACCTCATAGCAGCCGACCTGAGGTGGGTCTGCTGGGAGGGAGACGGCAGCCCATCAGGCACTTCCACAAAGCTGAGTTGTGGGCTTGATGGGAAATGGGGTTCCCGCCCTGCCACTCACCTTGGGGTACTGCGGCAGCCTCTGCAGGGACATCGCTCCTGGTGGGCATGGTGAGGGTCCCCAGGGCCGGCCGACTGTTGCGGGGGCGCAGGGATCAGAGCCCGGGCTTCCTGAAGCAGTGTCAGGGTCGCTGGCTCCTACATGCGAGCTATAACATGACTGCAGCGGGCATCTCCAGTCACGGGGGGCACCCCTTGCCCACACCGGCCCCTTGCCCCTGAGCTCTCCTCTACGTGTCCGTGGCTCAGGAGTGCCCTGTTGTGGAGCTGCACCTCACTTGCCCTGTTCTGTGCTGCACAGACGTGCCCCAGGGTGGAGGAGGAAGGCCCAAGCACCGCTGACCGGGGTCCGGAGCAGCTGGTGGTGGTCAGGTGCTGCTGAGCTCTGGGGCCTCACGGTGGCTTCTTTAGGGAGGTGTGTCTGAGCATGTGGCCTGGATCATCTCAGCTTCTGCAAGGGGCTCAGTGGACAGCTCCCAGGGCCCGTCTGGAGTTGTCAAGGGGCAACACAGCTGTCCCAGCTGCCCATGAGCCCCGTCACCAGAGGACGTGGAGGCTCTGCTGCGCAGTCATTTGGGGGAAGTCTTCCCCTACCTGGAGTCGGGCAGATAGGTAAGGAGCAGAGGCAGGAGGAAGGGTCCCCAAGAGGCCTGGAGCCTCAGGGGCGCCTGTGCCGGCCACGAGTCAGGAGGCTGGTTGCTGGAACCCGGCAGGGGCCCGCGGCAGTTGGGGTGTTGCCAGGCCCAGTGAGGCACGCAGAGGTGCAGCAGTAGCCGGCAGGTGCCCGCATGGCCGTGTGGGGGTGGATGCTGAGCCCTTCATGTGCAGCGCCTGGCACATCCTCACAGCCACCCCGTGTGCACCTGCTGTGGCCGAGCTCCGACGTGGCGAAGACCCCTGCTGGTGTGCAGTGGGGCTGGGGTCCCCGTGCTGCTCTGGGCTGTTGGCTGGGGTCCAGGTGCCCCTGGAGACCGCAGCCCCATCCCACCAAGTGGGCACCAGGTTGGGGAGGAGCACTGCGCTCACGGCCGTGGCGGCTTGCAGCATCTGTGTTTCTAGCTGAGGTGCTCGCTGGCCATTGTTGGGCTGTGGCTTGGCTTCTCCGAGTGCATTTATCTGTGTGGCTCCTGTGCCTGGACCCCGGCCATGGCCCTGCAGCAGCTCAGGCGCCAGACGCACTGCTGTGGGCCTCCACAGGGCTGTCTCTAGGCCAGGGCCTATTGCTTAGCAGCGTTTGCTGAGTGCCGGCTGAGAGGCGGGCACTGCCCATGGTCCGCCTCCCCCGGGGGACGCTGAGTCGTGAGGTGAAGTGATTGTTGGTGTTTGGTGCAGAGTAGTGGGAGTCCTGTGGTACCCTTGTCCCCCGGAGGGGGGTGGTGCCCAGGACTGTTGATCAGATGCCAGTGGACAGTGGCAGGGGGAGCGGCTGGGGCTGCGTGCTGGGTGCCAGGCGCCTACCCGGCCCTTTCTCCAGGTGTGCAGACAGATGTGGCGACAGATGAGTAAACACTATTGACAGTCTTGGTGCATAAGGCAGATCACGGCAGGTGGGGGAGTGGTAATGCCACAGCCATGAAGGGTGGCCGATGTGGAGAGGCCCTGACTGGGTGTCCTCACCTCCGATGCCCCAGGGCCCACGTGCATTCCTCAGAGCAGGCCGCACAGAGTGGCTGGTGGATTCAGGCATTGGTGGGAACAGCCCGACAGGGCGGGTGGGGCGTCCTGTGCTCCCTCCTGGAGGACTTGCACTTTACAGATGTGCGCTGGGGACTGCAGGGGTTTTGTGAATTTGTCCTTCAGTGAAGCGAGCATCCATCGTCCTTCCCTCCTGCCCTCCCCTTATGCACCCCCCGCTGCCAGTGCCCCAGAGGTCAGTGGATGTCGTCAGCTTCCACCAGGGGAGGTGGTCAGTACCCCATGGCTGGCCCATGACCAGACACCTGGCCCGAGCCTACTTCCTTCCACAAGGAGCCCCAGGCCCACTGTGCCTTGAGTGTCCACTGCATGTGGCCTGCTCAGCCCCACTGCACGGATCGACACATTGATGTGGAGGCTGCAGTGGCCATGGGAGGAGGTGGGGCTGGCGTAGGTACTTGCTGCCCTGGACCTCTCCTCCGCACCATGGGCAGCTACTGCAGGGAGACTTCCATGCCCAGCAGGGACCCCTTTGCTTGTCATTCTCTCTACAGCTGACCCGGTCTGGGAGACCAGTAGACCAGCAGGACTCAGTGCTCAGCAGCCATGTCAAAGTGGCTGGGTGACGAGGGCCCCATTCTCTGAGTGGACACATGCATGGGCAGGCGGCTCCTGCAGGTGGGCTTGGGCCCATCCGTGCCTGAACAGCTCTCCTGGCTCCTGGGGCCACAGGGTCAGAGCCTGCCTCCCTAGACACTGCTCTCAAGGCCAGGTGGTCGCCAGGGCAACTGAGTGGGTTATGCCCAAGGGCCAGGTGTGGAGGGCTGAGGCCAGAGGGTGGAGGGAGTCGGCAGTCAGCAAGGAACCCCAGTGGTAGGTGCCAGAAGGAAGTCAGGGTCAAGAAGAAGAGAGCCTTGGGGCACCTGGGTGGCTCAGATGGTTAAGCATCTGCCTTCCGCCCAGGTCATGATCCCAGGGTCCTGGGATCAAGCCCCACATCGGGCTCCTGGCTCAGCGGGGAGCTTGCTTCTCCCTCTCCCTCTGCCTCTCTCCCTGCTCATGTTCTCTCTCTGTCTCTCTCTCTGTGTCTCTTTGTCTCAAATGAATAAATAAAATCTTTAAAAAAAAAAAAAAAAAGAAGAGAGCCTCATTGCTATCACGGCTTGTCCCTGACCAAGCATGGCAGGAGTGGGTGTCCAATCCACAGGTCTTCATGCTTTCTAGCTTTGTGCCTATAAACACAATTTCTGAAGTCATTAGCCACATATCTTGAGAAATGAGCCAGGGGCTGTGGGGAGGAAGAACACAAGCAGAATGTGAAGCCCCCTGGGGCCAGGGTGGGCACAGCCAGAGGGACTCCCTGGCAGCCCACCCGGCTCTTTCTTTGCAATGGTTCATCCTGGAGGTTAAGGTTCCTGTGTGGCGTTCCCTGCACCTGTAGCAAGGCGGCTCACAGGCCAGGAAGAGTCCTTCCTAGTTTGCAGAGAAGGCAATTTCAAGGAAGATTTACTATGGTATTGAGGAGTGGGAACATTTTCAGTTCTGAGCATTTTGAACTATTTTTTTTTTTTAAAGATTTTATTTATGTATTTGAGAGAGAGAGAATGAGAGAGAGAGAACACCTGAGAGGGGATAGGGTCTGAGGACGAAGCAGACTCCCTGCCGAGCAGGAAGCCCGATGCGGGACTCGATCCAGGGACTCCAGGATCATGACCTGAGCCGAAGGCAGTCGCTTAACCAACTGAGCCACCCAGGCGCCCTTGAACTATTTTTAAATGCACACTCAGCACATCAAAGTAGGCAAATGTGATCTTTGGTGCTTTGTTTGGAAGCCTCTGTTACCCTGGGGTATTCCACCGTGTCTGGAGGTGTCCAGAGATGGGCTGTGGGGGTGGGGACTGGTGTCTGTGGGCACAGTGCAGTTACTAACGCACATAGCATGCGAGTACCTGTGTCACGGGGGCATGTGGTGAGGCAGGAGGGTCTTTTAGATGCTGCTCCCAGGCCAGTGGTCTCTGGTGAGCCAGGAGTCAGGAGCCAGGGGTCTCAAAGATCCTACCTGGGCGGGAGGGGCCCTGACCAGCTCCTGTCCTGGTTGCAGCGAGCCATGGTCCCTGTCCTGGACTGTGGAGATTGCCAGACAGTGAGAGATTTGGATGCCCCATAGCTCCCATCTGACTCTCTTTCCTCCTGTCCACAGCACAGAGAAGGGAGATGTCATTTGCTACTATGGAAACCGGGGGGAGCCCGAGCCAGTCGTCCTGGCACCAGGTAAGCCTACTCTGGTGGGTGGTGACAAGGTGGGGGCTGCTTCTGTGGGGACACTTCTGTACTTTTCAGAGACTGGGTCCCTGTCACATTTCTCTCCTGGGATTATGCTCCTTGGCCGTTTGTGTGCCTTATGCCCCCATAGTGGCCCATGGCCTACACTTGGTCCACATGTCAGGCTGCCCACAGCCAGGGCCACCTTCTCCTAGCACTGAGCCCGTGACTGCCCAGAGAGAATTGAAAAAGGACAATCTGCAAAAGGACACAGAGGCCCCTCCTACCCCCACTTCTATGAGTTGGCCCAGAGGCCTTTGTGGAAGCATCTGGAAACTACCCCTGTGATGCCCTCTCTCATTTCTCAGTACTTGAGATCCTGTGACTGGAGATGCTTATGTTCTGCTAAAGGGAGGAAGGAAGGGACAGAGAGAGAGAGGGAAGGTTGAAGGGAGGGAGCGAGATCATTTCAAATACATTGTGTTGTTTCCCTGAGCTTGATCCTGCCTGACCGTGTCACTTTTTAAAAATAACAGCTTTATTTTTAAAATGTTTTATTTATTTATTCATGAGAGTCAGAGAGAGAGAGAGAGAGGCAGAGGCAGAGGGAGAAGCAGGCTTCCCGCTGAGCAGGGAGCCCGATGCGGGGCTCGATCCCAGGACCCTGGGATCATGACCTGAGCCGAAGGCAGACGCTTAACCATCTGAGCCACCCAGGCGCCCCAAATAACAGCTTTATTGAGATGTAATTCACATATCATACAATGTACTCACTTAAACTGTACCATTCGGGGGCGCCTGGGTGGCTCAGTTGGTTAAGCGACTGCCTTCGGCTCAGGTCATGATCCTGGAGTCCCGGGATCGAGTCCCACATCGGGCTCCCTGCTCAGCGGGGGGTCTGCTTGCCCCTCTGCCCTCTTCCCTCTTGTGCTCTCTGTCTCTCATTTTCTCTCTCTCAAATAAATAAATAAAATCTTTAAAAAACAACAACAAAAAAACTGTACCATTCGGTAGATTTTAGTTTATCCGCAAAGGTGAGCAACTATCACTGCTATGGAACCCCGTGACATTTTCATCACCCCAAAAAGAAACCCCTGTCTCCATTAGCGGTCACCCCCCCCTCCCCTTGACCCCTCAGCCCCAGACAACTACTAATCTACTTTCTGTCTCTGTGGATTTGCCTATTTTGGAAATTTTGTACAAGTGTAATCATCCAATATGTGGCCTTTGGGACTGGCTTCTTTATTAGCATCATGTTTCCAAGGTCCATCCACGTTGTGGCATGAATTAGGGCTTCATTCCTCTTTACGGCTGAATAATAGTCCATTGTCCAGATATTCTACATTTTGTTTTTCCATTCATCTGGTTGATGGACCCTTGGGTTGTTTTCAGCTTCTGGCTATTGTGGATCATGCTGCCATGAACATTTGTTGTAAGTTTTTGTGGGGACCTGTGTTTTCCTCTCTTTTATGTGTATACTTAGGAGTGGAAGTGCTGGATGGTAAGATAATTGTTTAACCCCTTTGGGGAACTGTCAAACTTTCCCAAAGCAGCTGCACCATTTACATTTCCCACCAGCAGCATCTGAGGTTCCAATCTTTCCACATCCTCACCAGCAGTTACTATTGTCTTTTATTTATTTATTTATTTAAAGATATTATTTATTTAATTGACAGAGAGAAAGAGAGACAGCGTGAGAGGGAACACAAGCAGGGAGAGTGGGAGAGGGAGAAGCAGGCTTCCATCCGAGCAGGGAGCCCGATGCAGGGCTCGATCCCAGATCATGACCTGAGCCGAAGGCAGTCACTTAACCAAAACTGAGCCACCCAGGCGCCCCTGTCTTTTTTTTTTTTAAGATTTTATTTATTTATTTGACAGAGAGAGAGAGAGACAGACACAGAGCACAAGCGGGGAGCAGCAGAGGGAGAGGGAGAAGCAGGCTGTCTGCTGAGCAGGGAGCCCGATGTGGGACTTGATCCTAGGACCCTGAGATCATGACCTGAGCCAAAGGCAGACGCTTAACAACTGAGCCACCCAGGAGCCCCTATTATTGTCTTTTTTGAAACGATTTTTAAAATTAAAAAAAAAAAAAATCTCTATACCCCATGTGGGGCTCAAACTCAAAACCCCGAGATCAAGAGTCTCACGCTCCCCCGACGGAGACAGCCAGGCACCCCTGTCTGTCTTTTTGATTACAGCCATCCTAGCGGATGTGAAGTAGTACCTCATGGTGATTTTGATTCGCGTTTCTCTGATGACAAATGATGTTGAGCATCTTGTCATATGCTTATGGGTCATTTATATGTCTTCTTTGAAGAAATGTCTATTCAGATCCTTTGCCCATTTTTAAATTGGGTTGTTTGTTATTTTTAATTTTGAGTTGTAGGTTTTTTTCTCTTTTTTAAGATCTTATTTTTTTATTTTATTTATTTTTAAGATTTTATTTATTTGAGAGAGAGAGAGCCTGAGCGGGGAAAGGGGCAGAGGTAGAAGAAGACTCCCTGCTGAGCAGGGAGCCATATGCGGGACTCGATCCCAGGACCCTGGGATCATGACCTGAGCTGAAGGCAGACACCCAGGCGCCCCTAAGATTCTATTTTTAAGTAATCTCTGTGCCCAGCGTGGGGCTGGAACTTACAACCCTAAGATCAAGAGTCACATGCTCTTCCATCTGAGCCAGCCAGGCGCCCCATGTTATAGTTCCTTATATATTCTAGCTACCAGTCTTGTATCAGATGTATGATTTGCAAAAATTGTCCCCCTTCTGTGGGTTTTCTTTTCACTTTCTTGTTGATGTCTTTTGGGGCACATCATTTCAAATTTTGGTGAAGTCCAGTTTATTTCCTCAGTTGCTCGTGTTTTTGGTGTCATGTTTAAGAAATCATTGCCTAATCTAAGGTTGGTAGGTTTTCTCCTATGCGTTCTTCTAAGGCTTGTAGTTTTAGCCTTTATGTTTAGATCTATGGGACATTTTGAATTGATTCTTCTGTATGGTGTGAGGTAGGGATTCCACTTCCTTATTTGCATGTGGCTACCCAAGTGCCCAGCACCACTATGGAGTAGTCTTTCCTGCTTCTCTTGATGGATAAAGCACAGTGACACCCCAGCCTGGTGGCCCAGCAGAGCCAAGGCTATCTTCCTTGGAAGTGGCTGCAATCACCTCAGACTCAGTCAAGATCCTCACCCTGTGAGGAGCTGCAGCAGGGGGTGCTGGCTTCCTGTCTTTGGTGCATTTTTCAGAGTCCAGAGTGCTAACCATTACACCATGGGACCCGTCTTTCTTTGGTGCATTTTTCAAGGTGCATGACTCCAAGGTCACCTGCCACTGCTTCCTGAAGCTTCCTGAGAGTGGGGCCTCTCCACTTCAAGGCCGGGCCTCTCCTTTTTTTGACATGAGAAACCCTTTTCTTTTTTGTCACCCATTCTTTTAACTCACTGAGAACTTGTTCTGAGAAGGTTGTGCTGAGACCCTATCGTTCCCCAGGCCAGGGTCCTGGCCAGTATAGAGTAGAGGTGGGCCCTGCCTACTCCCACTGAGTTGAGGCCATTCTGATGTTGGCAGACTCCCTAACCACTGACTGATACCCAGCAGGTACCCCTCTGGCCTCAGGTTGCTATTCTCCCACCCTTGATCTTCTCAAGCAGATCCACACCTTGCAGCTTCTTCCTAGCTTAGAGACAGGACCGAGATGGGGAGGTGGTTCCTTCTTGAGGTTCGCGGGTGGGCATTTATTCTGAATTCCCACAGTGGGGCCTCTGCACTGGCTGGGCTGTCCCCTTCTCTGCAGGGACCTATGGACTAAGCAATGCGCTGCTGGAGACGCCCTGGAGGAAGCTGTGCTTTGGGAAGCAGCTCTTCCTGGAGGCCGTGGAGCGGAGCCAGGCGCTCCCCAAGGATGTCCTCATTGCCCAGCTCCTGCATGTGCTCAACAATGACGAGGCGTGAGTGGGCGGAT
Organism: Leptonychotes weddellii; assembly: GCF_054177405.1. Taxonomy (NCBI): domain Eukaryota; kingdom Metazoa; phylum Chordata; class Mammalia; order Carnivora; family Phocidae; genus Leptonychotes; species Leptonychotes weddellii. Next base: position 57,136,663 of record NC_138381.1, read on the forward strand.
CCTGCCATGGCGAGCAGTGTGTCCCCCTTCTTCTCTAGCCCTGGGATGTAGAGGCAGGCAGGCTGTGCTGCCCTAGGAGGCTTGTGGAAGTGACTGGGTCCAGCTCCTCAGCCAGGGGGAGCCTGATGGACATACTGTCCTTTGCTCCTCTCCTAACTGCTCCCCTCCTGGGCCAGTGCACTTAGAAGCTCAATGCTCTCAGAGGCTTGATGTGGGCCTGTGTGAGGCAGAGAGTAGCTGGAGGTTCCCCGTGTCTGCACACCACTAGTCGGAGATTCTAGAAAGCTCCAGGTGCTTAGCCAACCACAGAAGCAAGCAGCCAGCCTGGGACTATATCTAGGGGTTAACTGTTCTTCCCACATGCTGTCCTACCAGTGCTGTGGCACAGACAAACCTGTCCCGGGAATCTCCTCGGGGAAAGGAGCTCCTGACCCAACTTCCCTAAGGCACCTCGGTGGCCTCTGCACACAGTACCTGCCTCAGGGACACCACCCCCTGGCGTGTCCTGGCCATCCCACCTGGGGGTCAGAGGTGCTGGCCAAGCTACCTTCTTCCCATGCCACAATGTGGCCCATACTCAGGCCAGGCCGCTATCCTGCCCAGATGCCCCAGCAGCCCCTCAGAGGAGCCCTCATGGGCTGCCTCCCACTCCTGTCTCCTGCAGCCCCTCCCTGCCCCTTGCTTACTCTCCATCTCCTGTTGGAACCATGAACTAGGGCACTTTCAGCCTCAGCATAGCCACCTCTCAGGGAAGCCCTGCTAGGGCTGGTCCAGCATCCCCTGCTCAGCTGTGAGTCATGTGGCCCTCAGTCACTGGCTGTCATCCCCTCTGGCCTGAAATGGGGTCCTGGCTGCTTTGACAGCTGTGGGCCCAGCACCAGCTTCAGTGGCTGGCAAGCTGCAGGGCTCAAGTGGGCTCCTGTCACGTGGAGAGATGCCCATAGGGTACCCCTTGGGGTAGGCAGGGCGTGTGTGTGGCCAGTGACCCCTCAGCCAGGCCCCTGCCCCATAGCACCCCTAACCACTGAGACCTCACCAAGACAGGAAGGTAAGTTTGCTCTGAGAGATGACTTCTGTCCTTTCTGGGGGGGGCCCTGCACAGCTCTGACCAGATTGACCCCCGGCATTTGCAGATTCAGCAGAGCCTTCCCCAGTGCTGAGCTCATGTCCCTGGGTCCTGGGAAAGCTCCTGGGGGCCCTGGCAGGGGGAGCTGGCCTGGCACTCACTGTCTGGCAGCCTGGGCCCAGTGATGGAGTCCTAAATAAAAGACTGGACTGAGATTTGAGGCCTTCAGCAGAAAAGTGCACAGAACAGCCCCTGTGGATCCCCCAAACCGCCTCATGAGGCTGGTAGGCTCCCTAGGCACTGCAGGCCTTGAGGATGGCAGGTGGGGCTGTGGGTGGGTGGGTGGGGGTGGCAGTGACCCGTCCTCTGTCCTTCCAGGCAGCTGCCAGACCCGGCCATTGAGGACCAGGGCAGGGAGTACGTGCAGCCCTTCCTGAGCAAGTATGCGGCTGTGTGTGTGCGCTGCCCGGGCTATGGCACCAGGTACGAGGGGCTGCTGGGTGCATTCAGTCCTGTCCCACGAGGAACCCGGCCTTCCCTGAACTCTGTGGATCCCAGAGCCTCTGCCCTATCTAAAAGCAGCTGCCGTTTCAGCTTGGGGGGCGGCTGTGGGGCCGACACCACAGCGGATGGTTTTGCACAACAAGCTCGCTGGCTCCCAGGGATACTGTAGAAATGGTTCCTGGGCTGCTTCCTGCTCCCTCCACAGCCATGAGGGGGCTGGGATGGCCATGGACGCACTCGGCTTGGCAGATCCCTGTGGGCCCAGAGGTCCCACTGCCCAGCTCTTCCTCTCACATTGCCCTGTGTCCTTGGATCTGTTACATTCTCTGTGTGACCAGAGCAGGAATCAGGTCATGTCGGCCTGGGCACATCACCCAAGAAAAGGGCAACTTCTGGCCTCAGCCACAAGGGGAGAATGCCTGGGAAGGAGAAGCTGTTGGCATGGGTGTCTGCTGTCCCATCAAGTTCTTTCTCTGCCTCTCTCCCTCCTGGGCAGAGGAAGATTGGCTCTGTGTGTCTGGGAGGCCCAGCCCATCCCTGCGATTCTGTCTGGGGTAGCCTACCTGCTGTACTTGGAGGTGGGTGGGTTGCTGGACCAGCCAGGATGCCCTAGGAGTGCTGTTGCTCACCTGGCCCACCTGGCCCACCTGGCCTGGAGGCAGACTGTGGCCTCGTGCAAAGCAACATCTGCCCGGATTTGGCTTGCACCAGGCCCCATGGGCACCAGCCTTGTGCTGGGCTGGTGACCTGCAGCGGACTGTGGATAGGCCAAGCTCTTGGGGGCCCGTGGCCACTAAGGACTCAGGGATGGGGTGCTTGGGTGGTGACAGGTGCTGAGTGATGCCACGGTGATACCGCATGTACTCTGGGTACATGGTGATGTCACACGTAATGCTTGGGTTTCGAGTTCAGGTTGGCCCGAGGCTTCCATCCTCCAGGAAATGACAGCTTTGAGCCCTCTAGCTGGGGGATGGGATAGGTGGCAGGGCCATGGTGGTGTCACTGCCCAGCACTGATGCTCCAGGGCCCAAGGGTTGTATGCCTGAATGGTGGCCTTTCCATTCTTAGGCTTTTCCCTTTGGCAGGTGGCGGGTCATGAATTCTCTCAGGCTTCTCCATCACAGACCTTTTTCTTGACAAATTACATGCTCACGTGTACTCATGTGCGTGAGGCAGAGTGCCAGGTCTGCTCCCTGGCCAGGTGTGTGGCTGCTGGGTCCAAGCCCGACTGGGATCCCCAGTCTTCGGCATGGGTGTGCCCACTCTGGGTTTCAGCTTGCACAGGGGCTGCCCTCTCTCAGGGGGAGACAGGTGCTAACAAAATGAGGACTGGCCTTGGGGACGGCTGGCAGGAGGAGAGAAGGTGCACTGAGCATTTGGGATGGGTAGAAGGGGAGGAGGACAGGAGAGGGTTCCTGGTGATAGAGGCCCCATTTGGGGCTCTACCAGGCAGGCAGGGGGCTGAGGGCAGAGGGCTGAACGTGGGCCCCCTGCTTTCTTTCAGAACCAACACGGTCATCCTCGTGGATGCGGACGGGCACGTGACCTTCACAGAGCGTAGCATGCTGGACAAGGACCCCGCCTGCTGGGAGACCAGCACCCATGAGTTCAAGCTGCAGAGCTAACCCCTCTCCCTGGGTGTGGCCATTGGGCTCCTGGAAGGCCCTGCCTCGAGGACCAGTGTGGATAGGAACCTTCCGTAGGCACATGCACTGCCTGTGACTTGGCCAAGCATCCCCCAGGACCAGGGCCCTCTGGTGTTTCTGTGACCTGTCTGTGTCCACGTGTCCAGCTCAGGGTCTGCCCTTACGCCAGTAGGAGTGACAGAGTCCCACAGCCAGGCCTGGGGCAGGCCTAGGTGTGGTGTGCCCGTGTGAAGGCACCTGGGTCTGCCCCTGTCCAAGCACAGAGGTACAGAGTCGAGGCACATGCTTCCATGCACACCTGGAGGTGCACGGGCACACACACACCATGCACAGGCAACAGATAGGTGTACACATGCTCAAATGCACACCCAACCCCCAGCGTACACACGTATGCATGCTAGACAGGCAGAGATGTGCCGCTCGCATCTGCAGGTGCTTCTGGCCAGTGGGTCTTTGCTTTGATCAAAACAACAGGGTGTAGACTTTTGTTTAAAAGTGGCTCCCTTTCTCCTGGGCGTAGTCCACTTCTGGACAGCTAGACTTGCTCTTGGAGAGGAGAGGCCCCATTTGGAATGAGAAATGAGAACAACCCCAGAAAAACCCACTGTCATAACAGAAGCACAGGCTGGTTGGTGGTCCTTTGTGCTCTGGGGAGTCTCCTGTGTGCATGGGGTGGTCCTGTGGGGGGAGGGGGGTGGTCCTGCATGATGCCCCAGGGGTCCTGTGTATGCTGGGGCACCTTGGTAGGCTCTCAGGCAACTACCTGCCCATTGGGGGTCATGGGTCTTGGGCAGGCCCTCTCAGTGAGGGGACACAGCCAGCCCTTGCTATTTCCCTTCTCCTTAGGGAGTCAGACTTCATAGGAATCTGTACTTGAACGTGAGACCTTGATAATAAAACTCGGAGGCTGTGGTGAGTCAGTGCATTTCAGGTCCTTGTGTGATGGGGGACAACTGTGCAGGGGGTCAGTAGGGCTGCTCTCTTGGTCTGCAGGAGCTCCCAAGGCACACTCACCAGAACAAGCCTCTTCCCACTTTCTTCTTTTGCTCATGGGTCTCTGAGCACCCTGATAGAAACCCAAGGGTCCATCAGCCTGTCCATCTGTCTGTCCTTGGGCTGGGGTTCGAGAGACAGCCTATATGCATGGGACACGGTAGGTGCCAGTTACAGGGCCTCCTGAGCTGGGCTGAGGAGCCAGGGACTCATCTGGGTGTAGTGAAGAGCCCTTGGGGACCTCCCCATGGAGTGGTATGGTCAGGCCTGCACTTGGGGTGGACTGTGGAGGCCAGGGGATGGTAGGAATGGGTTTCAGGGCAAGGGGGCAAGTGGAGTCTGTCTTAAGTGCAGGACCCTGGTTTGCGGCAGGTACTCAGGAGTTCCTGTCCCTAGCCCAGGCTGAGCATCAGGGGGTCCCGTTGTGTGTCCACTGCTGAGACCCAGACTTCCATCTGCCTTTGCAGCTGACCCCCAACTTGGGCTCCTCAGAGCCAGTGAGAGCTCGGGGTGGGGTGTGGACCTGCACCCGGCCCCACTTGCCTTCTCAACCCTTCCCTCTTCTCACCCTGAACACCCCTCAGGGGACTGATGCCCTCCTTGGCTCACTTTGAACTCAGAGGAAAAGTGCTTGAGCATGGTCAGGTTTGAATGGGGTCCCCAGTGGTGGCTTAGCCCACAGCCCCAGGCCCAGGGGCAAACACTTGTTGGCTGAGGCACACCGACCCAGGCTCTCAGCCCAGGCACTGCCGATGCCCTTCATCTGCCTCAGTGCCCCACGCCAGCACCCACCCTGGCCAGGCATGTCTGCCCTCATGGGGCACCACTGGGCTGGTGCAAAGCCTTTGGAGCACTCTCCCTGATGTTTGTCTCTACGCCAGGGACAGGGCCTGCACAGGGATACCCCAGCCCTCAACCTGCCCTGGGCTTCCCAAGTGCCTGATGTAATTCTATTGTTATGGGTTGAGTTGTGTGCCCCCCGAAAGATCTATTGGCATCCTAGCCCCTGTACCTCGGAATATGACCTTATTAGGGTCTTTACAGAAGTAATCAAGATAAAATGCAGTCATTAGGGTGGGCCCTAATCAGGTATGACTGATGTCCTTATAAAAAAGGGAAAATTTGGACACGGGGACAGACATGCATGCAGGCAGAATGCCCTATAAAGACTGGAGCTATGCTGTCCCATGCCAAGACACTACCAGAAGCTGAGAGAGAGACCTGGAACAGATCCTTCCCTGGTGCCTTTAGAGGGAGCGTGGCTCTGCCAACACTTTGAGCTCAAACTTCCGGCCTCCAGAACTGTGAGACAATAAATTTCTGTGGTTTGAGCCACTCATTTATGGTACTTTGTTATGGCAGCTCTAGCAAACTAAATCAATTGTGACCTTCATTTTACAGATGAGGAAACTGAAGCTTGGGGAGATACTATAACAGTGTCTCAGTCCCCAGGCAGGTAGGGAGGCAGAGCCATGGGGCCAGGAAGGAGAGGATGCATCTTGGGGTGTCTTCCCTTGTAGGCTCATGGTCCTCCCACGTTGGTTTCACCTGCTGCCCTGCACTCCCCTCCCCCCCCATCACATTTTTCTTGCCTCTGCCACTGCCTTTGGTTGCGCTTTCTGCACAGCTTCTGCCCCAGGGCCTTGGCACTTGCTGGCCCTTCTGGTTGAAGAACTCTTCTCCCCCCCTCCCCTCATATATCCAAACCACACTGTCCCTCACATCCTGCAGCTCTTTGGTAAAGTCTTGGGGAGGCATCCCATCTGAAGCTGCAATCTGCCCTGCTTTGGTCCCTGCTCTATTTTCTATAGCAGTTAGCACTGGGACATGCTATGTGTTTTGCTTGATTGTTTCTTGTGTGTCTCCCTGTCAACAAGAGCTTCAGGAGGCAAGGCCATTCCTCTCTTGTCCATCACTGTATCCTGATGCCCAGGTCAGGTAGACATTTGAACCAAAAATGACATTGCTGGCACTTCGCAAGCCCCCATTTATTTAGGCCTTGAAGTGAGACCCTTGTGTGGTTAGAAGGGACCCTAGGAAGCTGTGCTTTCTAGAAGTGCTTTTGACATGCCACACAGGAAGGCCTGGACCTGACCTTGGCATGGCTTAGCTAGTCATCAGATGCACTGGATCCCTGAGTTCCCAACATGGGTCTTCTTTTCCCAGATGGAGGGGTAATTCACCTCCTCTTCAGATGCCCCTGATGAGCTGCTTCTGCTCTCTGGTTCTAAGACAGCCAGTTGAAGTGTGTTGGCATGCAGACTGGAGGTGTGGAGCTGACTGATATGGAAGCTAAGTCTGAGTAAACAAGACCAGCCCAGGAATGCAGCCTGGCCTTGAGGCTTGTCATGGCAGGCCTGAGATCCTGGCCTTCTGCCTGCAGAGACACCCCCCGCCACTGCCCCACCACTAACACCTGATCTTTTGGTCTCATTTGCCAGCAGATAGCATCATCCAGGCCCTTTAGCAGAGACCTGGCTCATGGGTGAGCTGGGCTCAGGTGGAAACATACGAGCCTGGAAGGAAAAGTTTCCTCAGTTTGGGCTAGAGCTCCGGCTTCTAGGCATCCACCTGAGGTTGGAGTCGGATGGGGACTGTGGGGACATTGTGTGGGAAGGCCATGTGGGAAGCCAGCTGTTGGTCTGAGGTCTCGAGTCTGAGGCAACTCACCAAGCAATAAAGTGTGGAGAGTTTGCTAAGGCTGGATGGTGGCATGCCAAGGGTTCCCATGAGCTCTGACCACTGGGCCAAGGAGAGCAGTTGGCCCAGCCACAGAGAGGCTGGCCTCCCCTGGCTAAGTCCAGGAGCTAGAACTTCATGGGGCTTGGTCACATTTTTATTGTGAAGTGTCTGGTGCTGACCCCTGGACAGCCAGGTAAACAGAAAGGGGCAGGAAGGGAGGGAAGGGCCTGGATAGGCCTCCAGCTTTCTCACCTGCAACACTCTTTTTCCCCACCTTTTTTAATCTTTTCATTTTGAAATGATTTCAACTTACTAAAAACTTGAAACAATAGAACAAAACATTCCAGTGTCTTTCACCCAGTTCCCCCAAATGTTAACACCCTACCTCTAGCCATACTAAAATGATTACAACCAGGAAATTAGCATTGATACATTACTACCAGCTAATTTACAAACCTGATTTGAATGACCAGTTGTCCCACTTCTGTCCCTTTCCTGAGCTAGGTTCCGATACAGGGTCCAGATCCCACATCACATAGTTGTGTTTCCTGTAATTGAAGACAGCTCCTCAGTGTATCTTTGACTTGAATGATCTTGCCACTTGAAAAGCACCTGCCGGTTTTTTGGTAGAATGTCCCTCATTTGAGTTTGTCTGATCTTTCTTCATTCAGGTTTTGCCTTTTGGGTAGTGATGCATGTCCTTCTCAGGAGGCCCACAATATGTCTTTACTGGTGCTGACCTTTGTCTTCATTTTTATTGAGGTATCATTAGTATACTATACAACGAATATCTTTAAAGTATAAATTTGGTAAGTTTGGGTGTGTATACGTTTGTTGGTGACCTCGATCACTTGGTTACCTGGTTCTCTCTCAGGTTTTTCTCCACTGCAGTTACTATTTTAGGTTTGCAGTTAGTGTCTTGGGGAGAAACTTTGCATCTCTGTAAAGCAACAAAAAAAATCGCCAATTCTCCTACTTTGCTGCTATTTTTAGCATCCGTGATTTTTGTCTGCAGCAGGTTTGTGCAGGCTGCCAAAAGGGAGATTTCCTACTTCCATCATTCCTTCTACATTTATTCACTGGAATTCTGGTCTAAGGAAGAGCTGTCCCTTCTCCACTTACTCATACCCTCCCTTTTCTGAGGTTCCTGAAATGGCATTAGCAAGTGGAAAAATGCCGGAAGTTCAGCATATTTGTCCTTTTTTCCTACTGATTATGCTTAATGCTTTTAATTGCAAACGTTTAATGATTGTGTGTATATGGTCTCGTCTGCACTGCGTAGACCACGGAGGCTCCCCCTGCTCCCGGCGTCCTCTGCGCTGCCCGGCTGCGGGCGCTTCCCGCGTTCTCCCGCTCCCGGCATCCCCTGCGCTCCCCCTTCCCCGGCATTCCCTGCGCTTCCCGCGCTCTCCTGTTCCCGGCATCCCCTGCGCTGCCCGTTCCCGGCGCTCCTCGCGGCCGCCGCCCTCCGCGCGGCGAGCCCCGCCCCGGCGGCGACCGTTAGCGCGGCCGCGGCCTGAGCGCCTGGTCCCGCCCACGCGGCCGCGCTATTGGGCCGCGTGCCGTGGCCGCGAGCGCCACGCGCTGCCGATTGGCGGCCTCCGCAGCCCGCTCCGCGGTTCCCCCAATGCGGGGCGCCCGCGCGCAGGGATTGGCCGCGAGCCGCGAAGGTCCGCCCTCCGCTCGCCCCGCGCGGCAGGCGGGTCCGCCGACCGGAGAGAGCTTGGGAGGCCTTTCTAGATGGCGGCTAGGCCGTGAGGGTCTCCCTGCCTTGGTCGGGCTGCGGGCAGCTCGGGCAGGCCGCGGGCGCCGGAGGTAGGTGCGGGGCGCGAGGGGCGCCCCGCGGGCCGGGCGGGCGGGTGGGCGCTGCGGCCTGCGCGAGGGCGCGCCCTTCCCCTCCCTGCTTCCTGGGCCGAGGGCTGAGGGCCGGGGCGGCGGGGTGGGGCGGGGCGGGAGGGCGCGAGGCGGGGCAGCCACGCGGAGTCCCGGCCTTTGTGAAACATCATGGCCGCGGGCCTCGGAGAACGCGGGGCGGGGGTCTCGCCGTGGTGGGGGTGGGGTGGGGGCGGGCCCCAGGCCCAGGTGGCGCCGACGCCGGTCGCTCTCCGCCCGGGTAAACAGCCCGAGTGTAAAGAGGCCCTTCGCTCTGTGGGCCTGAAGCCGTAGCGTCGCTTTCAGGCGGGAAAGGTATGAACATGGGTAGTGCTCGTCCAGGATCCTGCCGGGTATAACAGTTTGGGAAATCTGAGAAGTCGCCTGAATCTTTTTCTCCGCCAAATGCTTATGGATTGAGTGTCACTTAGATAAGCGGAGCGTGGTTTTGTTGTAACAGTGGTCGTGGTAGAAATAAATGGAAGGTGGCAACCTGTTGATAGTGGTACCTGTCAAGTATCATTCGATGGACTTGGGTTTCTCATGGTAGGAATTTGATTTGCTGTTCTGCATGCTTGCATGTACCTTGTTACCTGATGCACGGCAGTCCAGGCTAGGGCTGGTGACTGTGTGAGGCCAACCAGCAGGCGGAGACCCTCTGTTTACTGGTCTAAGCCTGGACTCCCAGTCAGGCGCCTCGCACACAGTGGCTCAAACCCTGCCGCAGGCTGTTACTCACCAGAGGGAGTGAATGGCCAGTCAGGAGTGCGCCTGTGAGTACAGGATGTGAGGCCTGTTGGAGGATGACAAAAGGAATGGATGAGGTCATACTGCTGCTGGGTTGGGCGGGAGGCTGCAGTGTGAGAGGCTTGACCGAAAGGCACCAGCCCCAGCCCTGGACGTTACAGTCAGCGACTCGATGCCAACTCAGCAAGTGGACTTCAGTGAAGGGCGCTGTCCAAGCCTGTTGGTTTTACCCCATGTACCAGGGATCCAGGGGAGCCTGCTGCTGGCTTGCAGTCCACTTGGCAAGCAAGGTTTGCATCGGTGTGTTCAATCAGCTGCAGTAGCAGTGAGGCTGATGGTGGGAGAGTCACTCTTTGAGCTCTTTATGGCCAGGCACTCTGTAGGGCACTTCCTGGGGATTGTTTTATAATCTGACCGTGACCTTGGTAGTAGAAAACATGAATCTCACTGGATTGCCTGGTCTTGGTCCCTCTTAGTAGCTGCCCTTCCCCTTTTGGTGGTCTCATCCAGCTTCCTGGCTTTAATGCCCTTTCTCCTTGACAGCTCCCATCGCCTTCTTCAGCCCTGGCCTCCCTTCTGAGCTGCTGTCTCTTCCAAATCTTTATATGTTACTTTGATGCCAAGTAGCCATGGCCAAACCTAAATCCTTTTCTTCACCCACCCCACAACACTTCTCATGCTGCCTTCGCTACCTCAGTGCACGACAGCTCCGTTTATGAGTTTAGAGTCACCTGGATTCCTCTCTTAGGCCTCCATGCAACACTCAGGACAATTTCTTACCACCTCCAGCTTAACGTGCTATTCTGAACTGCCTGGTGAGCTTCTTAATTCTTCACTTTGCTCTCACTCTTGCTCCTCCCTGCCACTCACCCATGATAGTTTTTCTGGACACAGAATGATTCTTTTAAACTGTAGGATAGTGTAAAACCAAGGAAGTGAGGAGGGGAGCCAGCTTGCCTGGGTGGTAAAGCAGCTTCACTGCTTTCTAGCTGTGTGACCTTGAGGAAGTTGCTTAACCTTTCTGTCCTTAACCTCTCTCTTAGTGCTGTGTGAGAACTGGTGAGTGAAAATGCATAACACTCTTAGAGCAGGGCCTGGCTGAGGGTTGGTTGCCACTGCTGTCCTTGGGTCATGCCACCTCAGTGCTTGGACCCTCCTGTCCAGTGGCCCATCTCTTAAGATAAGAGCCACAGTCCTGGTCTCAGTTTCACTTAGCACGCTGCTTTCACGTCCTTCACTGCACTTCTACCCCAGGGTCTTTGCTCTTCTGTCACGTGGAATGTCCCTTGCTCCCACCTACCCAGCTCACTCTCTTCTGCCTTCAGATGGACTCCGACTGTGCAGTCTTTGCTGTCTGCCCTTTATGAAGCTGCCCCCCCCCGCTTTGTTTTCTCTTGAATACTAATCAGCTTTTCTTAGTTGTTTCTCCATCTGTCCTGCTAAAAAGTGAGCTCTGTGGGTACAGATTTTGTCTGTTCTGCGTCCTTAGCATCTAGAATGGTACGTGGGCCATGTGGAAAGCATTCAGCAAACACTTGTTGAATGAGTAGAGCAAGCTTACAGGGGAAAGTAAGGAACTTGCCCAGGACTGCCCTACTGCGGAGTTCTGAGCCTTGAGCTGCTGCCCCCTGGGGCTGGGCAGGCTTTCCTGATCCCCCAGGGAGAAAGAACACTCTTTTTTCTCTACGGCTCCCTGACCCCACCCTCTGCACCTCTTTCAGGCCTCCCTGCATTGTTGTCATTATCATCTTTGCTTTGTGCTTTGGTGATGGCAGCTGCTTGGTCTTTTAACACTAGCAGGTGTCCCCATCCTGTACCACCCTTTGTCTTCAGCCCCCCCCCTTCAGCCCCCAGAATCACTGGATTGGCTCTTGGCTAGTGTCTCCACAGACCTACCAGAAGCTGAGGGGTTTGGTCCTGATTTTTATCTGTGTTCTTTAGCACTGGACATGCTGACCTGTTTGTCCTTCTCTGAAATGATCTTTGTTGGTTGCCAGGAGACTGGCCTTATTTCACTCGGTTCTCCTCATGCCTGTTCAGCTGCAGCCTCCTTAGCGTTTACCTCAGTTCTGAGTCTTGTTATCTGTAAGCTGTATTCCCTTGATCTTTAGCACCTTTGACAGATACACCTTTGGGGGAAGTATTGTGATAAAATTCCCATTGAATTCAGAAATGTAAGGACATCTTAGAGTCTAGGAAATAGAGTGACAGCTCAGTGGTCATTGCCCTTCCAGCTGTGTCCAGGTGGTGGGGACCTTGTCTCTTGTTCATGGTAGTACATCCTTTAGAGTAGAAGGCCAGTGAATATTGGTTGAAGGAATTAATTAAATCTGAGTAAGTCTTTGGTTTTTATGTTGTGTCTCCTTGAAAGTACAACCACCACGCTCTACTCCTTCACTGTAAACTTCTTAAGTGTGTGATGTCTGCTGTCTTCTGCTCTGTCCATGCAGCCAGTCAGGCCTGCCCTATGTGGGCATGGGCATGCATGTGCGTATCTGCACCCGTGTGCATGGCATGTTCATGTGTGTGTGTGTGTGTGTGTGTGTGTGTCTGCATGGTGTGGGAGTGTGTGCGCATACACGTTTGCGTCTGCACGTGCTTCTCCTGCTTTGATGCCCGGCCCTCCTGCAGACCTCTGGGTTTTTGGATTGTCCCTCTGACCTGCCTTTTCACGTCATCCCTTTTGTTGTCTTTTCTCTGAAGGGAAGCTTCCCAGAGTTGCATCCTTAACCCTCTTCTTGGTCTGTGTTGCCTCTCTGGGCAGCCTCTCTCCTGTGGTTTTGGCGACTATCACCTCCCTGATGTGTTCTGGCCTTCTGTTTCTGGGCCAGTCACAGCTCCAGAGCTGTGGCCTCAGCACCTGTTGGACAGGTCTGCCTAGAGGCTCCATCCATTCTCCTTGGCAGGCTCTTGCCTGAATGCTGGAACACGTGTGTCCTCCCAGGGGAGAAGCCTCATTTGCCTTCAGTTCCCTCTTGTCTTTGCTCTCCACCTCTACCCAGTCAGCAGTGTGGTCAGTTCTGTGTCTTCACTGTTCTTGAGGGCTCCAGCCCTGTCACCAGAGCCTCATTCACACCTTTGTGCTTTGGCCTGGAGGACTGCCCTCTGTGCCTTGGGCATAGGCACTGGGCCTGGCACAGCTGTCAGTTTCCTTTTTCAAATAGGGGCTGAATTGTGGCATGGGAATCGCTTCACCCTTGGTGGCTCCTTATTGCCCCCAGGAGGGAGCCAGGTTCCAGATGGCACCCAGGACTTCCTGTGCCTTGGCTCCAGCTGTCTCCTGAGGCTCCCCCAACCAACCCTGGCCAGGTTCCCTTCCCCACAGCCACCATCCCCTCCTCTACTGGGAACAGAACCATGCCACCTCTGGCGACCTCAGCACGCTGCATCACTATCCCGGTCCACCCGCCACCTTGTGGGCCCAGGAGAGCCCTGGGGTCCCTGGGTAGCAGAGCGCCTGGCTGTACCTCTGAGGCCCTAGTGCCGCAGAGTTGAGCTGAGGGTCTCGCACTCGCCCTCGCCCTCTGACTGACCCAGCCCTAGCAGGTGAGTGGATCCATGTCGCTCTGATGGCCAGAGGGAGGCCACACACCTTATGTGTGTTCTGGAAAGGGCAGCCTTGCACCGCGAGCTTGCTTACCTAATAAACTGAGTTAGGGGAATGCTGCGGTGAAGCTTAGCCTAGTTTTTAAAAATCTTTTTTGAGCCTTAAGATAATACTTTTTGTGCTTCTGAAGTAGGAATTACAGTGGACAATTAGTAAGATATTTAACTTAGGACTTAAATTATAATTTAGGTTCTGAAGGAAGAATGTAGAGCTAGTTTGTTTTGAAGCCTAGAAGGTTCTTTAAGGCAGTAGTATTTCAAGTTCTTTACTACACTGTTAATAGCACTTGACTCTTAGTACCAGGGAAGTAGAAGGTTTCTGTCATTTTGTGACGATGTTTTTAAATCTCTTTGCAGGTGGAAGAAGAAAGGTGCCACTTTGGCATGAAGACAGACTCGCTTAGTCGTCAGTCATTTAAGCTGAGTGCATTGTGATTTCCAATAATTGAGGCAGTGGTTCTAAAAGCTGTCTACATTAATGAAAAGAGCAATGTGGCCAGCTTGACTAAGCCGCCGGCGTGTGCAGCGCGGGCAGGACGGCACCCGGGTCTCAGCGGACTTGTGCATGTTAGCTGTATAGATTTATGTAAGGTTTTTTAAAACTCTGGTCTTTTAAAATAGTCTTAACCACTTTTACTATGGAGACATATGAGAGTCCCTCTCCTCTCCCGCGTGAGCCCGCAGGAGAAGCGGTGATGGAGAACCGAGCTTGCCCCTTTCAAGCGCTGCCCCGTGAACAGTCTCCACCACCTCCCCTGCAAACGTCCAGTGATGCAGAGGTAATGGACGTTGGCTCTGGTGGTGATGGACAGGCCGAACCCCCTGCTGAGGACCCGCTCAACTTCTACGGAGCTTCTCTTCTCTCCAAAGGATCCTTCTCTAAGGCCCGCCTCCTCATAGACCCGAACTGTAGTGGCCACAGCCCGCGCACCGCCCGGCACGCACCTGCGGTCCGGAAGTTCTCCCCTGACCTTAAGTTGCTTAAGGATGTAAAGATTAGCGTGAGCTTTACCGAGAGCTGCAGGAGTAAGGACAGGAAGGTGCTGTACACAGGAGTGGAGCGCGACGCTCGCGCAGAGTGCGGTCTGGCCCTTAGCCCTGTCAGTGGAGACGTGCATGCTTGTCCCTTTGGCGGGAGTGTTGGGAATGGGGTAGGTGTAGGGGGTGAGAGTGCTGATAAGAAGGATGAGGAGAATGAGCTGGATCAGGAAAAGAGAGTGGAGTACGCAGTGCTCGATGAGTTAGAAGATTTTACTGACAATTTGGAGCTAGATGAAGAAGGAACAGGCGGGTTCACGGCTAAAGCAATCGTGCAGAGAGACAGAGTGGATGAAGAGGCCTTGAACTTCTCCTATGAGGTATGTCGGCGACCCCGCCTTTGGAGCACTCTTAGCAAAACCCAAAGAGAGGTGTTGGGAACCGCAGCATCTTTTGAAAGCTGATGTTGCAGAGGAAAAAAAAAACCCATATCAGGTGGAATAATGTTAATGTGGAAAAGAAAAAGCTGTAAGAAGTCCAGGTTTTTAAATTTTCCTAAAGAAAGGTTTGGCTGAGCAGTCGACCTTGTACCTTTATGCAACCTGAGTTGGAAGGTGCTGCTGAGAAGCGCTTCCTGGTGGCGTGTGCACCTGTGCCAAGCGTCAAGTGTTTTGGTTGCAGTTGTCAGTTTCTTCCTGTTTGTTTTTCAGATGATCACGCAACATAAAGGCATACCTAGGCCCCACTTGAGAGTGCCTCATTTCTGTGTCTGTTCTCACTAATGCTGTTAAGCTTGCCTACGGTACAGGAATGCAGGCTCCGGGGGCCCTGGTGTCTGAACAGCATGTTTTGCAGGATGATTTTGACAACGATGTTGATGCTCTGCTGGAAGAGGGCCTTTGTGCTCCCAAAAAGAGACGAATGGAGGAGAAATACGGAGGAGACAGTGACCATCCATCTGACGGAGAGACAAGTGTGCAGCCAATGATGACCAAGATTAAAACTGTGCTAAAAAGTAAGTCAGCCAGTCAGAAAGTAGTGTGTTTGTGGGGCGGTAGAAGTGCCGTTTTGAGAGCCCTTGGGTGCCAGGCAGTGGTCTTAGCAGTGGGCACATGTTTGAGGGAGGACAGTCATGTGTGGTGAAGGGGGGACAGACAAGACACAAGGAAGCACCAGATGCACAGTGACCCGGGTGCAGATTGTGGTGTCATGCGTGGACACACACTGGAGCGGCTGGTGTTGTGCAGGGGAGTGGGGAGGCACTTCTGATGGGGTGGTGGAGGGGGATGATGTTGCTGGGAGATGACAAGATGGGCAACTAGAGGATGTGAGACCGAGGCCAGAGGTGGGTGCAGCACTGTGGCAGGTGATGGTTGTAGTCTGGCTTCTGGATTCTCCACCAAGTGTCAGGGGAAGCCTCTAGAAGCAGGCAGGTGGTGTTGTTACACAATTTTTGTCTAAAGGCACAGCTCCTATGGCTACAGCATGGTGTGTGGACTTTAGGTGGCTAGAGTGGGAGCTCCTGTGGTAGGGGTGAAGGTGTTCCAAAGCTGCACTTGGATTTGGGGGGTGGGGCAGTCGGCCTGGAGTTGCTTGTGGGGCTGGGCATTGGGCAGTGGGAAGGGGCTGAACGGATGCGTGGGGACTCAGGCACACAGTTGAGACCTTAGGCTGAGGGCTGGAGTGCAGAAGGTGGCTTGGCGTGATGGGAGGAAATCGAGGGGCAGGTGGTGTGCAGTCTCCCACTGCAGAGTGGACGGGTTGGCTATGCTAGGTGCCACAAAGCCGTGTCCATTCTGAGCAGCCTGGTTCAGGTTCACAGTGTGCCTGGCCATGACTTCAGGGATGCCACTGGGCCTGCCTGCACCGGGCACTGCTGTGCCTTTCCCTCTGCAGCCTTCTGCTCCACCTCACCCACCTGGCAGCCTGCCCCACAGTGCTGCCTCCCAGGAGCTGTGGCATGGGCCTCAGGCTCACAGGCTGCATGTAAGCTGCATGTGAGCTCTTCAGACGGCTGGGCCAGCTTTATGACTGCTACTTGTCACAAATGAGTAGCCCAGGTGCACCAGTGACCCATGTTGTACTTTGCTAGCATTTTGTTTGCTTCTCCTTGTCCTGACTTAGCCCAAAGATGGTGTGAGGCAGCTCCTTGGCTCTAGCCCGGGTAGGGGAAAGTGTGTGACAGTGTCTGTGCACCTCTGACCTGTTGTGCTCCCTCCTGGGGGCCATCCTGACATCAGCCATCCAGCCAGGATTGTTATGTTCTGATGTCAGGCCAAGGGTTAACACTGCCGGGTGGGGACCAGGCACTGGGATGCTACTCCCTTGTCCGTGAGAGTCCCTCATGCCATTTCATTATGTCTGTGTTTTTAAAATTTCATTTGCTTTTTTCTTTTGTCCCTAAATTTCTCACTTGTTCCCAATTCCTGTTAGAGAATTACGTTTCAGTTAAATCTTTGTGCTTTTCCTAGTCACCAGGCCTGTTAGTGGCAGGTGTCAAGTGGGTAACAAGTCTTGAGCTTTTTTCTTTGACTGCCTGTAAAGCAAAGAAGGGGTTGGGAGTAGTGTTCTAAAACTGACTTAGAAACGTATGAATTGGAAGTAGTTTCACGTGCTGGTGAGAGTATGCAGCTCAGGTACAATGAACACTTGCTGTCGAGTCACAGGGAGCAGTGGTCGGCAGACATGCAATTTGTTAGCAAAGTTTACTCAGCCCCTGGGGTGCCTCTGGCCATAGCCAAGGCAGGCAGTGAGGGATTGATGGCCGTGGTGCCCACAGCTGTGCAGGCAGCAGCTGAGGCTAGGACTCTTGTCTTGTAGAACCTCATCCCAGGCTCCTTTGTGCACCATGTGCTGTTCTAGGCCAAAGAGTATAGCAGTAAACAAGGTGGACAGCTTCCTGCTATTGAGGAGGGACTTAGATTCTCTGGGTTGGAGCCATATAAACAAGCACAACAATTGAGAAGAGTTTCGTGCATTGGAGGCGCTGAGTGGCAGGCAGGGCTGGGTAGGCTCTGTCTGGTGGAGGGGAGGGTACTCCTCTACTCCCCTAGTTCTTAGAGGTTCTTTCCAATCAATCCTTGGTTGACTTTACTATTTTTATCTGCCATGTGTCATAATTTTGAAGCCATCTCTACAACTCAGAGGGTTTCTGAAGTGATTGTAGGATGCTCTTGTCTTCTGTGCAGGTCGTGGCCGTCCTCCTACAGAACCATTGCCCGACGGGTGGATCATGACATTCCATAACTCCGGAGTCCCGGTGTACCTACACAGAGAGTCTCGGGTGGTCACCTGGTCCAGGCCGTACTTCCTGGGAACGGGAAGCATACGGGTAGGGGATGCATCAGTCATGAATTTAGTCTTGTAAGTTTGCAGACTGAACATACACACGCTGTGTTTGCATGCTAGCCAGGCAGAGGCAAGTGGAAGGCTTCAGATGTTCAGAGCTTTGAGGTCATCCTTGTAATCTGTGTTGCAATTTCACTATCCACAGAAACATGATCCTCCTCTGAGCAGCATTCCTTGTCTGCATTACAAGAAAATGAAGGACAATGAGGAAAGAGAGCAAAACAGTGAGCTCACCCCCAGTGGGGAAGTGTCCCCTGTCAAGCCCCTGAGCCGATCTGCAGAGTTGGAGTTCCCCCTGGAAGAGCCTGACTCCATGGGAGCTGACTCGGGGGCCCTCGATGAGAAGGACCCACTGGGGGCTGAGGGTGCCCCCGGGGCCCTGGGGCAGGTGAAGGCCAAGGTTGAGGTGTGCAAAGACGAATCAGTTGGTAAGTTTCTGGGGTGAACTTTCTTCCTTCCTTGTTGGCTGTGATCCATCTGCAGGGATGTGGCTGCACTCCATGCCTTCCCCGGGGTCACGTTCCTCCTGCTGAGGCCACCTGTTCCTGCTTTTGTCTGTGAGGAAGGGACTTCTGGGGACCTCTCTCCACTCTTTCGTGGTTGGAAATGCCTGTCTCCCTGATCTTAGAACCTGCCTGGGTCTGCAGGCCCCACATGGCCGGGGCTGCCGTGGAGATGGCTACTGTCAGTGCACACTGGCGTTTTTCTCTGGTTACTTTTGTGACCTTTCCTGAAATCTTGGTTTTTCAGTAGGATATGTTCATGTGGCGTTGTTTTGATCTGTCTTGATGCGCTCAGAATGAACTACTTCAATCCACAGATTCAGTACTGGGAGACAGCCACTATTCTGTGGATGTTTCCCTCTTCAATAATTGCTTTTGGCTATGTATTGGTGTTTCTCTTCTCTCTTCTGTGTCTTTTAACTTAGGCCTACCCGTGAAATTCTTAGTTGTCTACAGTGGTGGCCGACCTCTCTCAGCCCACCTGCTGAATCTCTTTCAAAGAGGACTTTGTGTTTTCAGGATTTTGGTTTTTGCTATTTAGATATTGTCTGAATATTGCTGCCCAGCCTTCCTTGTAACTCTTAAGTGTGTGGAGCCTAGAAAAGCTGGGGCGGGGTGGGTGGGTGCACCACTGCTGAGGGAGGGGCCTTGGTGGAGAGGGCTGGTTGGAGCCTTAGGCATCTAGGGAAAGGCAGGGTGTGTCACTGGCCCCCAGCATCCCCGCATGGACAGACTGCTATCTCCCTGCAACCTGCCTGCCTGTTGCCTCCCTCCCCATCCACGTCAGCTGCCCCTGTCTTCTGTCCATGTGTCCGGGCTTTTCTAAGGACCCAGCTGGAACAGAGTTTTCGCTTTAAGACTTCAACGTAATGGTTTCTTTCTTCAAATCCATCTCTTTTTTTTAAAGATTTTATTTATTTATTTGACAGAGAGAGAGATAGCGAGAGCAGGAACACGAGCAGGGGGAGTGGGAGAGGGAGAAGCAGGCTTCCCGCTGAGCTGGGAGCCCGATGTGGGACTTGATCCCAGGACCCTGGGACCACGACCTGAGCCGAAGGCAGACGCTTAACAACTGAGCCACCCAGGCGCCCCTCAAATCCATCTTTTATGCACATGTAACACCTGAACGTGTTCTTGTTTTTTGGAAAAGACCTCTCTTTCACTTCTAATTTTACTCCTTTTGGAAGAGGTGACCACTTGTACTTATTTCCAGACTTCTTTCCCTGCATTCACATGTAAAGAAATACGTGGTTTAGTGTGTAACTAAGTGGGTGCAGGTATATTGTTTCACAGCCTTGTGTTTTAACCATGTATTTCTCAGTCTTGCACATGGACTTCCTCCCTCTACTTCCACAGGCATTGCTGTTAGGGCTCGGTGTGAACCACAAGAGTCCCTGCCTCAGGGCTTACACTTGCATAAGAAACCAGTGAGGGTGATGTGACCCTCTAGGATATCCTGGGAGCGAGAGGGGTAGTGGGTGCAACAGTAAAAGCAGGAGGCCCCTGGGAACTTCACTGAGTGGAGGTGGGTGGTGAGCAGTGGGATTGGGCCAGGGGCTGTGTGGGGAGAGGCATGACAGGTGCCAGGGCCCTAGCTGCCTGGGTGTGTTGCTGAGTGTGCAGGCAGCCAGGCTGGCCGGAGAGGAAGAGCGCAAGGTGCACAGTGCTTCGGCTGCTGTGGTACTTGTTTTGATACAGGGAGAAAAGTCTTGAAGGCCATCTGGTTTTGTTTTGTTTTGTTTTTAAAGCTTTTTCTTTTTTTTCTTGTTCCAAATAGACTAAAAGAGCATCTAGAAATTTGTCCATAAGGGACCTTCCTGAGTAATTTGAGTGACAGGACCTGGTTCAGGGGCGCCTGGGTGGCTCAGTCTGAAGTGTCTGCCTTAAGCTCAGGTCATGATCCCAGGGTCCTGGGATCGAGCCCCATGTAAGCGGGGACCTGCTTCTCCCTCTCCTTCTGCGCCTCTCCCCTACTTGTGCTCTCTCTCTTGCGCACTCTCTCTCTCTCTCTCTCAAATAGATAAATAAAATCTTAAAAAAAGAAAAAAGAAAGGACCTGATCCTTTGCTTTGTTTGCCCTTCAAAAGGGAAAGGGGAGTGGGGAATGGCATGGCGGGGCCTGTTTGATGGGCAGCCCGTCACCATCCTACTCACTGGACAGAGGGAACATGACTCTTAGGTTGGAAGTTAGCAGTTTTGTTCTCTGGTAAATCCACACAGATCTTGAGGAATTTCGGAACTACCTGGAAAAGCGTTTTGACTTTGAGCAAGTCACTGTGAAGAAATTCAGGACTTGGGCCGAGCGGCGACAGTTTAACCGAGAAATGAAACGGAAACAGGCCGAGTCCGAGAGGCCCATCCTGCCGGCCAATCAGAAGCTCATCACTCTGTCTGTGCAGGATGCACCCACAAAGAAAGGTGAGTTGGGGCACGTAAATTTTATCTTGGGCAGATTGGTTATCCTGTTTTTTTTTCACTTGATGGTCTTAGAACATATGCTTTGTGTGCGAGTTGCATTTACTTCAAAGCTTATGTTTACCCTACGAATGCAGAGGTGCACTACGTTCACGGTGGTGAGCCCCTAATTCAGTGAGTCGCTAACTTGGATGGTGCCAGGTCCCGAGTGCTAGCTTGCGGCAGGTCCTCACGCTGTTGCTGAGATAGGCCTTCTTGTCACAGAGTTTGTCATTAACCCCAACGGGAAGTCCGAGGTCTGCATCCTGCACGAGTACATGCAGCGCGTCCTCAAGGTCCGCCCCGTTTATAATTTCTTTGAATGTGGTAAGTTTGACTTCCCTCATCTCGGCCCTGAAGAATCCTACACCTCGCTGGGGTCACGGCTGGGGAGGCGGGAACTGATCATTAACCCCACTCTGCTGGGATAGAAGTGAAAGGGCAGGGCGGGGAGAAGCGTGCTGCAGGTGGGCGGGTTGTGTTCACAGCTGTGTGTCCCTTCTGAGGACAAATGCCCCTGCTTCCCCCTTTCTTTATCCACACTCCCCCCACTCCCACCTTCTTCTCATCCCTTGCTCTGAGGAAGGCCCCCTACTGTCTCCACCTGCCCCGAGGTGGATGAAGGGGCCTCCGGCCTGCACTTCCCACCAGCCCTTCTCCTGTCACCATCCACATCACACCTTTGTGAAAACTAGTTTGTCTTCCCTGTAGAACCCTGAACCCAGGAGTCACTCATTGTTTTAATGTTGTTCCCTTGGCTTCAGCATCTCTGCTGTTCACAGTCCTCTGTCCATCCTTCACAGACATTGATCCCTGTCCCTGGTGGCTTGGCCTCTGGCCTCCTGTTTCCCCTCCAGCTTACGAACCTATGGTCCCCCGTTTCCCAGTTTTCCTGGCATGCTCTCTGCCTGCTGACCAATCCTTGGCCCTATCTCCATGTCTCAGGGAGCCCCCGTCTCTGCCTTTCAGCAGTAGCCCTGACCCCGCCTTGTCTGTTGGTGCTAGCAGATTGTATGTGTGCGTGCGTGCGCGCTTTTACTGTCTTGGCAAGTATTTTTAAAACCGTAATTTTAATTTTAAGAGAACCCAAGTGAGCCTTTTGGTGCCTCAGTGACCATTGATGGTGTGACCTATGGATCTGGAACTGCAAGCAGCAAAAAACTTGCGAAGAATAAAGCTGGTAATGTGCCTGCTTGGGTGTCAGAGACCCATGCTGCCCACAGTGTCCGCCCCTCCCCTTGGCTAGGGAGGGCTGGGGGTGGGGCAAATCCATTTGATTTATGTAATCCTCTAACTTGGTTTTTTAAAAGTATGTGCTCATTGGAAAAGACTCAAATAGAGGAAGTAAAATATGAGAAATAAAACTAGAAAATTCAAACCTTCTCTGCTCTGTGGCAGCTGGGCCAGAATCTCCCGCCCTTGTCCCCACTGCTCACAGAGCTCACTGGGCCGTGGTGAGCACACATTCTAGAGTGGGGTTGTTCGTAAACCGTGCAAAACATGGGCATGCTAGATGACAAAGAGGTGGATTTTCTTTTTTTTTTTTTTTTAAAGATTTTATTTATTTAGTTGACAGAGAGAGACCTAGCGAGAGAGGGAACACAAGCAGGGGGCGTGGGAGAGGGAGAAGCAGGCTTCCCCGCAGTGCAGGGAGCCCAATGCAGGACTCGATCCCAGAACCCTGGGATCATGACCTGAGCCGAAGGCAGACGCCCAACCAACTGAGCCACCCAGGTGCCCCCCACAGTTCTGTTCTTAAGGTTTCTACCTCTGCTGTAGTGTCTTCCAAAGCACTCTGCCCTGTACAGGCATGAAGTATGTCAGTTTCATCACATTCTTACCAGGTCTTGGGTGGTGAAAGTGCTTTTGTTCATGTGACTCTGAGTTTACCTTGGAGTTGCTTTCTTTTGTGGTATATGCTGAGGATGATTGAGAGGATATGTTACTTTCTGTCCTTCCTTCTGTGAGGCTGTGCTGGGATCATGCACTACACCCCTTCTCCAGGAAGGCCTGCTTTCCATTTTAGAGAGATTGTGCCAAAAGGCTTTTTCAGCTCAGCAAACTAGTGCTACCAAGGTCATGGGGCAAATAGTTCAGAGTAGGGTTCATTGTGGGGGTGGAAACGTCCTGGCAGTAGGGCTCTGCTCTCCTCACGTGTAAGGATCCACTTCCTCTGCCCAGATCCCAGCTGCTCTCTAGATATCTCACTTGCTAGCACCTACGACTCTGTAGGGTCAGATTGTTACCCCTCCGCATTCCCCAGCACTCCTCACTTCCCACCCCAGTGGTGAGTGGCAGCCCTGCTCATTCAGAAATCTGTGCTCAGCATTGAGCCATCCCTCTCCTCCATCCTGCAGACGCTTTCTCAAGAGTATCCGTCCAGTCTCGCTGCTTTTCCCTCCCACGCTCAACAGCAGCCTGCTCAGTCCTCAGGCCTCACTACTTGGCCTGGGTCCTGCTGAGCCATTTGCCTGCACGCCACCACCGTGATTTCTTTGAAACAGATCTCGCCTGCCTTGCCTGCTACAAGTACCTCAGGGCAAGAGTACATGCAGCTTTTGTGGCTTAGGAGGCTGCCCACAGCCTAACACTTGCCCCACTGTGTCCTTTGCTCAGGATGTGCTCCTCCATCCTCTACTCTCCCTGCCTCGGAAGCAGTGCTGTTCCCCAGGGCCCTTGCTTCCCTCTGAGCCATGGGAACCTTGGCCCTGCGCAGGAGCCAGCGTGCAGCTTGCTCTGGAGTCAGGAAGCAAGCTGGGTCCAAGCCCTCACCCTTGGGGTTTTTCTTTTCGCAGCCCGAGCTACGCTGGAGATCCTTATCCCTGACTTTGTCAAACAGACCTCTGAGGAGAAGCCCAAAGACAGTGAAGAGCTTGAGGTGAGTGTCATAATCCTGCTCTGTCTAGAACTGTGGCTCCAAGGCAGTGTCTGCGCCACCCCCCAGGCTAGTGCAGGTATGGATTTAAATCATCCAAGCTCCAGGTGATTTTTGTTTGTTCATATTTCATAAAGGGAAACGTGTTTGTCTTTGTGCAAGCAAGGCGGGGAAATGTCATTTTTTTCTGAGATTTTTGCCCCCTGTGTCTTGTAATGGGTGGCAAAGAATGTGCACAGTCAGCTCTCCCCTGACTGTAGATCCATGGTGGGAATCTTTGAGACAGAGTCTGTAAGTTATGTTGTTCTTTGTATTAAGAACTGTTTAAAACTACTTGTAAACCTTTTTGGGTAGATATGATTTTTTTTTTTTTTTTAAAGATTTTATTTATTTATTTGACAGAGAGAGACACAGTGAGAGAGGGAACACCAGCAGGGGGAGTGGGAGAGAGAGAGAAGCAGGCTTCCCGCTGAGCAGGGAGCCCAATGCGGGGCTCGATCCCAGAACCCTGGGATCATGACCTGAGCCGAAGGCAGACGCTTAATGACTGAGCCACCCAGGCGCCTCTGGGTAGATAGGATTCTATGGTTATTTGTAGTGAGGGCTTTTCAAACTCTGAAGAAGGCTTTTTATAACTGCTCTATTGATCTATATCTACCATACATTTTGCTCCTTTAAACCATACTGTTGAGTGGATTTTCGTATATTGAGTTGTGCCTTCATCACAATGGTCTAATCTTAGAATATTTTCATCTTTCTAAAAGGAAACCCCGTACCCATTAGCAATCACTCCTAATTCTCCGTGTCCCCCAGCCCCTCAGTCCCTGGCAACCACTAATCTCCTTTCTGTCTTGATGGATTTGCTAGCTCTGGACACTTCGTATCAGTGGAATCATATGACATGTGGTCCTTTATTGACTGGCTTCTTTTTATTTTTATTATTTTTATTTTTTTTTTAAAGATTTATTTATTTGACACAGAGAGATAGCTAGAGAGGAAACACAAGCAGGGGGAGTAGAAGAGGGAGAAGCAGGCTCCTGGCTGAGCAGGGAGCCCGATGTGGGGCTCGATCCCAGGACCCCGGGATCATGACCTGAGCCGAAGGCAGACACTTAACGACTGAGCCACCCAGGCGCCCCATTGACTGGCTTCTTTTTAAACCATGCTGTGTTAGCTGTGAGTTTTATGCGATTGAGGAAGTTTCCTTCTGTTTTGCTAAGAGTTTTTTTCAGGAATGGATGTTGGATTTTGTCAAATGTTTTTCCTTCTTCTATTGAGATGATTGTGTGGTTTTTGTCTTTTACTTTATTCATATTAGTGGTATATTGCGTGGGCTTTTGAATATTAAATCAATCTTGGATTCTGGGACAAATTCCACTTGGTTTTGGTATACATAAGTTTTATGTGTTGCTGGATTTAGCGTGCTGGTATTTTGTTAAGGACTTCTGCAGCTATATTTATAAGGGATACTGGTCCGTAGTTTTCTTGTAATGTGTGGTGTTGGGGGGATACTGTCTTTACAGAATGAGGTGAAAATGTTCTTTTCTCTTCTCTTGTGTGGAATAGTTTGTGAAAGGTTAGTATTAATTTTTAAACATTTGGTAGAATTCACAGTGAAACCATCTGAGTTTAGACTGGACTTTGACATTATTTAATTACGTTATTTAATTTTCATGTGTACTTCTCTTCAGATTTCCTCCTCCATTTTGAGCTGGTCTGGGGACTTTGTATCTTTATAGGAATTTTTCCGTTTGCTCTAGGTTATCTCATTCATTGGCATACATCTTTCATAGTGTGCCCTCATGACCCGCTTTATTTGGTAAGGTTGTGGTGCTGATCCTGCATTCACTCCTGATTTTAGTAGTTTCCCTCTCTTTTTCTCTTGGTCAGTCTAAGGTTTGTCACTGTCATTGATCTTTCAACGATCCAACTTCTGGTTTTGTTTGTTTTTTCCTATTGGCTTTTTTATTTCCTATTTCATTTATTTCTGCTCTAGCCTTTATTTCAATACTTTATTTGGCCAGTCTTAGGTTTAGTTTGTTCTTTTCTAGTGTTTTCAGGTTAGGGTATTGATTTGAGGTGTTCTTTTTAAATACTGGAATTTATGGCTATAAATTTTTTTCTGTGTACTACTTTAACTGCAGCCCATAAGCTTTAGTGTGTTGTGTTTCTGTTTTCGTTCATTTCGGTATTTTTCTAATTTCCCTTGGGATTTCTTCCTTGAACGATAGGTGATTTTAGGAATATTTACTTTTCATATATTTGTGAATTTCCCAAATTTCCTCTAGTTGTTGATCTTTAATTCCAGTGTGGTTCGAAAACATAGTTTGTATGATTTCAGTCAGTCCTTTTAAGTTCACTGAGGCTTGTCTAAGACCTAGCATACAGTCTGCCCTGGAGAATGTTACCTGTGTGCATGAGGCGAGTGCACTTCCTGCTGTTACTGGGTGAAGCAGGTGTCGGGTTAGGTCCAGTTGGGTTATGGTGTTTGTTCTATATCTTTGTTGGTCTTCTGCCTTGTTCTTCTGTTTTTTTTTTTTTCCTTGAGAGAGAGAGAGAGTGAGAGTGGGCGTGTGCGCGCCCGTGGTGGGGGAGGGGCAGAGGGAGACAGAATCCCAAGCAAGCTCCATGCCCAGCACGGAGTCCGAGTCCGACTCGGGGCTCAATCTCACAACCCTGAGGTCTCAACCTGAGCCGAAATCAAGAGTCGGATGCCCAACCGACTGAGACACCCAGGTGCCCTGCCTTCTGTCTGTTATTGAGAGTGGGTATTGGAGTCTCCAGCTGTTATTCTTGAATTATTTCTCCCTTCAGTTCTGTCCATTTTTGCTTCATGTATTTTGGGGCTGTTGTTAGATACATACATGTTTGTGGTATTGTGATATAATAAGAGGTATATGTTTGGTGTTTGTTCTTGGTTCCTGGTGCAGAGCTTCTACAATATATTAATGTTTGTTTTTTGTCCCCAGTTCTTTAAAAAGCTGCAGGTGGATAAAGGTGAATGGAATGTCTTTTCTTATTTTTAACACACCCCTTTCTTTCTTTTTTTATATTTTATTTATTTAAGTAATCTCTATACCCAACGTGGGGCTCAGACTCAAGACCCCAAGATCATGAGTTGGCATGTTCCACCAACTGAGCCAGCTAGATTCCCCCAACACATCCCGTTCAACCACACCTGGGTTTATGTTAATAAAGTGACTTTTGGACCATCCCTTTGAATGGGAGCTGGTTGCCTGTGGAATCTACCGTATAATTAGAGGGTTAGAACTTTCAGCCCCCCCTTTCCCATGTGTTGTGTGTGTGTGTGTGTGTGTGTTTGTTTAGGAGGCAGTGGAGGTTGAGCTAATCGCTAATGGCCAGTGATGTAATCAGTTACGCCTGTGTAGTGAAGCCTTCATAAAAAAAAACAAAACTGAAGGGGTTCAGAGAGCATCTGGGTTGATGAACACATTGAGGTGCTAAAAAAGATGGCATGCTCAGAGAAGGCATGGAAGCTCTGTACCCCTTTATACTTTATTTATCTTTTCAATCTGGTTGTTCCTGAGTTATATCCTTTTGTAATAAACCAGTTCTTTATTAAGTAAACTGTTGTCCTGAGCTCTGTGAGCTGTTCTGGAAAATTACTGAAGCTGAGGAAGGGTTGGGAACCGGTATTATACAGCTGCTCAGTCAGAGCACAGGTGACAACCTGGACTTGAAGTCAAGTGATGGCAACAGTCTTGTGGGACTGAGCCCTTAACCTGTGGAGTCTGCTCCAACTCCTGGCATTTAGCGTTAGAACTGCTTGGTGTGGAAACCCACTCATTTGGTGTCAAGTGTTGAAACTAGAAGTCAGTTCTGTTTAATGTTTATAATATTAATGTCATCTTGATGGATGGGCCCTTTGTCATTATTAAATGTCCTTTATTTCTAATAACAATTTTTGTCTTAGAGTCAGTTTTATGTGATATAGTCACTCCTACTCTCTTACTTACTCTTTGTGTGATATGTGTTTCCTTCTTTTTACTTTCAGCCTATTTGTGACTTTGAATCTAAATCATGTCTCTTATAGACAGCATATAATTGGGTTTTGTTTTATCCTTCTGTCAGTCTCTGCCTTTTGATCCAAGGGCTTAGGCAATTTTTTGGGAAGATTTCATTTTATTTTTAAAGAATTAATTTATTTGAGAGAGAGTGAATGAGAGTGGGGGGAGGGGCAGAGGGAGAGAATCCCCATGCAGACTTCTCACTGAGCGTGGAGCTGCCCTGCTCAATCCCAGCACCCATGAGACCATGACCTGAGACAAAACAAAGAGTGGGATGCTTAACTGAGCCACCCAGGCGCCCCTAAAGATTTCATTTTTACATAATCTCTGCACCCAACGTGGGGCTCGAACTCACAATCCTGAGATCAAGAGTCGTATGCTCCACTGACTGAGCCAGCCAGGCACCCGTTTTAATTTCAGTTTATGGACTTGTTTTGTTTTTCAGCTGGTTGGGGGGGTGGGGTGCTTAGTCCATTGAAATGTAATTACTAATAAGGTAGAATTGATGTATGCCACGGCACTGTTTGCTTTCTGTTTTATGTCTTTCTATTCCTCAGTTCCTCCATTACTGTCTTCTTTGTCTTAGATACTTTAGTTATTTTCTCAGTGGTTGTCCTAGGGAATTTCAGTCACATCTAAACTAAAAACAGTCTAGCTTGGACTATTGCCAGCTTACTTCAATCATATACAAAACTTTGCTCCTATATAGTTCTATTTACCCCCACTTTTATGCTTTCACTATCACAAATGACATCTCTGTATGTTGTGTGTCCATAAACATGGATTTATAATTATTGCTTTATGTAGTTGTCTTTTAATTCAGGTAGAAATAAAGAGAAATAGTATGTGTTTATATTGTCTTTTATTTACTGTAGTTATCTTTACCTTCTGTAGGGCCCTCAGTTTGTTAACAGTCTGTAGTGTTCCTTTTATTTCAGCTGGAAGGCTCTTAGTATTTCTGGGAGGGCAGTTCTGCTAGCAGTGGATTCTCTCAGGTTTTCTTGATCTGAGAATGTCTTAATGATTCCCTTTTTGTTTTTTTTTTTTAAAGATTTTTATTTATTTGACAGAGAGAGACACAGTGAGAGAGGGAACACAAGCAGGGGGAGTGGGAGAGGGAGAAGCAGGCTCCCCGCAGAGCAGGGAGCCCAGTGCAGAGTCGCTTAACCAACTGAGCCACCCGGCGCCCCTAATTTCCTTTTTTGAAACATGGTTTTGCTGGTTATAGAATTCTTGGTTGACATTCTTTTTCTTCATAGTGGGAATATGTCATCCTACTGCCTTCTGGCCTCTACAAGGAATGAGAAGCCAGCTGTTCATCTTACTGAGTCACATTATTGATGAGTTGTTTCTCTTACTGTTTTCAAGGTTTTCTCTTTGGTCTTTGACAGGTATGTCTAGGTATAGATTTCTTTAGCTTATTATTTTGGAATTTGTTGAATTTCTTGAATATGCAATGTTTTTCATCCTTGGGAAGTTTCAACCTTTATTTCCTCACATATTTTTTTTTGCCCTTTTATTTCTCCTGTCTTTCTGGGACTCCCATTATATGTAAGCTGGTATACTCCCACACTATCCCACAGGTCTCACAGACACACAGACCTCATAGTCACTAGTCTTTTTCCTCTTTTTTTTTTTTTTAAATGTTCCTCAGACTGGATATTAACCCAGCCAGTGCGGGGCTTGAACTCAGGACCCTGAGATCAAGAGTCAGAAGCTCAACCGATTGAGCCACCCAGGCACCCCTTTGATTTGCCTGCCCTTTGATTTGCCTGTCTTAAGTTTGCTGATCTTTTTTCTGACCGAATCGGCTTTTGAACCCCTCTGGTGAATTTTTTTATAATTTCTATGTCTTTATTGAAATTCTGTTTGGTGAGATATTGTTCTTGTGTTTTCTTTTAAATCTTTAGACATGGTGTTTGTTTTTTTTTTTAGTTTTTTGAGCATATTTATTATAGCTGATTTAAAGTCTTTAGTAAGTCCAGTTTCCTCAGGGATGGTTTGTATTGATTGCTTTCTCCCATCTTGTAGGGCATATACATTTGTTTCATTTCATATCTCATAATTTCTTTTGTCGAAACCTGGACACTTCAAGTAATGTGGCAACTCTGGATGTCAGATTACCTCCCCTTCCCAAGATTTGTTGTTCTTGCTGTTTTTGTTGCTGTCTATTTAGTGACTTTGTTAGTTTGCTAGGACTGACATAACAACATACCACAGCCTGGGTGATTTAAACAACAGAAATTTTTTGCCTCACAATTCTGGAGTCTAGACCTCTAAAATCAAAGTGTCAGCAGGGTTGGTTCCCTCTGGGAGCTGGGAGGGAAGGATCTCTTTCAGCCCTCTTTCCTTCATTTGGAGATAGCTGTTGAAGATAACTGATAACAGGCTTTCTCCCTGTCTGTGTGTTTATTTCCAAATTTCCTCTTTATAATGACAATAGTCATGTTGGGTTTAGGGCCCACCCTAATGACTTCATTTTCACTTGATTACCTCTGTAAGGACCCTGTCTGCAAAAAAGGTCACATAATGGCATACTGGGAGTTAGGATTTCAACATATGAATTTGGGGGGGGACACATTTCAACCCATAACAGTGACTTTCCTAGACTATTCTGCAGGCAGGGGATGTGTGGCTCCAGCAGCCTTTTTGGGGGATGGGAACTTTGCTTTGTTACAGCAGCTTATCTGAGCAGGCTCTGCTGTTGGCCACCGGTGGGGGGGGGGAATGGGGTATCTTGCAGGACACACACACCCCTTGCCTGTGGCTATTATTATGGTAAAGTTTAAAGTAACTCAGTAAATTACAGTTGACTTGAAAATATTTTGACATGTTGAGATAATGGAAAATTCTCCAGGGTTAGTAGAACAAGCGTTAGGAATGCCTGGTTTCAAGATAACATCCAAGACAGTCTCTCTTTAGTGTTGTGGCCTCTAAGATACCAGCATCTTCCTTGGTTGGTGGTTGAATGAATAAGCAGCTCATTACAGTTTTTAAACCTGAAGTCTCTGTGTTTGCTCTGGCTTTAGTTCACTCGTGTTTAGCACCATTGTAGTTCCCTAAGCAGGGACCACCCAGTTTCATTCTGGCCAGCACAGGGACCTAGGGTGTGTTCCATGGCTCCTCCAGCGTTGGCAGGTTATGTGTGTTGCACAGTGGCCTGTCGCTCCAGTTCCCTGCTCTGTCCCAGCTGCCGTTCGCAGTTCTACCACCTGCATTGCGGCCTCCTCATATGTGGCCATGCAGTGGGATGTGCACCTGGAGGGTTGCAAGCTCTCTCTAGACTTTACCATCAGCCTTGTCACTGCCTCACACTTTGTTATCAGGGTACACTTGGTGATCAGAGGCCAGTGGTTACCTCTTCTCTGTTGGAGGTGCATGGTTTAATGATGACCAGCTGGCAGTCTTTGTGCTCTGTTGTTTCGTCCTCCACCTTCCCTCCTGCCCTCAGTCTGCAAGGTCATTGTGGCTGCAGCCTTTTCCTTGGAACCTTTCCCATCAGCGCCTCTAGTGAGGCATTTGCATTTGCCTGAGGCATCTGCCAGGACAGGTGCTGTGGGTTTCAGGGATTTGTGCCTCAGGTTGTGCTGAATAGTAGTAAGATTCAGGTTCTGGCCATGTATTCTGGGGCTCGTCTGGAAAGTGAGGGATCTTTCTAGAAATGACATCAGAAAGTAGGCTGAGAAAGAGGAGGTTTCCTCAGGTGGAGGATGCCACATGGGCAGCTTGGAAATCCCAGGTAAAAGTTCCCTTGTACACACAAGGGGCTTTTCCATGTCACTGCTCCAATTCTCTGACGTCAGCGAGGTGTCTACAACTCTGTTCAGTTCTCACACTGTCTACATGGAGTTGCTTCAATCCCAAAAGACTGCCCACACTTCCCACTCCAGCCACAAATGGGGTGCCCAGGCCACCCACATTGCCCAGCCAAGGACAGAATCAGGGGTTCCCATGACTTCCCTCAGTTTCATTAATTTGCTTGAATTAGAACTTTCTTAGAATCTACTCTCAGAACTCAGGGAAACACCTTATGTTTACTGGTTTATTATAAAGGATACAGATGGACAGCCAGATGAACAGGTCCTTAATTGTGTTTGCTCTTTCTGGTGACCAGCCCCATCATGAAGCTCCCATCATGAAACTGTCTAGGGTCCCCACCAACCCCAACCCCTCCCCCCCTCCAGTCTCCTCATTAGCATAAACTCAGGTGAGGTCCAGAGGGGCTCGTTTGAATAACAAAAGATACACCTATTGCTCAGGAAATTCTAAGGGTTTTAGGAGCTCCATGCCAGGAACTGGATACAAGGACCAAATATGTGTCCGATGGCCAAAAATATCCTCATTCTCTGGAGAGGGTTTTTCACACTTAGAATTTAATTGTATAGGTGTGTGCACACATACACATTGTATTTTTCCCTTGTTTTATTTATTTATTAATTAATTTTTACAGATTTTATTTATTTATTTGACAGAGACACAGTGAGAGAGGGAACACAGCAGGGGGAGTGGGAGAGGGAGAAGCAGGCTTCACGCTCAGCAGGGAGCCCGATGCGGGGCTCGATCCTAGGACTCTGGGACCATGACCTGAGCCGAAGGCAGACGCTTAACGACTGAGCCACCCAGGTGCCCCATGTATTTTTCCCTTGTTTTAAAATTTGTCAGAGAAGAGAGTAGCTTCTCTGTCAGGTTGGATGTGTTAGAGCAGCTCAGTCCTGACTGATTTTGCTGTCTTGCTCCTAAAAAATTGTGACAGTGTTTCTGTCACATCCTTGTGAGTAGCTCGATAGGTGGTGGCCCCTCTTTCCCATGGTGCCTCTCTGGAGGTGTGGTGCCAGAGCTCAGGCTGTGGGGGCATTCCCTTCTTGTGTGGACTCCTGGGGGACGGACAGCAGGATGCCAAGGTGGGCTGAGTGGGCCCTGGTTCTTTGGGAGCTCTCGCTGTGCCCTGCTGTCCTTGTGGTACAGGGGCACAAAGTCCACATGCAATGGTGGCGTGGATATAGAAATCCAGGGTGTGAGAGCTGCCATGGAAGTAGAGGCTTGGGGCAGGGTGTGTTTGATGTTGATTAAAAAGGCAAAAACGGATGACCAGAACTGGCACCATGCCCATTCACAAGACCTGGGGTGATTTCTTCTCAATATCTTATTGCTTCTTAGATACCTGTGGGATGGTGGCGCCTGGGTGGCTCAGTTGTTAAGCATCTGCCTTCGGCTCGGGTCATGATCCCAGTGTCCCGGGATCGAGCCCCGCATCGGGCTCCCCGCTCTGCGGGAAGCCTGCTTCTCCCTCTCCCACTCCAGCTGCTTGTGTTCTCTCTCCCACTGTGTATCTCGCTCTGTCAAATAAATAAACAAAATCTTTAAAAAAAAAAAAAAAGATACCTGTGGGTTCTGGTTGGTTCATGGTTGTTCTAGAATTTAGGTATTAGTGACCCGTTGTTTTTGCCTTTTTGGTTTTTTTTTCCCCCCAATTTACTTTTTTTTTAAGATTTTATTTATTTATTTGAGAGAGAGAGAATGAGAAGAGAGCACATGACGGGGGAGGGTCAGAGGGAGAAGCAGACTCCCTGCCGAGCAGGGAGCCCGATGCGGGACTCAATCCAGGGACTCCAGGATCATGACCTGAGCCGAAGGCAGTTGCTTAACCAACTGAGCCACCCAGGCACCCGTCCCCCAATTTACTTTTTAATTTATACAGAGTTAAATGCACTTTTTGGTACACTTTTGTGTTTTGAACCATGCATATAGTTTTGTCATGTAACCCACAGCACAATCAAAAACATTTTCAAATCTCCCCCTCCCAGTTCTCTTGAACTGTCCTTTTGTCATCAGAATTCTCTCTTTTCACCCTGCTAGGCACTGAGCTGTCTCCCTAGGTTAGCCAGTTCCTGAATGTCTTATCAGTGGAGTCACAGGGTAGGTACCCCGAGAACCAGGCTCCAACTCAGTGATGCAGGTAGGATTCGTCTCTGTTGGTGCCTGTGTCGATGGTTGGGTCATTTTTGCTGCTGAGCGTGCCCACTACAGGGCAGTGCTGGGTGTGTTCTTCCTTCTTGATTGAGGGGTGTTGAGCACATTGCCAGTTTTGGGTGATTAGCACTTGGTTGCTATGAGGCTGTCCAGGTTTCCATGTGAGCGTAGATAAATAAGCACCCAAGATGGCCTTGCTGGGCTGTATGGTAGGTGTGTGTTCAACTGGATACCTTTGCACATCTGTGGGGAGCAGCATGTATGTGTGGGTCTGTCTCTACATTTGGTTCTGTCTCCTTGGTCTGTGTGTCTGTCCCTTCACCAGTGCCACACCTTCTTGATGACATGAATTCCTTTTTTTTTTTTCTTTTTTTAAGATTTATTTATTTGAGAGAGAGAGCACGATTGTGGCGGGGGCAGGGGCAGAGGGAAAGTGAGAGAATCCCAAGCAGATTCCGCCACTGAGTGCGGAGCCCAACGCAGGACTCGATCTCATAACCCTGAGATCCCGACCTGAGCTGAGACCAAGAGTCGGATGCTTAACCGACTGCACCACCCAGGCACCCAAATGACATGAATTCTTGAAATCAGATAGTGTGAACCCTCCAACTTTGTTCTTTTTCAAAAGTACTTCCATACCATGCTCCTTTGCCCTTCCATAAAGAAACAGTATGTCATATGGAAAGTTCTGTTGAGATTCTGATTGGAATTGTGTTACATCTGTAGATGAATTTGGGGAGAATGTACTTCCTAACGGTATTGAGTCTTCCGGTTCACAACCCCAGTGTGTCTCCCCATTTATTGAGGTCTTCTTTCATGTCTTTTATTGTAGCTTGGTCATCTCCAGTGTGCAGATCCTGCACTCGTTTTCTTAGATTTAGACATAAGTATTTCACACATGTTTTGGAGCTGTTGTGAGTAGCACTTTAGTTTCAGTCCTGACTGTGGATTGCTAGTGTAGAGAGATGGAATTTACTGTCTGTATGTTGACTGTGTGTCTTGCAGCTTTGCAAACTGTGTTACTTGTTCTAATAGTTTTTCTGTAGATTTCTTTGGAATTCCTGTGTACAGACTAGGTTGACTCAGATTAAAGGTGGTTGGATTTCTTCCTTCCAATCTAGATGCCTTTTATTTCTTTTTCTTGGCTTGCTGTTCTGGCTAGAAGCTCCATTACATGTTGAGTAGCAGTGGGGAGAGTGGACATCCTAGTCTTGTTCCTGATCTTAGGCGGGAAGGATCCAGCCTCTGGCCACTGAGTGTGATGTTAGCTGTCCGTTTTTTGTTGGTGCCCTCTATCAGGTTGAGGAAGGGTTCTTCTATTCTTGGTTTGTTGAGTGTTTTTATCATGAAAGGGTGTTGGCAGTTTGTCAAATGCCCTTCCTTTATCTGTTGATAGGCCTTTTCCTCTTTAATTTGTTGATAGAGTGAATTTGGTTGATTGATTTATTTTTTAAAAACTGCATCCCTGGGATAAGTCCTACTTGGGCACGGCATAGATTTGTTTTTATGTGTTACTGGTTGCGAATTGCTAATACTCTGTTTAGGATTTTTATACCTGTATTCATGAGGGATATTAGTTTGTAGTTTTCTCTTTGGTGTTAATAACAGAGTACTACTAACATCATAAAATGAATTGACAGTTGTTCCTCCTCTTAAGGTTTTTTGAAAGATTCTCTAGAATTGGTGGTGTTTTTTTTTTCTCTCTTAAATGTTTGGCAGTTGTCACCAATGAAGCCATCTGCATGTGTAGTTTTCTCTGCGGGAAAGTTTTATCAGCTTCTTGAAAAGGGCAGTTTGGGTAGTTTGCATTTTTTAAGGAATTGGTCCATTTTCTCTAAATTGTTGAATTTATGGGTGCTGGGCTGTCTGTGGTGCTCCCTCATGGTCCTTCAATGTCTGTTGGGCACTGATGCTCCAGGCTTGCATATTGTCAGTGGGTCACTTCTACCCTTTGTGCTGTAGTTCCTATATGCCCCTCATAGGTTAACCATGAGCCACATGTGGCTGTGGCCCTTGGTGCAGGTAACTGTGGTGCCGGCCTTTGCCTGCGGCTGTTGGATGTCTTTGGGCTTCTGAGTATGTGTTCTCCAGCTGTGTGTGTGCGCCTCGGCTCTTGCAGGGAGGATCCTGGGCACACAGGTTGTTTTCCACCTACTCAGCCTGGTCCATAGCCCAGGTGCTGGCTGCCGGTTACAGACTGGTCCTCATAGGCTGAATGAGAGAGCCAGCCTCCGCTGATGGTTTGGCTACCTGGCCAGCCATTGAGGATGGGTCCAGGGCTTGACATCTTGGTGAATAACTTTCCTTGGAAACTGATCCACGCTGATATGGGCACTTGTAAGTGGAGGTATCCTGTGGGGACCTGTTGGAAGACAATAGCCAAATGAGAGCAGGGAGATTTTCAGCTCACCAGAATCAGGAATCCTCTTCAGAAATAGTACCTTGCTTTCTTGACTCAGTAAAAGTGAGTCCGCTGGTGGAGGGAGAGGAACCCCTGCCTCCGTCCCCACAGCAGCAGTGTTATGTTCTTAAAGAAGAGGCAGGGAGATGGAGAGGGGGCCATGTGGAGATGGGAGTGACGCTGCCACAAGCCAAGGAAAGCTTGGGGCTGTCAGAACCTGGGAAAGCCAAGGAATGATCTTCCTGAGAGGTTTCAAAGGGAATGTGGCCTGCTTACTCCTTGCTTTTGGACTTTTGGCCTCCAGAAATGTGAGAAAATAAGCCACCCTTTTTGTGGTACCTTGTTATGGAGGTGGGCTGTGCTGAATGGGTAGGCCATGGCCTCCCTTCACTGGGGGTGGCTCAGCAGAGGCCCAAGCCTGGTTGGAGTCAGAGCCACTTCCTGGCTGCTGCCTGCCTCTGTTGTGCAGAACTTGCCTTTTTTCCCCTAAAAAACGGGTTAAGTGGTGTCTCATTAACCCTTCTTAGTCGTTCTGTTCTCTGGTTCTCATAGTGATTGGTTTCAGAGCCAGGACGGATGACTTTGTGTTTGAAATGGGAGCGAGGCCAGGCCCTTTGCAGCCTTCAGGAGGCTTGCCCTTTTTAGAGTACATTGCTTTTGTCTTGACTTACCTTCTTTCTTCTATAGTCTCACGATGATCTTCAAATTTTTCTCCTAAGGTTGTCTGTCTTTAGATTTCTGACTAATTGTCTGTTCAGACTTAGATTCAGCGAAGGCTCCCAGGCAGCACGAGGCTCTACCACCCTGTTGCAATATGTTCTCTCCAACTTAGCACAGCACTGCTCATCCCATCTCAGAGGGGCAGCTGGACAGTGAGGTGGGGGTGTGACATGCTCCTTGAGGCAGTAAAGAGGACAGGAAACTTCTGGGGCAAGCAGACAGCATGGGGAGCAGCTCCGCGCGTCCAGCAGGCTCGGTCCAGCACTTAGGAGTGGCTGCTTTGTTTTGTAGTATTTTAACCACATCAGTATCGAGGACTCACGGGTCTACGAGCTGACCAGCAAGGCCGGACTGTTGTCTCCCTATCAGATCCTCCACGAGTGCCTTAAAAGGTAGGGCGGGTGCTTCCCCTCCTGAGAGCAGTCATGGGGGCTTCTCTTTTGGTGCCCAGTGTCTTTACTAGCCATTTATCCTGGCTTAAGAGGTGCTGTTAAAGGTGGGGCTGTTGCAAGCGTTCCGTGCTTGCACAGAAGCCCCTCGTGCCTGGCGGTCAGAGCCCGTGATGGGGTGTACGCAAAGACTGCCCTCCTTCTCAGCTGAGAAGCGGTTTGGGGAAAGAGTTGGCACTGTCTTCAGAGAGCCTTTAAAGGGCTTTCCTGGAGTTGCTGTTTCCTCCCTTCTCAGCTGATGTCACCTGTTTTCTCTGTTTTTTCTTAAAGAAACCATGGAATGGGTGACACATCCATCAAGTTTGAAGTGGTTCCTGGTAAAAACCAGAAGAGCGAATATGTCATGGCGTGCGGCAAACACACAGTGCGCGGCTGGTGTAAGGACTGCCTCCCCTGCTTCTGGCCACCCCGTCACAATTTCTCATGACTGCTGGGGCGGTGGCTCCCTGCTTTGTGGCCTCTCTGGCAGCCCTGAGCCTCTGTGGCTTGGTCTCTGGCCACTGCTCTGGCATCTTTCCCGAGCTCCTGCCTTGGGTGCTGACTGCCTGCAGTGTGTCCACTGGCATCTCCTCTCGACCTCGGAAAGGCAGTCACCCGCAGGCGGGACTATGGGAGTCCTGCCCACACCATCCCTGTCATCCTGGTTCCTGGGATTGGGCTGATCGTTTGGGTTAGACCGTGTGTTCTCCTCCTGCCACCAGTGCCCCATCCAACCCGTGGTCCCTGTGGCAGGAGGAGGGGTGTCCTGGAATGGCAGCAGAGCCCCTGGCCTGCCATACTCTGTGTCCCTGTGTTCCGGTGTCTGTGTGCACCACCTGTGCTCTTTACCGAATTTGGTTCTTGGAGTAACCACTTTTTAAAACTTTTAAATATTTTATTTATTTATTTATTTATTTTAAAGATTTTATTTATTTATTTGAGAGAGAGAGAATGAGAGAGAGCACATGAGAGGGGGGAGGGTCAGAGGGAGAAGCAGACTCCCTGCCAAGCAGGGAGCCCGATGCGGGACTCGATCCCGGGACTCCAGGATCATGATCTGAGCCGAAGGCAGTCGCCCAACCAACTGAGCCACCCAGGCGCCCTAAAACTTTTAAATATTTTAAAAGAAAACCTTGTATGACTATTATAAACACAAAACCGGTGCTGTGTAAATTGGAAGGTAACATACCAGTTGTCCCTGGGAAAATCACAGAACCACTTGCACACCCAGGTGTCCCCGTGATCCAGCAGACACCAGTCCTCACGGAGCCACCTTCTGGAGCAGGCAGGCGGGCGGAGGAGGGACTCTGGGCCATTGACCCCCCGCCCCCCGCTTCTGGGAAGTGTGGCCCGCCTTGCTCAGCCTAGCCATAGGTGTCTCCTGGCACTCACTGTTCTCCAGACCCACTCTGCTCCTTGGCCCTGCCTTCCCTCTGCATAGAAACCCCCCCAAAGTGCATGCACCCCCTGGAAACTCCTCTGGGCTTTCTGGCGGAGTCTGTCCTCCCCTGTGCCTGCCGACACTCGTTGTTGCTTGTCTTTGTCTCTGGAAGTGTGGGGTGTGGTGGGAGGGAGGCCTTGTCAGCTATACCTTGGGCCTGTGCTGATTTCCTGAGTCTCTGAGGGGGCTCTTCTGTAAAGTGGGGTGGGGTAGGTCCTGGCCTCAGCTTTGTGAGACCTGGTCCCCAGTGCAGGGCTAGAACATGTCTCTACCCCCTCTTGTAGAACATGCCCTCAGCTGGGTGGGGGCATGGCAGGTGTGCTCCTGTTTCAGGGAGCTGGCCGTGTTGGCTGGATGTTAGGGACTCCCTCTCCACATTTCGTCTTCCTCACAGGTAAGAATAAGAGAGTTGGAAAACAGTTAGCCTCTCAGAAAATCCTTCAGCTGCTGCACCCACATGTCAAGAACTGGGGGTCTTTACTTCGCATGTATGGCCGCGAAAGCAGCAAGATGGTCAAACAGGTAACTGGGTCCCCCTGGGCCTAGGGCAGCCTCCATGCTTCTCATCCTCTTCCCCCACCATGGAGCACGTGTTTGGGGTCCTGCTGTCACGGGACAAAGTTGGGCAGCTCTGCTCTTGTTCAGTGCTGCCTCTTGGGCCCTCTGCTGGCCACGTCTGTGACCTTGGGGGATGGGAGGTCATTCATGCTGTGTCTCCCTCCCTGAGAAGCCTGGGCCTGGCACTGGCTGTGTGGGAAGGGCCTGCCCAGCAGGAGGTGCAGCTGGTGGTGCTGGCAGCCCAAGTGGAGAGGAAGCTTCTGAGCTGAGCCCTGTTGTCCCCTGCCCTGAGCCCGACGGGGCTGGAAGCCCTTGGATTAATTTGAGGACCCCTAGGAGCTTGAGGGAGAGTAAGAGATGCAGGGCAGCTTTTCCTGGCTATGAATACTAGTTTACCTTGTATGTGATCTGGTTAGTGTCTGCTGTTTTGCTGAGTTGTTGAGATTTAAATCAATGCCCTTAGGTTTGTGTGCTCTGTGAGGTGGAAGGAAATACTGGGAGGTGTTTTTGGTTTTTAATTTTTCCCCTGATGTTTCCAGAAATAGTTTGGGTTATTGGCACCCCAGTAAGGGGAGGGGTGGTCATTGTGGCATCCCTGAAGAGGCGCTCGTTTGGGACTTGACAAGGTGGGGTGAAGGAGGTGACACTGGGCTCATAGGGTGCTTTGAGGAACCTCAAGGTGAATTGCTGATATAACTCAGATGCAGTGCAGATGAGGCTGACTTCCGCCTTTATATGCCTTACTTTTGTGCATCATCTTGGACTAAGATTGAGAGAGAGAAAGCCTGCTTTGGCCCATGAGTGGAAACCCTCCCAAGGTTGGAGGGTGAGGGTCTGGTCTAGGCACAGCGCTAGCTTGCATCTTTTGGAGGACAGGTGCAAGGCACTGCAGGTGTCCTCAGAGATGGTCTCTTCACCCAGGAAGGGCCTCAGGACAGCTTGGTCCTGCACTGAAGGTCATAGGGCACGCAGATATGTAGAGAGCCCTGTGTGTAGGGCTAATGGGCTCCCAGCTGGGCCCCAGTGCCGGGGTATGTCCCATCTGGCAGCGTGCCATTCTGCTGACTGAGGCTGTGCTCTGGTCATTCCGTTCTGAGGGTCTGGGCAGTGCGAGTGCTCAGCACTGATGGCAGGAGTGGAGGCAGTTGGTTGCCTGGGTGCCCTTGCCTTATGAAGGGAAGACGCCATAGCTTCTTCCTGCTGAGGGTGAGGCAGAAGTGGGGGTGGCATGGTCAGAAAGTGAGCTGGGCAGCTGTGGACTGGTCTACGTTCTCTGTGGCTTTGTCAGCCTGCCGGGTGTGGGTTGAGGGTGGGGCAGCCGGTCTAGGGTCATGCAGCTCTGGCTGCTGGCCACATTGTGTCGATGAGGTCTGTCCCGGGCATTCCTGAGAGTGAGGCACTGTGCTCCCCCAGGAGACCTCGGATAAGAGCGTGATTGAGCTGCAGCAGTATGCCAAGAAGAACAAGCCAAACCTGCACATCCTGAGCAAGCTGCAGGAGGAGATGAAGAGGCTGGCCGAGGAGAGGGTGAGCATGCAGGCTTGGCCAGCACCACAGGCCATGGCCCCTCTACTCCTTCATCCCCTTGCCCTCAAGGGAGGGGAGGGGTATCGAGTCAAGGTCAAACTGGCAGCTGTGGGGGTAAAGTCAGCCCGCAGGAACCCATCCCTGGCTCCTGATGCCTGTGTAGTGCTCCCTCTTCCCAGTGAGTCCTCAAAACTTCCAGAGTAGATTTCCTTTTCTTTGTGTTTCAGCATTCATGACACTTGCATCAAATTACTTCATTTTTTAGTTATATTATAGAGCTCTCAGCCCTGGCCTACAGCTGTGAAGGGCCTGGCTTCTGGGTGTTTCCACCCAGTACCAGCTGTTTGAAGGCAGGTACAGTGCACCTGTGAGGCCTCCCTTACTCAGGGTCATGTGGGTGACAGACCGCCATCATGGACCTCTTCTTCAGGCCCTTGGCATTTCTGTGAGAGAGGAGCATTGCTCACAGGATAATTTGACCCGGGTAAGGCTCGGTCCTGGTGAAGCTTCCTGAAGCTACCCGCCTGAGGGGCTTCTAGGCTTTAGGACCTTTTTCAGCTGTGGTCTTTGCCCGGGCCTGTATAAAACCCTGAGAAGGTTTTATTTGGCTTTTCTGGCCCAGGAGATGCCTCACTTCTGCCCTCAAGTTGGAGCGGGGAGAGAGACCCACCCATGTGGCTTGTCCCTGGTGGCTGTAACTTTCTTGGCCTTTCACTTCTGGGTGTGTTGTGATTGCCAGGGAAGCACCAGCACGCAGTACTCTGAGATGGCATCCAGGCAGACCCAGCCAGCCCCCTATCCGGCCCACTCCTCAGGCCCCCCAGGGCTGGTGCCCTCCTACTCCAGAGGCTACCTGGCACCAGTGTGCTGAGCTCACCGTTCCCCTCTCTCCCGCCCCCCCCGCGCCCCCCGCCTTGGGCGCCTCTTGCTGGAGGTTGGGCTGGGCCATGTGTTCCCACATCGTTGGCATCCCTGACCTTTGTTCTTCTTCCAGGAGGAGACTCGGAAGAAGCCCAAGATGTCTATTGTGGCGTCTGCCCAGCCTGGCGGTGAGCCCCTGTGCACTGTGGACGTGTGAGGGAGGCAGCAGGGGCAGGCGCAGGGACTGCCAGCTCTGCTGCCAGGGACACCACGCGCCGCTCACTCTGCAGCCTCCGGGCCTCTGATCGGAGTTCCTCCCCTGCGGCCAGGCATCTGAGGCCGGGGCCAGAGGGGTGGGGCTCTGGTGCACAGGGACAGCAGGGCCACGCAGCTCTTCCTTGGGGGCCGCCCACAGGTCTGAGTGGACGTGTTCAAGGATGGACTCAGCTTGCCCACATGGGTGAGAACCAAGAACTTGGCAATAGCTGTGGATGACCTCTGCCTCTGGGGACTTGCTGCAGACTGGTTTGATGAAGGTTTTCCTGAGTGTCAGTATGTAACATGCACGGACAAGAAGTGACAGACTGAGAAAGTGGTGGCTGAGTCCTGTGGTGCCCTGTGCCCCAGGCTCCCACAGCGCACTGCAGAGGTCTGGTCAGAAGGTGTGCGCTGGCACCCCCTCCCCTGCCTCTTGTGTTTTCCCTTTTTCTCTGAAAAGGTTATAACAGGAAGGAGTATTTCAGACCTTTTTGGCTTAAAATAAACACAATTTTAGAATCAACTATTTTTCAGAAATTGCAGGCAAGCCCTCAAGGTGATTCTTTTCAATCCTTGAAACATGTTGCCAGTGTGAGTGTGAAGTCAGCTGGTCTCCGCCTGGCTTGTTGTCCGGGCCCTGGGCTGGCGTGTGGTCCATTTTTTCTGAGTAAGTCTTAATGTTCTAAAAACACGCCTTCTTAGACACCAAGGCCCCTTACCTTCACTGGCCTCTGGCAACTTTTTACTAAAGATTTTTGCACAGTCAAGTCCATCTGTCCACCCATCAATTTTTAAAGCTTTTATGATATTTTAGCATTTGGGAAGAAACTTTTACAGTGAGAGTAGAAGGTAGATTTGGAATCACGTAGCAGATATAAACAAGTGAAGCCTTTTAGCACGAGGATTTTAGAAGAGGAAACCAGGACCGTTCGTGTAATCTATCCGTGGTCACAAAGTGACGCTCCTCTCCAGAGCTGGCACAAGCATGTGGAGGGCGGCGGTCTTGCCTGTGACGATGGCTGCACTGGATTTCAGAGGCACCTGCCCTGCGCAGCCAGGCCTCATGGCCACCTGTTCCTTTGACCAGCAGGCAGTGCTCTCCAAGTGGCTCCTGCAGATAGGTGCAGGGGTAGGTGTGTCCTTGCCCTGAGCTGCAGGGGACGTGGGTATGCTTGGGGCCCTGGGTTGTCCCCACGTGCAAGGTCGCGGTGGCCATCCGCTTCCTGTGCCTAGGGCCTGTTCAGGGTGCCATGTGCTCTCGGTGCACGGTCGGCTGCAGGGGCCCACCGCTGGGCTGCACTGTCCACGGCCGTGCCTGTTCTCCATCACATCCCCCGTGAGCACCAGCACGCAAATGATGGCATTTGTTTTCAGGAATCCAGAATGCTGGTCTTGTGTGCCACCCACAGTGTATCTCTCCCTTACCACCTATGTGACTGAGGTTAGCTTCTGTGTTGACCTTTATAAAAACCCTCAAATCAAGTTGCTGTAATTAGACACTTGCTTCTGTCTTGCCTCCTGTCTGCAGCTGTGAATAATCATTTGACTATGACTGTTAGCCCTCAGAACAGCCAGATGCGCCATTGTGAACCAAAGCTTCGTGCACACGTGTTAACTAGAGGCCGCGAGCCTTGCTGCAGCCTCCCCGTGTCCTTCCTGTGTCCGTGTGGGTGTGAGTGTTGTGTGCGCTCAGCCATGCCCTGGGGGCGGAGGGCAGGGGGAGCCCGTGCTGATGCCACCTCCACGTGGCCACTGGCCGTCACGTACCTTCCAGGCGGCGGCTAAACTATGGCTGTGAGGGTGAGCCTTGACTGAACGCATAAAGCAAAATTGTCCCCAAAGGGAATGGCTGGTGTTTCTTTCTTCTAACCCTGTGAGGCTATGGGGCTTGTGGACCCTCAACTGGCCAGAACGCCCCCTTCAGTTGCCCCCCCGGGGGCGGAGACCTTTTTGCCTGGTCACACCGCTCCTTCGGTAGCTGGGCAGTGTTCCATCCTGGCTCCCAGC
Source organism: Leptonychotes weddellii (assembly GCF_054177405.1). NCBI lineage: Eukaryota > Metazoa > Chordata > Mammalia > Carnivora > Phocidae > Leptonychotes > Leptonychotes weddellii. Next base: position 57,180,136 of record NC_138381.1, read on the forward strand.
TCCAGTGGCTTCCCTTCAGGGCTAGGGTGCGGATGGAACCTCACCTCAGGGGGCGCAGGAAGAACGGGGCAGACCACCGGGCCTACCTGCAGGAGACGGCCCCTCACCATGTGTTCTACCCCACATGTACAGCTGGCCCTGGGCCAGGAGAGCCACATCTCTGCTCCCCTGGGGTTAAGCATAAAACCTGATGCTGTCAGCACACTGCTGTGACTTGCAGCCGTGCAGAGGGGCTGGCAGTGTGCTAGCGGGAGGTGGAGGCTCAGACTTAGGCTGCTCAAGGTGCCCCGTTGACCTTGCCCCCCACACCTGCAGTGGGGGGGGCAAAAGGGAGCCCCGTGTGCTAATGATTTCATCACAATAACAGCTGTAGTTCAGCAACTATTTATTCTAGCACTATATCCCAGCTAACCCAAAAAGAACTGGACAGGTGTGGCGGGGAGTGGTAGGGGACACGCTACAGGAGCCTAGGGTCACAGGGACAGATGGACCTTGAGTGGGTCAGCCAAGTCTTGTGCCCTCTAGGTGCTGCCTGAGCGTCCTGAGGCGAGGCAAGGCAAGGACTTGGGGAACCCCTTGGCTGCTGCCCGGGTGATGAAGATGGCCCCATTCTGAAAGGGCAAGTTTCCAGTCCTCCAGGGACCTAGCAAGAGGCAGCAGCCCCGGTTTCTTGTAAGGTATCCTCTGGGGGCTCTGGTGGGGACTGGGCTGGAGGGTCCTGGGGTGCCAGGGCCCCTGCGCCATTGGGGTGCTCCACCCTCTCAAACAGGAGGAGCATCTCACAATGCGGGGTTTGCGGGAACAGGTCCACAGCCACAGCCTTAACAGGCCGGAAGGGGCTGCCCTTCACCCGGTTAGATGGGGCCCTGCAGAGGCTGTGGTGGAAAAGGAACGTCAGGGTCAGCCACATGGGTCCACCAGGTCCCCAGTCCACCCTGTCCTGGGGCCACCCCAGGCCCCCCACCTCACACTCACTCTACAAAGTTGCCCATGGCTGCCCGGGGGTTGCAAGAGACATACAGGAGCCGCTTGAGGTTCTCAGCTTTTCGGACTGCCAGAATCACTTTGGAATCTGAGGAGGTCCAAACGGGATGGGCATCAGGCCTGAGGCTGCGCAGTCTGGTGTGCCACCCAGACATCCCTGCCCCCCCCCCCCCCACTTCCCCATGACACCTCCCAGATGGAGGCCACTTACGCAGGCCAGCACGGGGTGGGTCCAGGATGGCAACGAGCTGCTGGGAGGCTAGTCTGCTCACCAAAGCGGGCACCAGGTCCTCGGCTCTCCCACAGTGGAACTCCACATTGCTCAACTCTGGACATGGAACCATAGCCCTGTCACAGGGGACCCAGGACACGCTCTCCCCACAGGGTCTGCCTGGTATCTTGAAGTCCCAGGCCAGAGGTGTCTCGGGAAAGCCTTCTGGCTAAGGAGCTTGCTCACCCTTACCCAGCTCCAGCGTCCTGGGCACACAGTCGGAGCCCTCCTGCACCCTCTGCCCCTCACCGCACCATGGGCCCTAAGAACCACCTGGTGGGCCCCAGGGGCGGTGCTGAGGTATGCAGCAGGAGCATCTGTCGCCCACCCGCTGTATGGAGCACTGGCTCTCACCATTGTTTCGGGCGTTCACCCGGGCATCTTCCACGGCTTCCTGGCACAGCTCAATCCCCACGACTCTCTTCACCCTCTGAAGTCAGGAAAGGACAGTCGTGGCGCCCCGTCCCATCCCCACCCCCTCAGCGAGGGCCACGGCAGGAGGCATTTGGGGAGTGAAAGAGGATCCGGAATAGGTGGGGGGGGGGGGGGCACTGGGGGTCACGAGGCAGGTGACGACATGGGTGGGGTTGTCAGGCGGGGCAGGAGGGCTCACCGGGGCCAGCGCCAGGCCGATGGTGCCAGTGCCACAGCACACATCCAGCACTGTGCTCCCTGTGTCCAGCTGGGCCCAGTCCTGGATGACTGTGTAGAGCACTTCGGCCGCCAGAGTGTTTACCTGGAGAGCAGGCCAGCAGCATCCAGGAGGTCAGCGGAGCCTCCCTGCCCACGCTGACCTCCCCACCCCCAAACACTTGCATTGCCTGGGGGCCTCCATGGCCCCATCCCTGGGTCACTCACCCTCTTCCCAGGTCTCCAGACCCCACCCCTCCCCCCATCTAGCCATCTGAGTGCCAGAGGCCCAGTCCTTGGACTGACCCTCAATCCTATCATGCCTGGCAACTTCGCCCAGTCTGCTGGCTTTGAAAAGCAACTTGATGCTGATACCCCACACCTCACCTCTTTTCTGAGTGCCAGAGCTCACACCAGAACCCTGGCATCACCCCAACTCCTGTTCCTACCCCTCAGAGGGCCCTTTTTCCGAAGGGTTGTCAGAGAATCTAATGGCAAATGATCTTTTTCCTACCTTACGGTGCTTGTGGCTCTCCTGCCTGGACGTTCTCCCCAGGCTAATCCCTTATCACTGCCCTAGCCCACTGTCCCCATCACATCCTGACGTCAGGCCTCCCTCCGTGTGTCCTTGTGATCCCCCAAAATTTGGGGCTACCTGGAAGAAGGCGTGAGGAGAGATCCGGAAAGTCAACCCCAGCAGGTCCTCGTGGATGCACCGGTCTCCAGCCACGTGCTCCAGGGGCAGGCCCTCCTGGCTGGGAGTCTTTCTGTGGGTGGTAGGGTTAAGTCCATCAGTGTCACCAGCCCTTGCAGGGACCCGCCCCACCCCTTCCCAGGCTCCTCACCGCTGTCCCTCCTCTACAAAGTAGAGGCAGGTCACCCCAGTGGCCTTGCCTGGCCCCGCCATGAAGTGCTGCGCCAAGGAGGCCTTCAGCCCAGCCAGTTCCTCAGGGCCCAGTTTCTGGGTAGGCAGCAGAAAAGGCCTTGTAAGGCTGCGTCACAGCTCACTGTGGCCCAGACACCCTCCCCCAGGAGAGCCACCCTGCCTAAGACCTGGGGGTGGAAGTAGACAATGGCCATGGCTTGGCCACGGCGGCTGGTGCGCACAGTCAGCTGCTTCCAGTGGCCTGAGTACGTCTCCGGGTTGTACGCCGGATATGGAGTGGACCTGTGGAAGCCATGAGTGGCCCTGAGTCCCCCAACATCTGCCAACCAGGACTGGGTGAGCAGCATCCCTGCTCGCTCTTCCAGCTGCACCTGCCAGATCACAATCCCAGAATCCCCCCAGGCAGATCCTCTGCTCCCAGACCACCTCAGAACTTCTCAGGGCCCCCAGCCCAGCCATAAGCCCTCACCGGATGAACTCCTGGAAGGCCTTCACCACCTGCTTGGTGGCCCCAGGGATGTGCACGGTGTCAAAGGGGGCTGCCACAGCACACGTCCCGCCCTTGTACTTGCCAAGCCGACAGCCGACTGTGTTGTCCTCCCCGTCCACCCCAACGCCGACCAGAAACTCACACTTATTACGATACTCGGTCTGCAGGGAGGCAGAGAGACATGCCTGACCTTACCCTGGCCGTCCAGGGATGGCGGTCCACAAGTAACAGTCACACGATGAATACCAGAAGTAAATGCAAAGCAGGAAAAAGGATGGTAGAGATAAGAGATAAGCGAGAAGAGCTCCTTTAAGAACATAAGATGAGTTTCTGGCCACACCAGCCGGGCCTGACCTGCTGGGGTGATGGCCTAACCCCCTCCAGCGGGCAGCAGGCCTTGTTGTGCTTGTGTCTCTGCGAGAGTAGCCAGGGCAGCAGGGCGCGGTTGGTGCTCCCAATTTCCCTGCAGGATGAGGTGGGGCCAAGGTTGGACTCAGTCCGCTTCCCCTGCAACCATCCCCAGCCATTCTCCAAATGCCCAGGTGCCCGGGCCCCTCCCTCAGGACCTCACTATCCACGCTGATTATACGTGGATCTTACTGGCTAACTACCCAAAAGACTGTGCAGACCCTGAGGATGTCTGTACAGGGCACAAGATGGGCTGAACAAACATAGAAACGAGCAGAGCTCTGGGGCCAAGGGGGTGATCTGCACCCACACTTACTTGGCGAGCTTCTGTAGCACCTGCTCACACTCCAGCCGCTTCCGCTCCAGCTGCTCAGCATAGGGCACGGTCCAAAGAGGTGTCACTACATCTGCGATGCATGTGGCCGTCGGCTCACCCTCATCCTCACGCCGCCTCTTCCTGGCCATAGGATCAGCCTTGGGCCTGGCCAGGCGCACGCTGAGTGGGCGGCCCTTCCAGAGGGCACCGTGCAGCACACGCAAAGCCTTGTCCCGCTCAGCAGCACTGCGGAATGTCACAAAGGCGCAGGGAGGTTGCCCAAAGAGTTTGGTCTTATGAGGCTGCAGGCCAAAGCGGCCCAGGAAGCGGCGGACATCACTGAAGCTGGCATGGCGGGGCACGTTCTGCAGCTCCAACTTGAAGATCTCCGAGGTAAACAGATCGTCCCTGATGTAGCTGTAGAGCCCAGGCTGAGGCACGGACTCTGCAGCCGCCCCAGCCCCCCCTTCCTCCTCCTTGTCTTCCTCCTGGGGGGCTAGGGCTGCAGGGCTACCCTGGGCACTGCTGCTGTCTTGGCCGCAGCCCTCCATGGGCACAGGGCCCTGTGTGGAGACAGACAAGGGCTGGGCTGAGGGCTGGACCCTAGAACCTGAACGGTCCAGCTCCCCTTGTCCCACACCCGACCTCCATTAGTGCACCCTACGCCCAGCCTCTTTTCCCCTCTCCCAACTTACCCCCTATCCCACGTTTTCTCCTAGCGGTTACCTACCCCACCTCCATCTCCCCCTATTCCCCCCTCCTCCATCTCCTCCGTCTCCCATCAGGATCTCCCTTCACTTTACTTCGTTGTCGAGCTTGTCACTCATCGTCTGGTCCGTCCGCTGCCCGGACTGGGGACACCCACGAGGACCGCCTCCGCCGCCCCGTCCTGGGCCTGGCACAAGGGAGGCAGGCGCTCAGAGGGCGGCTGCAACGCCGCGAGGCCGCTCGCCGGCTCCGCCCCGGGCGGGGGCGGGACTCGAACCCTCGGTGCTCAGGTTCGGGTCTCGGGCATGGGGTACGCCGCCCGCCCGCCAGGGGCCCGCGCCGGCCGCTCGCCTAGCTGGCCACTCTCCCGTCAGCCAGCGCGTGCAGCCGAGGCAGCGCGTCTCTATCATCCTGGCTTCCGGTGACGTCATCACAACGCGCCAGCTCCGATCCCCTGTCCCTTCGAGAGCCCGAGGGGTGCGCGCCGCCGCGGGGCGGAAGTGCGCGCGAGGGCCGCCGGGAGGGCACGCTCCCCAGGCTGCCGGGCGGGTCGGGCATGCGCCGCGGGCGTTTTGGCGGGAAGCGCGGGGCGGGCTGGACAATGAGAGTGTCCGCAGTGTGAGCCAATAAAGCTGCACTGGTTTTGAATCGCGTCGCGTTTCCCGCCGCCGGGGTCAGGGGTCGGGGTTCGGGTCGCGGGGCGGAGGGAAGAGCGGGAGGGCGGGAGGCGCCGGCGCCAGACGCGGAGGAGAGGAGCTACGACCAGCCGCCGAGAGGCCGCGGAGCCAGCGACGACCGAGCCAACCGAGCCGCCGCCGCCGCCGCGCCCCCATGGCGGCCGCCAAGGTGCGGCAGGGCCCGGGCGGGGACTGGGTGGGGGCCGGGAGGCCGAGGTCGCTATCGGCGGCCACGTGGGCGGCCCGCGCCGCCGCCGCCAACCCCCGCTGGCTTGTGGGCTCGGTGCCTGCGGGGCCTCAGTGGCGCGTGGTTGGAGCTTTGGGGAGCGCGGCCTGGGGCCTTCGGGGCCGTGGCTCGCGATGCCTGGGGGAGCGCGGGCTTGGGGGCTGCGGGGCGCCCGCGTGACCTTGGGGCGGTCCCAGGTGGGGCCGGGAGCTCCATCCGGGCGTGGGGCGGCCCGCCGCCCAGGCTTCTTGGTCTCTAGTTCACTTCGCTGCTCGCCTGAGACGAGGGGCGGGTGGCCGGTTTCCTCCGGCTCGGCCCACTTGCAGGCTTCCCACCAAAACCGTGCGTCCCTTCCTGCCGTCGCCTACGCAGCACTTCATTCATTCTGTTCTCATGTCTTGAACCGCCACAGGCCTCTGTCGCGGAAGCTCGCATTCCAGCCGGGTGGTCGGGTCGTAGCCGCACCGACCCAGGGTGGGGGCGGCTTTGTTGACTGCGGGACATCTGCTCGGGTTGAGCTGGCCTCGGCGGAGCAGCAGTGCTGTCCAACCAAGGAAGGCAACGAAGCTTTATATATGTTCTTTTTTGGCTCGAGTTTGGTAGTGAAGTTTCCTAGTTTTTTATGGACTACAGATCACCAGACCACGTGTTTTGTAAGACCTGAACCTAAAATATGATCCTTTGTGCCCTGTAGTTTTCTAAACTGGGTCAGAATTTTACGGCTCTTTTTTGTACGATTTCTGTCGACGCATCAGCTTTCTGATGTAAGATAAAATTGCTGACAGAACTGTGAATTCCATGTAAATACTAACAGTTGTGTAGTAATATTTTTGCCTTCTACTAAACAAGAGCACTGATTTTTTTTCAACCAGTAGAAATTCAAAGGGTTGCTTTTTGATTAAAGGGTGGCACTCTTCTTGAGGCTCTCTTCCGTCAGTATGTCTTTTAATCTTCACTTAGCATTGTCATTATCAACATTTTACAGGTGAGGAAACTGAGGTGCAAAGTGGTGAGGCAGTGTCTCTTTGGCCAGTAGGGGGCCCAACTTTAGGGGCCCCAGTCCGACTGTCCACACGTGTGATTGATGCATCTGGGGAGGGTGCTGAAGTTCAGCATCTTACTGCACTCTGAATGTGGGTGCAAACCTTTCTTTGTGTGAAAGACTGTGGGCTTAATCTCTTGCTTTGGGATAAGGCTTTTCACTAGGAGGGATTGCCCACTGTAGGCACTGTTGAGCTCTGGGTTGGGGCCAGGCTCTAGGGCCAGCAGAGTCACCTCTCTGCACCTCAATCCACAGGACACCCATGAGGACCATGACACCTCCACTGAGAATGCAGATGAGTCCAACCACGATCCCCAGTTTGAGCCTATAGTTTCTCTTCCCGAGCAGGAAATTAAAACGCTGGAAGAAGATGAAGAAGAACTTTTTAAAATGTAAGTAAGCTCATGTTGCTCCAGGCATAGGAATCGTTAGTGTAAGATTGAAGTACGGTCTTTATGGGTGTCAAGGTCTTGGCCTGACTTTTAATTGGACTGAGGCTAAAGAAAGGGCTTGGAATTGTGTGCTGACTAATCCTACGTGGAAATTAAGGCTGCTGTTAGAATCCATTCATTGGTTACCTCTTCCCTGGGTGCCGCTGCTTCTGGTGGCCAGTGCTGTGGAGAGCACAGGTGCTCCCTGGTGTCCTGTCCCTGCTGCTCTGTCCACAAAGGTGCATCTCCACAGCCCCCGTCCTTGCAGCCTTACAGGCTTGTTACCTCTTTGTTACCTCTAAGACTCCCATGGCACCCTTCCTCTGGTTGAACAGGGAGTCTCTATTATTATTATTATTATTATTATTTTGCACTGTAGACTGGCATCTTGAAGTTTGTAAGCTCCCAATTCAGTGTTTTTAATGCACAAAATAACACCTGGAATTATAAGTGAAAGGGGGTGGTGTTATGCTTACCAAGATTACTGTCTAAGAGTTATTCTACACGTGTGTTTTGACACCTTCACTGAGAAGCTACAATGGCAAGGGACATTTTTTTTTTTTTTTTTAAAGATTTTATTTATTTGACAGAGAGAGACACAGTGAGAAAGGGAACACAAGCAGGGGGAGTGGGAGAGGGAGAAGCAGGCTCCCTGCTGAGGGGCTCGATCCCAGGACCCTGTGATCATGACCTGAGCCGAAGGCAGACGCTTAACGACTGAGCCACCCAGGCGCCCCGGCAAGGGACATTTTTAAGTAGTGCTGGCACCAGCCATGTGTTGAGATGTTTGTGACAAAATCAGTGCTGCCGAGACTGACCTGTTGCCTATACTCAGAATCACAGGAAACACTAGGCTCTGTTACAAGTTAATGGAAATAGGCTGGAGTGTTCTTCCTGTCCAAGCTTGTGGAGTTCCCCCACACCCCTTCAGATTCTACCCAAGAAGCCAGCTGAGGGTTTGAGTGCTTTCCTGGGGTGGGGGGTCGGGCAGGAACAGTGACCCCTCCCTCTAAGGAAGGCAGACTGGGGAGACCAACCCCTTCCCACCACGCCCAAAGGTCTGGGGAGGGAGAGTCACATACAACCTTTTGGTCTCAGAGAGTGGTGGGCGTGTCCCTGAAGACACTGGTTCTTGACATCTCTGCTTTGCCCAGAAATGGTGCAATAGCCAAGGACTGGTTCCTCCCAGGAGTGGGGACTACTGCTGGTGCTGTTGCTGACACACACACACACACACACGCACGCGCGCGCGGCTGAGAACTTTTGGTGATCCTGGACACAGGCCCTTCCTGAGGGAAGTGAGGCCAGCAGGTCAGGCCTTTGCGTCTGGGCCCTTGAGCTCCAGGTGAAAGCTTTGGTGGCATCCTTGTGAGGGCACTGTCTCCCTTAACAGAATTGAGCTTGGGGGAGAGAGCAGAGTGTTGTGCAGAAAATGGACCAGCAGGGCTTGGGTCGGGTGGGGAAGGGAATGGAGGACATCAGCCTAAAGTCCTAAAGGCAGGACTGCTGGGCTCACCATGTGGGCTTTGGTGCCTACCTGGGTGGGGGCCTTGGCTGGGCCCAATGTGAGGTGCTGTTCTGGGCAGGAAGGCAGGGTGTTGGGCCAGAGCCTGGCGGCCTGAGCAGAGGTCTGCAGCCCCCTCTTTGGGTTGGGGGGCCAGGGAAGCAAAGGGGGCATCTCACAGCAGAGGGAAGGGCTGGCCCTTTGGAGGGCAGGGGTCCTTGACCTCCATCTGCTTCCAAGCTACCCCTGTGGCCCTATGGGACACCAGGGGCTCCCCTGCACTGTGATGACGGGCAAGCCCAGCGTACTCAGGGCGGTATCTTTGCTGAGAAGTTGGGCCTTTCTGTTGGAAATCTCTTTTCTTTTTCATTTCATAACTTGAAATTGTTGTTTTGCTCTTTTGGTAATTTTTGGACTAATAGTCCTCAAAGTGCAAAGAAAGGAAAGGGCGTCTATGGAGACACCAGATACAGCTATTTGTTCAGTGCACAGAAAACAAGTGTTCTTTCCAAGCCAGTGTTTGACTACTTATTTCCCTCTGCCCATCTAAGCTCTCTCTTAATGGCTTTTTTTGAAGGCGGGCAAAGCTATTCCGATTCGCTTCAGAGAATGATCTCCCAGAATGGAAGGAACGAGGCACTGGTGACGTCAAGCTTCTGAAGCATAAGGAGAAAGGGACCATCCGCCTCCTCATGAGGAGGGACAAGACCCTGAAGATATGCGCCAACCATTATAGTAGGTGGCCTCTGGGGACTGTGTTTTCACGCTGAGTCCCACACGAGGATGCTTCAGGTCTTTGGGCAGGTTGCCTTCAGTGCTGCACTGGGAGCCTGGGAGTGCATTGTGACATGGGTGCATATTCGTGGTGTTTTCTGAACTTAAAGTAGGGAATGAGGTGTTCCCACATGCTCTGAACTCGGAGCAGACTTTCAGAGAAACTTCTGGCATACGGGGTGTGGAGTCCAGGCAGATAGGACATGACGGGGTGGACACAGAGCCCCATTGTGGGCTTGGGACCATGAGGTGCCTGCCCAAGGACTGGGCAGTGTTGTGAGGACGTGTGCTCCCATATATATTTGATGTGCCCAGTAGGAAGCCCTCCCACTCTTCAGTGTGTTTTGTCCCTGCAGGGTGTCCCCTGAGGAAGACACAGAAGGGAAAAGGGGTGGGGAGAGAAGGTGGCTACCTGTCCTTGTGCCTGTGAGACTGAACAGGTAGTGACAAGCTGAGGCCTTTGGACAGGTGTGATGCACCATCCTTGGGCTTAACATGGTGGGGATGGGGGTAGAGTCTGGGAAAAGCCCCCTCAGGCCTGGCCTGTGAAGGGGCAACAGTAAGTTCCCCACCGTAACAGTCTCTTGGCTTCTGGGTTGTCCTGCAGTGCTGTGTGTCTTGGGAAGCAGACGTGTTTTGGGCTGCATTCCTGATCCAGTGCCGTGTCTGCGTTACTGGGTAGAATGCATGTCTGGCAGGGCAGGGCCCCTCATCTGGGCACACAGGGTGACCAGGCAGGAACCTGAGCAGAACAGCCCTTGAGGGTGATGTGGAAGGATGGGCAGGTTTGCAGAGGTCCTGAGGGGTGGTGCAGAGGGGCTTTCATCTCCTTCCTTTTTTTCATAAGATTTTATTTATTTGAGAAAGAGAGCGCAAGTGAGCACGAGTGGGGGGCAGAGGCAGAGGGAGAGGGAGAAGCAGACGCCCCACTGAGGAGGGAGCCCGATGTAGGGCTCAATCCCAGGGCCCGGAGATCATGACCTGAGCCGAAGGCAGATGCTTAACCAACTGAGCCACCCAGGTGCCCCTTTCATGCCCTTCCTTAGGGGGCTGCTTAGGTATCCTCTCGTGAACCCCACCACCCCCTGTCTTCCCTGGCCCTTGGCCTCCACTCCAATTTGAATCGCTCTGCAGGGGTTTTCCTGACACCCTGTGCTTCTTCCAGAGCCTTGTCAGGTCACTGGGTTGTTTCCAAGTTGTAGGTGGCTTCCGGGCCTGGTACATACCGTAGAGCCCTTGAGGGCTCAGGCGGGTGGTGGCGGGAGGCGGCATCCGTGCCTCTGTGCTCTGTACAGCTTGAGGGCTTGCCACGTGTCTCCATGAGGATGGTGTGACTGGTCCCGGTTCAGATGGTCGCGTGTGCTTGGGGCTGGGCGTGGGCCAGCCCACATCCCTGGAGACCTTTGCCAGGGGTGCAGGGGCACACCGGTGGGTGCGGCATTGGGGGTGCTCTTGTTCTTTGCGCAATCTTTCTCCCTTTTCCGCCATTGGGGCTGCGCAAAGCCTGAGGACCCTCGGGTAGCTGTGCTTATTCCAGGTCATAGCTTTGTCTTCCATGATGTATATCACAAGCCCCACGGTGTCCACTTCTGGTGGCCTCGTCCCCCAAGTCCCTGGACAATGTCAGAGTGGTTGCCCTGGTCCGACCCCATGCCCTCCTGGGGGGGGTCACCCTGCTTACGGTTTCTGTCCCCCACCTCCCGATGGGCCAGGTCTCTGATGGTGTGACTGAGCGTGGACACAGCCACGTGATAGGTGCTCCACAGGAAGGGCTAGGTATGAGTGGCTCTGTTGGTGTTGGAGCCCTTGTTCCAGTGGAATTGGAGAACGCTTGCTGAGGTGTTCTCGGGTCAGGGAGCAGGTCACCCTGTTTCCAGATTTAGGACAGTCTTGGTTTTAAGTGAACACGAGGTATTTGCAAAGAAACATGTTTAAGATCCCTGTCCCACGGGACTTCGTTTAGGCCTGGTTGGTGGACCCCAAAGTGGGACCTTGCGTTGGCAACCAGGCCTTTTGTGGCGGGGTGGCCTCGCCGCAGTTGACAGGACTCTCACTTGTCTCCTCTTCCCCAGTCACGCCGATGATGGAACTGAAGCCGAATGCGGGCAGTGACCGTGCCTGGGTCTGGAACACCCATGCTGACTTTGCCGACGAGTGCCCCAAGCCAGAGCTGCTGGCCATCCGCTTCCTAAATGCTGAAAGTAAGCAGAAGGGTGCTGGGCCCTGGGGACTGCCTGACTGCGGCCACTCGTCTGACAGGGCTTTGCAGGGAGAACTGGTTGTGCCTGGGAAGTGTGTGGTAGGGGCTGGTCCCACCGTGCAGTCTGGTGCTCCCTTGGGGGAGGGATGCAAGCCCTGTAGTTGAGCCATGTGCCAACGAGGCCTCATCTGGGCTTTGAGGCCACGAGCAGGGTCTTTTCCCTTTTAACCTCAAAGGGGTCTGGGCATTCAGTCTACCCCGGGCAGGCCTGTCCCTTTCCAGCCCCGGTTGTCAGAAGTGCCCAGTGGGCCTCGTCTAGCAGCTGCTCTGACGTGCCTGGCAGGCAGGCCCCTGCCCTTGGTTGTGCACGGCCGCCAGTACCATGTACTGCTCTGCCCAGATTGTCACAGCGTCAGATGGAGGGAGACAGCCCAGCATAGCCACCGGTCTCAGGAGGGACTCGAGAAACAGTTACTGCTCCATCTGAGTAAGAGTGAGCCCAGGGCTGTGTCCTTAAGTCCAAATTGGCCATGGGATGAGCCATTTGTGAATCTTGACTCTTCAGACCCTCCAGGACGTGTCCCCTTCACTGCTCAGGGATCTTAGGAAGTCTCTTCTTTCCACAGATGCACAGAAATTCAAAACAAAGTTTGAAGAATGCAGGAAAGAGATCGAGGAGAGAGAAAAGAAAGGTGACATGGTGTCATGGGTAGGGGACTTCCTTGCAGACTCACTCTGCATCCGGCTGCAGCCCCAGGCGGGTGCTTTTTCCGTCTGCCACAGAAACATCCCAGGGTGCTGTGACCACCTCAACCTGTCAAGGGTGATACAGCCGTCTGGGGACACAGGGTACTTCTTGGGGAGTGAGCTGGCCATCAAGGCCCCAAGCACATGCTCCCTGGCCTGGCCTCACAGCACCCAGCCAGGTGGTCACGTAACGACATCTGGCTAGAGTCCACGGCCGAAGGGGCCTCAAGAGGTCCTTGCAGTCACCTGCTTGCTTGGGGCCCGACGATGGCTGCCCTAGTAAGGGACCTGACCTAACTGAGCTCCCTGACTCCCGTCCCAGGCATGAGCTCTTAACTCGTTTGTGTGCCCCTGGAGGCTGGCTTGGCCGGCACGTGGTGAAGCGGCCTGTCCTGTCCTGCGGCCTTGGCCCAGGGCCACAGGAGGTGGATGGGCTGCAGAGAGCGGCGCTTCCCGGTTTTCTTACTGCGTCCCCCTATGTCTCAGCAGGGTCGGGCAAAAACGACGATGCCGAGAAGGTGACTGAGAAGCTAGAAGCTCTCTCCGTGAAGGAGGAGAGCAAGGAGTCGGAAGACACCGAGAGCAAGGCTGGAGCGGAGGAGGAGCAATAAGCCACCTCCCCTTGACTTCTCTTCCTTCCGTTCTTTTCCTCCTTTTTCTTTTTTTAAATTTTGCCCTGCCCCTTCTTTTCAGTTTGTTTTTATTCTGTTTTGTTTTTACAAGGGACTTTATATAAAGAACTGAATTCCAACATTCAGGTTGTTTTTTTCTAAGTTTTTGCCCTATTGAAGAAGACTTCAGAAAATCCATTCCCCAGTCATGAAAATGTACTGTGCTCACTTTCTTTTCCATAGTGGAAACACTTATTTATAGTCATCAAAAATAGTGAATAAACGACACATTCGAAACCTGCATGGAGGGCAGGACCGTGTATGCGCCGGCCCTGTCCTGGGAGCAGTGTGGGTGCCTGCTGGCTCCGGGCTGTTGGGGCAGCGCTGTGGGGCCCACGCGCTGCCACTGGCTTAGCCTTGGCCTGGGGGCTGCTGTTGGCCCCTGGGGCTGTGCTGTGTCTGAGGTGGGGCGGCCACACGCTTCTGCCTTGTGGCAAGGAGTAGGTAGGCTTTTGTTGTGTCTTGCTGTTGTTTTTTGCCTCGGGGTCGGGGGGGCCTGGGGGAGGGAAAGGAAGACCACCAGAGTGCCCTGGCTTTTCACACAGGAAGGCCAGGTAGGTTTCCAGGCTTTGGCCAAGGCTGCGTTTGGTTGGCCCTCTGCCCTGGCGGAGGGAAAGGCCGGTCCCCTGGCACACTTGTCCAGTCTGGTGCAATGTGTGAGGGGGTGCTTGGCCCCACAGCCCTCCTTGGATACCCCGCTGCCACCCTCAGAGAAAACTGCCCTACCCGCTCGCTCGTGGCATCTGCATCTGGGTAGAATTGTGGACATCTGCTATAGCTTTAAATATAAAGGGATGCTTTCGAATGCAAATGGGTGCCATTTGGGGGTTCCTCTTGTAAAACAAATTGTGTCTGAACGTTGTCCTAAATCGGGGAGAAGGGTTTTTGGTGCACCAGCAGGCTTTTCAAAGCACATGGTCACACGTGGTAATGTGTGTCCTGGGAGGCCAACGGGGCTGCGGAGTGTGGCCATACTGCCCTCCAGCGGGGGAGGAGCAAGTTTGGACCCGGCCCTGGGGTGGATTACTCTCACTCGGCTGTTGGCCATTAACACCTGCTGAAGGCACTTTACAGTGTGGCCAGAGTTGACCAGCTGGGTCCTGCTCTGTCCGACCTCCCAGTGTGCTCTGTGTGTCCTGTGACCTGTGTCTGGTTCCAAACCTCGGGTCCTTGTTCTCTCTGGGGGAAGCACCTCCAAAGGATGCTGCTCTTTTTTTTTTTTTTTTTCTTAAACCAAACCTAAGACCTCACTGGCCAGCATTGTTGTGTCCTGGCAGCCTTAGGCCTCTAGGGCACAGGTCTGGGTGCTCTTAAAATCAGTGTTGGCACAGAGGCCCTTCCCACCAAGGAGGGACATTGAAGCTTGTGTACCTTGCCCATCCTGATGAATTGGAATTTTGACGTAAAGGACAGGTGTTGCTTCCCCGTGGGCCTCCGTTGGATGCATCGACGTATGAAAGGTTGGCCCAGGCTTGATCCTTTAGGGAAGGACAGTCAGACACCCCTTTTACTTAGTACAGAATGGTTGAACATTGTTTTTGCTTTGGGCTCAAATACAAGGTAAATCCCACTTGATGTGAAACCCCAGACTGACTTCTTTCCTCTTGGGTGATGAGTTGTGTCTCCAAGGGGGGAAAACCCTGACAGCAGGGTAGGCCCCTCAAGATGGCTGGGGAACAGAGCTGTGCTGTGACCAGGCTGCATTACAGGTGGCTTGCTGACACTGCAGAATGGTGCAGAAAGGGAGACGTGCAGTCCTGACATTCAGTCCCACTGGGATGAGCAGGGATGCCAGAGGTGCATCTCCCATACCCCTCAGCCAGTGTGTTTTCAGGTGGGTTCCTCCCTGTGGCACAGAGGCAATGGTGAGCCATAACAGGTGTGCTGATGGTATTGCGGATGGAGTGAGAAGTGAGATGATACACCTTTCTGTTCCAGGTCAGTCCATTGGGCAAGCTTTCTGCTCTGCTTTCCTTTTCCCAGGGATCTTAACTCCTAAGTGGGGGGAGGACTCCTGGGCCGGAGGCCTCACTGGGTCTCCCCCTGTTCTTCTCCCCTCCCCCAACCCAGGACTCTCCTCTGCCCAGGAAGTCTGCAGGGACCTCACCAAGGAGGCACCAAGCACTCCTTTCATTGACCAGTGCTTGGCACTCACTCTACAGCTCTCAGCTGTCCTGGTGCCCCTACACAGACCTGGAGTCAGACGTGGGCCTGAGTCACCATTTGGGAGCCTGTGGGAAGGCTCCCCATGGGCAGGCTGGCATCTAGAGGCTTCCAGGGGCCTGCGGTCCCAGTGCTGGGTTGCAGAAGGGCAGGAGCAATGGCAAAGCCCTGGGTGGGGCATGCTTTGACTGGAGTCTTCGTGAGGACCCTGGACCTTGCATCTCCAGGCACTGAGGCTATCAGTGCTGAGGCACCACGGGCAGAGGTAAGGAGGTGTCTGCTCTTCACTCACTCTTGTGCCCCGAGCCTGCCACTCAGTGCTAGGGTGCCCCCCAACTCTGTGCTGGGCCCCCTAACGTGGGCTCCCCACTGGGCAGAGGCTACAACTGGAGCATTATGGGAAAAAGCCCATGACCGGATCTTTTGTCAAGCAGCTGTACTAATGCCCCAGTTCTGGCCCCCAGCCCAGGGTCTTTTTAATGGCTCACAGCAGCCCACATACAGGCAGGGAGGGGCTTCCAGGCCAAGGAGCCCCGGGGCCTGTGGCAACATGGCCTGAGAAAGTGGCTCCTGGGCAGCAAGGGATTCTGGCCATGAGAGGAGCAGGTGCCTATGGCCAAAGAGGGTGAGGACCCCCCCACAGGGATTCCCAGCTGGGGAGGGTGCTGATGGGTCTTGGTTTCTGAGCAGAGGGCCCTGGGGCTGTGTTGGAGGAACAGAGACTTGCTGGTCCTCACTGTGGGGGCTTCAGAGCTTGACCCAGGTCCCAGCCTCCCAGAGGTTCTGCACTGCTCTGCCTGGCTGCTCGGCCTGTTCTGTCCACACTGCAGCCAGGCACTGCAAAGGCACAGGTCCACCTTAAGCAGGCAGCGGCCGCGGAGCTGGTGGGTGGGATTTCCTGCAGGAGGTGGGCCTGCCCACAGGCCTATCCCAGGCAGGGGCAGGATGCCCCGTGCTTCCCGAGGGGCACTCCACTCTCCCTCTGGGAAGCTGAGGGGCTCACCCGACCCTAGTTCCCCCACCTACACACACTCCCAAACCTGCGGTTTGGGCCAGGAAGCTCGAGAATCCAGCACCCCCTGCCCCTCCCTACCCTGACCACTACCTGGACAAGGTCCAGTGGAGGGGCTCGAGGGCTGTGAGAGGGGCAAGAGATAAACAATGACGGGGCCCCTACAGTGTCACAAATTCCCCACCCCCATGAATGCCAGGGGAGCTCCAGATGAGAGGGGTCTGGCCCTGTTCGGGAATAGCATGGAGCAGGGACATCAGCCTGACCCCAGGGACAGGCTCCGAGGTGTTAAGGGAAAGGTCTGTGTAAACAGAGGCCCGGGAGGGGACCAACATGCCATAGCGCCAGGGCCTGCGCGCTGGGAACAGGGGGCCTGGCGCTCTCCGCGGTGTCCGCCCGGTGGGCCAGGACTGCAGGTGCACGGCGACGGCTGCGTGGCTTCAGAGTGCCGCGGGCACTCGCCTGGCCGGGGCACCAAGGCGAGGAGGGGCCGCGCCCGGCCCAGGGTCCTGAACGCTGCGCCAGACGCCAGCGCCGGCGGGGCCCCGGGTGGTGGGGGGGGCTCGGCGGCTCCCCAGTCTGGCCGGCTCCGGCACCCGGCGCCCTCAGGAGGGCGTGGGGCGGGCGGGGCGGGGGCCGGGCGCGGCCGCGAGGGGTCCCAGCTCCGCCCCGCCTCCGGCCCCGCCCCCCCGCCGCCTTGCCGCCCGGTCCACCTTAAGGGGCGCGCTGACATCAGCGCGCCGCCGCCGCCGCTACTCGTGGGGTGGGATTTCCTCCGCCACCGCCGCCGCCGCCGCCGCCGCCGCCGCCGCCGCGGGTCCTGCGCCGCGTCCAGCCCGCCCCGCCCCGCCCGACCCCGGCCCGACCCCGGCCCGACCCCGGCCGGCCCCGCCCGCCCGGCCCCGGGGAGGGATGCGGCGGCGCGGCGCCCAGGATGCCCCGCAGCCCCGGGACGCGCCTCAAACCCGCCAAGTACATCCCGGTGGCCACGGCCGCCGCGCTGCTGGTCGGCTCCAGCACCCTGTTCTTCGTGTTCACGTGAGTCCCCCGCGTCACCGGCGGGGGGGGGTGCACAGGCGGCCACAGCCGGGCCAGAAGGGGCAGGGGCCGGTATAGCGGGGGTTGCAGCCTGGCAGGCCTGGGGGACAAGGCCCGCGGGCGGGGCAGGGCAGGGGGGCCAGGGGCCGGGAGGACTGGGCACGACAGGGCTGGCACCAGGGCTGTGGGTGACGTGAGCCCCCCCATCTGGGCTGAGGCAGAAACAGTGAGTGTGCCTATACTGGGGCACCAGGGACAGGTGAGTTATCCGTGTGGGGACACTAGAGCCTGGCAGGCAGCTCACGAGTGTGCCAGGCCCTGGGTGTCAGTTGCTGGGCCCAAATAGGGGAGTGTGTGCAGTGGCCGCCCAGGGTGTGGCTGCAGCCCTCCCCTCCCCACAGGCTGCACGAGGGGGGACGTGGGCTGCTGAGAGCCACCAGCCCCTCCAGCAAGGAGCTGAGGGCGGCTCTTGGGTCCCCTCCTGGTTGTCCAGCACAGGGCCAGAGCCAAGTTGTTCCCGCGTAGGTGTGGCCTGGCCAGGCTGCCACGTGCCTGCCCCAAAGCCACCCTTGATGCTGGCCTGGCAGTGCCCTACACCCTCCCTTGACCTTCTCGGGAAGGCTCGGGGTCGCAGCTGGAGGGCCCAGGCCAGGCCTCACCCAAGGACACCGGCCATGTTGGGTACTGGGACCCTTGAGACAGAGGGCAGGCAAGGCCCTGGGCCCATGCAGACATAACTTCTTCACCTGAGACAGGCTGGCTCACATATAAGCCTGCTGGCAACACCATGGCTGTGGGGCACCTCAGGTACAAGGAGGGGTGGGGGTTCCAGGCTTCAGCCATGCAGATCTGGGACCACCCGCTTCCACAAGTCCCATGCCAGAGAAACAGCGCAGGTGACTAGAGCAATGACCGCTCAAGCCTTCCTGGGAACTGGAGGTGTTGCAAATGGCCCCAGCCCGCGGGGTCTCTGTTCCGAGGCAGGTCAGCCCCAGTGTAAATGAGCTTGGAGCAGGGGTGAGCAGGAGCCGGCTTGGCACCCTTCGCCTTAGCAAGAGTGAGGGTAGCAGCTGTGAGGATGGCGAGTCTGCATTGGGTGCCCATGGAGGCGCAAGAGCTCCCTACCTGGAGGCCGGGGCTGGGTGGGCGCCACAGGCTGCCAAAAGCGTGTTTAAAAAAGGCCTGTGTGGACGGGCTTATTTCTGGCTTTGGCAAGCAGGCGTGTTCTTGTTACTCAGATGCTGCTGGCTGTGGGGCAGAGAGGAGAGGGGCAGGTGGACAGCAAGTGCAGGGTCTTCTGGAGGGGTGGGGCTTAGCCCAGTCCTGGCCCTGGGGTCCCCCACACCTGGACTCAGGTGTGCTTCGGGGTAGCCTGGCGTCCACTTGCTGATCCTGGTTTCTCACTCCCGAAGTGCAATTAAGTGTTTTTCCTCCCTGACATTGAAAGTAATACGTGTTCTCTTTCAAGAACTTGTGAAATGCAGGGAAATAAATCTTTAAAGAATTGAAATCAACCCTACTCCAGGGAGTCTTCCTGTCTCCTCTCCTCTCCTCCTATGCTCACCTGAGCTCCTCTGTAGCATGCTTGTCATAAGCCCTTGCTGTGGTTTCAGAGGGCCCTTACACGGCTGTCCTATGATGAACTTCACCATCCCAAGATGTGGGCGGGCGCTGAGGCTCCTGCACCCTGCCAAGTTCTTCCTTCTTCAGTTCTCAGAGCTGAGGTTCTGGGTTCAGGGACACCAGCCCAGCAAGGGGCAGGGTTCCCTCAGGGCACTGCAGGCCTTTCCCTGTGTCCTGCCTTGTGTGTGACCCACTCTGCCTGAGAGAAGGTGGCATGTGCCTCTGCAGCAAGCTGGGGGTGCAGGGGCACCAGCTGGGGGCCAGGGGCAGTCACCGTCTAGCCAAGGGAGCTTTGATCACCCTTAGGGCAGGGCTCCCCTGAACCCCTGAGGCCACATTCCCTGGGCCAAAAGGCCACTGGGGACCCTGGCCAACCCTGACCCTGGCTCCACCAGGGTCCCCCAAAGCAACTGGGTTCCTGAAAAGGGGTTCTGCGGGGTGAACCAGGCCTACTGACACTATTCACAGTGTGCTGAATTCCAGGCAAGCGGGGGTCCCAGTGGTCCCCTCCTTGGGATAGGCCTCTGGTCACCCTAGCACCCACACTTTTACCCTTTTTCTGGGTCCAGGCTTGCTGCAGACTTAGACATGTATTGAGGAGGGAGCAGCCCACTCCTGTGTCTTCTCCACCCTGCCCTTGGGGCGCCCACGGGGTTCTCTCTTCTCTGCCTTTACCCCTTGACCTTCACTGGACTCTGCGTGGCCCCAGGCCCCCTCTCTGTTCAGTAAACACGAGCTGCCCCCTTTGGGGCAGGTCCTTGCAGACAGCAGCTCCTGACATCATGCAGGGTGGGGAGCCAGGAGCCTAGAAGATCAAGGACCCCTTCCTCGGCCCAGCTCACTGAGGGGCCTGGGATGAGCAGAATTTTCAGACATGTTACCAGGAGAGGCTGCGGGGTGGATAGGATCACCGGAGGTCAGGGCATCTCCCTCAGAGGATGGGGAGCATCCTGAAGGGTAGGTTCCCAGAGGTCCTTCTCCTCCAGGAAGCCTTCCTGGGTTCCTGGTACAGTCGTGTCCCCTTGGGCCCCAGAAGCCCTTCACACTGTGGCTCAATGCCAGGCTGGGTCAGGTGCTGAGTGGGTTTCCAAGAGCCCCCAGGCCAGGTCTCCACCTCAGCCCCTTCCTCCTCCCCGAGCCACTTTGCAGAATGACAGGGAACCTGGAGACATCAGAAAGCTACAGCTGCTTTGGGGTTACCAACACCTGGGGCCAAGCTGGGCCATCTTGTCTCTGTCCAGGACCAGGGGGCTGACTTCTGGGACGTCACAGTCTGTCCCCAGGATGGGCCTGAGCCCTCCCCATGCCCAGAGGCCCAGACAGGCTGGAAGACCCAGCATGGGACGGTGGAAGGGCAGGCCCAGGTGAACAGAGCCCCTGGCAGGGGCCACATGGGAAGGAAGGAAACAGGGTGAGCCCCCTGCCAGGCCTCACTGCCTGTGGCCTACCGTATCTTTGGCCGCCTGAGCCTCAGTTTC
Source organism: Leptonychotes weddellii (assembly GCF_054177405.1). Lineage (NCBI taxonomy): Eukaryota > Metazoa > Chordata > Mammalia > Carnivora > Phocidae > Leptonychotes > Leptonychotes weddellii. The sequence continues at coordinate 57,200,415 of NC_138381.1, forward strand.
CCCATCTGCTCAGGTGTCTGCAGGGATGGGATGGGTACAGGAGGACAGAGGCCCCAGCCTAGCCTGACCAGGGCAGAGTGGCCACAGACCCTCTGGTCCCGGGTGCCCCCATGCGTGATCATCACTCTTAGACACAAACAGTGTTAATGAAGAACCCGATTTAAATGAAAACGTCTGAGTTAAAATTTTCCATTCCACATTTAGCTGTGGCGCGCATACTGGCCCTGCAGAACCGCCCACCCCCACTGGGTGGTGTCTCCCTGCCCGGCTAGACGGACTTGGGGCCTCAGTCTGGGTGGGGCCCATGGCAGTGGCGTGTGGCCCTAACACTCAGGAGGCGGGGGCTGGATAGGGAGGAGGGTTTCCAGCCTCAGAGCTGGGCCGGCCCCCCACCCAGGCCCGCCCTGGGCCCCACAGCATGGCTGCAGCCAGCAAGGGGTGGCCAACCCCTGCCTGGAGCATACCATCCCCTGGGTGGGAATGGAGTGATGTCCCTGTGGGCAGAGGGGCCCTCCTGGAGCCTGGGATAGACTCAAGGTGGACTGAGCAGGACTGCCTGCCACGCCTTGCCCACAGAACTGGCACGTCCTCACGTGTCCTCACGCTTGCCTGGTCCACGGGGAACAGAGAGAACATAGAGAGGGGGTCGGTTTGAGGAAGGGCATGTCTGTGTGTGTTCGTATGTGCATATGAGTGTGTTTGTGCATGAACGAGGGCGCAGGTGTGCCTGTGCGGCCGTGTGTATGTGTGTGTGTGTGTGTGTGTGCAAGTGGGCAGGTCTGTTCTCACAAACATTTTTTTTTTTTAAAGATTTTATTTATTTATTTGACAGAGAGAGACACAGCAAGAGAGGGAACACAAGCAGAGGGGGTGGAAGAGGGAGAAGCAGGCTTCCCGCTGAGCAGGGAGCCCGATGCAGGGCTCAATCCCAGGACCCTGGGACCACGACCTGAGCCGAAGGCAGACGCTTAACGAATGAGCCACCCAGGCGCCCCTCTCACAAACACTTATGCACGTGTGTCTTGCTCGTCAACACATGTTGGTGTGTGCTCACGTACGTGTGCCTTTTGAATGTGGTCGTGTATGCACGTGTGTCTGTGTACATGTGTATCCAGGCATGTGTTCACACGTGTGTGTCCGGGAGCATATTTGTGTGTCTGTGTGTGCATTGCACATGTGTGCGTGCACGTGTCCCTGCATGCTCGTGGGGGCACATGTCTGTGCGTGTGCCTGCTGGCTCTGGCCAGGGAGCCGGTCCTCATTAGGCATGACCCAGGCTTGGACCCTCCTTCTGGCATGGCCTGGGCGTAAAGGCCCCCTGAGGGAGGATGAGGGGGGCAGGAATGCATGGGAGGGCCTGATCCTGGGTCTGAGTCGAGCCTGGGGGCCTGGTGATGGTGGGCCAACAGGGCAGTGGCTCAGGTCCCTGTTAGAGTACCTGCTCTCCCTCTCCCCCACCACAAGCCTGCCCAACACCAGCTAAGGCCCCAGCCCACTCTCCCTGGTACATGTGGCCCAGGCATGCAGAAGGGTGGTGCCTGTAGTGGACAGAGGCTGCCCACCACGTCAATGCAGACGTTGCCCTGTCACTTTGCAGATTCCCAAACATGGCCCCGTTGCTGTGCAGGTGTCGCCCCCCCTCCCCTCTAGCCCTAGGCATCTCATTCGGGGCAGCTGTCCAGCCCGGGGGTGGGGGGAAGTCATTGAGGCTCAGGGAGGACAAAGCATACAGGCTACCTGGGCCAGGGGAGACTCCGGTCAGTGTGAGTATGGGGGCTGCCTGTGGGGTTCAGTCCCTGCCTGCCTGCATAATAGCTTGAATCTCACCCCGAGGTCTTGGTATGTGACAAGCCGTCCTATACCCACTCCTTGTCTGTAAAATAGGGAAACAGAAGCGCCCACACCCTGCAGCTGGAAGGGCAGATTTTGTGGTTCACTGCACAGGGCCGGAGGGCAACAGGCTCTCAGTATCCCCTGGGAAAGCCTGGACAGCCGGGATGGACCCTCTGACCATCCCCCCTCCCCCTGGCGCCGTGTCCTCTTGCCGGCAGTGCCCACCCACTTGCTGCACCTCGTATGCGCACATCTGCCGGCCCCAGCGCAGCACAGGACCTCTGAGCTCCTCCCTTTGCGGAGCAGGCTGGCTCGGCTGGTGCGGGCCACGCAGGTGCACACGAGCCCACCCTTGCCTTTAATGCTCTGCTGTCACGGTCTTGGAATTCTTGATGCTTTTTAAACACCGGGCCCGCATTTTCATTTTGTGCGGATTACATAGCCCGCCCTTCCCAGAGGGTGCCATGGGGAGCTGGCGTGCCCCACCTGCGTGGGGTCTGCAGCCCCCCACTTCTCCCCAGCTCCTGCTTCTCTTGAGCTGACAGCTCCCGCTTGCCTGGAGAGCCCATCCCCGCTGGCATTTTGGCCTCTGCCCCCCACCCCGCCTTGCCAGGCAGAGCATGCCTCAGGGGCCCGCCAGCACCTTGCTGGATGGGATTGGGTCAGAGACCACAGCATATGTTGAGCACCATCTGTATGCTACGCTTTAGCTCGCAGGGATGGGGAATGTGGAGGCATCTACCGGTGGGCACTCTGGGCTGCCTGGGCAGGGGGTGGTGGGGGAAGGCCCTCCCCGCGGAGGGAACCTGTGTCCTCAGGGAGTGCATCTTCCTCCACAGCAGGTCCCGGAGAAGAGGAAGGGGTAACTTGCGGCTCCTGGCCGCCGAGCCTGCTGCCGTGGGAAGTGGAGTCTTTAAATAGCCTCTCGCTTTCCACTAAAAATAGCGAACTTCTGCTGCCATGGAGGTGGTTGCTGGGGTGGCGGGGCTGGCTCCTGGCCAAGACAGGCGTGGGCGCACCAGCGTGGCCGGCGTGCACTGGGGCAGTGGGCAAGGCCGTGGGCATTGCTCGCCCTGCCGGAGGCCACGATGCCGGAGGCCACAATGCCCTCAGTCAGGGCTACTGGGCGGGGATCCCCCTGGCCCTCCAGTTCCACAGAAGGGCTAGGTATGGGGAGGGGAACTACCCCCCCAGGTGCCCTCCACTTGTCAAAGCAGCCGGGAGCCACGGGAGAGATCAGGAGTCTGAGGCCAGAGGAACTTTTTGGGAGCCGAGTGGATGGACTCAGGGACACGCTGCAGGGTCGGGGCAGGGGGCCATAGTTTATGTGCCCAAGGACTGGGTGGATCCACAGAGAGGGCTCTGGTCAGGTCCCCAGTGGGTGGAAGAGGACACTCTCTGTGGCAGAGCACCCACCAGGGAGGTGTATGTAATCCTTATGGGGTGCCAGGAATCTGGGAAGGCTTCCTGGAAGAGGGTGCAGCCTTGGAGCCATGGACGTGGAGGTAGTAAGAGATGGTGAGTGGCGAGGGGGTATCATGCTTGTCTAGAGTCTCCAGGTGTTCTGCATTGTCATATGGATAGTAAGGTGACAAACTAAAAAGAAGGGGCTTCCTGGATGCAGATGTGCCCAGTGGTCCAGACCCTGAGACTGCCCCCTCAGGGAAAAACAAGGCTGCCACCCACCATGCATTCACTGACTGAGAATTAGAGCTCCCCATGTCCCAGATTTTCCCTGGCAAAGGGGCCCCGCTGGGCTGGGGACAGGTCTGCATGAGGACCGGGGCTGGCCTCTGTCTGTCATAGCACACAGGCAGAGTGAGCTCATTTCTCATCCTGGACTCCTGCCTCCAGTCTGCCACCCCTCCTAAAAGTGGGAGCCCAGGCCCACAGGCCTCTCTGAGCCTCAGTATCTTCAACTGTGAGGTGAATTCCTAACAGGCACCGGGAGGGTTGCTGGAGTCAGGGTCTGCGTGCAGGCAGCCCGCACACCTACCGGGCACGAGGTGCCCAGCCCCGATGGTTGAGTGGAGAGACAGCAGGCTGATGTGTAGGGGTCTCCCAGCGGGGCTGTGGTGGCGGTGGCCTCCCTGACTGCCACGCTGAGCACTGATGGTGGCCTTTGATGGCCCAGCCTGCCTATGTGTGGCCGTGCCTAATTCATCTGTCCCCACGCCCCATCCCCACCCATCTGCTGCACCCCCAGACCTAGCTCTGCCCTGCTGTCCAATGCAGGTGCCCATGGTTGACTCGAGCTGTGTCCCCAGCTGTTCCTGTCTACAATGGCATCATCTTCCTCTTTGTCCTGGCCAACTTCAGCATGGCCACCTTCATGGACCCTGGCGTCTTCCCCCGAGGTAGGGCCCTGTGCTGGGGCACGTAATCTGCTCCCTTTCACTAGAGTGTGAGTGGCTGACGTGCGAGAGCCTTTCGGGGGTGGTTCCTGGTGGGCGGGCTGGCAGGGATCTGGGAAGGACTCTCCTGCCAGGAGAGTCACTTTCCTGCCACCCTCCCCTGGCCCTGGCTCACAGCGGATGAGGACGAGGATAAGGAGGACGACTTCCGGGCCCCGCTGTACAAGAACGTGGATGTGCGGGGCATCCAGGTCCGTATGAAGTGGTGCGCAACCTGCCACTTCTACCGCCCACCTCGCTGCTCCCACTGCAGCGTCTGCGACAACTGCGTAGAGGTGACCGTCCTGCCACCCCGTCTGCCCCGTGCCCCCCGTGCCCCTCCCCGCCCCCCACCTTGTGCCCTGACTCACTGCTCCTGCCCAGGACTTTGACCACCACTGCCCCTGGGTCAACAACTGCATTGGGCGCCGCAATTACCGATACTTCTTCCTGTTCCTGCTGTCACTCAGCGCACACATGGTGGGCGTCGTCGCCTTTGGCCTGGTCTACGTGCTGAACCACGCTGAGGGGCTGGGAGCTGCCCACACCGCTATCACGTATCCTTGGCTCGACCGCAAAGACAGTGTGGGCCGGGGGCACATTCCACAGGGGAAGCTGAGGCGCAGGGCGGTGGGGTGACTGCCTGGGAGTCCCCAGGTTGGGTGGCAGCAGGAGTCGTTCGTCCCCAGGCACCTGCCCCGTGTTTTTGTCTTTGGCCATTGGCCTTAACGGGCCAGTATGGCCGTCATGTGTGTGGCTGGCCTCTTCTTCATCCCTGTCATCGGCCTCACTGGCTTCCACGTGGTGCTGGTCACTCGGGGGCGTACCACCAATGAGCAGGTGCTGACCCTAGGAGGGCCCACATGGTGATGGGGATGCGGGGGGCCCTGTGGGCCAAGAGGGCCGGGGCTACACCAGGACCGTGTTGGGGTGGTGTCAGGGAAGGGCTGCCGGAGCCCTCAGCTGAGGTGGCCTGCGCAGCTTCCGTAGGGGGAGGATCTGGCCCTGGAGACCCTGCGCGGGGCATGGAGTGTGGGGCCGTGCCTGTGGATACTGCAACCACCAGTAACTCAGGGCCCAGAAATTCTACAGTTTCCGGCGGGAACCGTCAGGGTGAATGGGCGGGGGGCACCCACGGGCTGACCCTGCCCAACCTGCCTCTGAGGAACCCTAGCCGTCCCTGCCTGTCCCCCTGTCTGCCTTGGCCCGGACCCTGGGTGGCCAGGCTGGCTGAGGGGTCCCATGTCCACAGGTGACGGGGAAGTTCCGTGGGGGCGTGAACCCCTTCACCCGAGGCTGCTATGGGAATGTGGAGCACGTGCTGTGCAGCCCTCTGGCACCCCGGTGAGGCCTGGACGGGGTGTCAAGGGGCCTCTGCCGGGTTTGGGGTGGGCAGGTGTGGACCCTCAGCCTGGTCAACCTCTGCCTTTGGCAGGTGCGGCCAGCCTTGCCTTTGGTGAGCGTTCGGGCCACGTAAGCCTGGCCACTGACCCCTCTGCCCCTGGTGCAGGTACGTGGCGGAGCCCCCCCGGCTGCCGCTGGCCGCTCGCCTGAAGCCGCCCTTCCTTCGGCCCGAGCTCCTGGAGCGAGCTGCCCCGCTAAAGGTCAAGCTTAGTGACAACGGGCTGAAGGCTGGCCTGGGCCGCAGCAAGGTGGGGGCCCTGGGGTCAGCTAGGGGATGGGGTAAAGGGCAGACCCTTGAAGGCAGGAAGCAGCTCTGTGTGAGGGGGCCTAGAAGTGGAAGTGGGAGGAATTGGGTAGATTCTGGAGAATGGTCTAGGGCCCCGGGGCCCAGGGCCCAGGGAGGAGTCCCCAGTTATGCCCCACCCCTGGCCCACACCCTACCCACCACTGACCACGCCCCCTCCCAGTCCAAGGGCAGTCTGGACCGGCTGGATGAGAAGCCGCTGGATCTGGGGCCGCCACTGCCCCCCAAGGCGGAGGCCGGCACGTTCGGAGGTGACCTGCAGACCCCACGCCCGAGCAGTGCTGGTGAGGTGGGGGTGGCCAGACAGAGGGAGGGACATGGACTGACCCCAGCCTGACCGTGGTCCATCTCCCCAGAGAGCGCCCTGTCGGCGCAGAGGACCAGCCCCCCGACACCTGCCATGTACAAGTTCCGGCCTGCCTTTCCCTCGGGTCCCAAGGCGCCCTTCTGCGGGCCTGGTGAGCAGGTGAGGAGGCCTGGCCCCGCCGCAGGAAGTCCTGCTCTACCCCTCCTGGAGACCCTGTCCCCAGAGGCCTCACCCCAGAGGTCCCACTCCTAGAGGACTCGCCCCAGGAGGCCCTGCCCCTGGGGCCATGGGGTCATAGCCTTGTGGGCGCCAGCAGGCCCTCACCCTGTGGGCATCCCAGCTATGCACGAAGGAAGGGCTGGGACAGGCAGTCCTGACTGGCCCCTGCTCCTTGGCCGGCATTGCCCGCTAGCCTGGTAGGCGGCTGCCCCCAGGGGCAGTGTGTGCCAGCATGCCTGGGATTCCACTATTGGTCACTCTGTAAGGCCCACGGGAAGGCTTCAGAAGAATTTGAGATTGTTTAAGAAAGCACATTTGTTTTCTCTGAGTTGTGTTAAGTACTCTACGATCACTGTGGAGCAGTTGGCAACCCTGGACAGCCTGAGGAATGATCCAGAACCCTGAGCATTCCCAGGCTGCCCACCCTCTTTCATGGCCACCTAAGAGGTGAGCCTGTGACTGGGCCAGTATGCCTGGACCGGTCACCTCCCCTCAGGACCAATGTCCTGCTCGACCCGGCGTCTCTGGACCCTGTGGGCTGGGCAGGGGTTCTGGGCCTCCTTGGCTAGCATGCCATGGTCCTGCCCCGGGAGGGGTATCGATCAGCCCTCCTTGGGAATGGGGGGCTTTAGGTGTCCTCGCCTGCCTCATCTTCCTGGGATTGTCCTGGATCCCACAAGGATTCTGGCCAAGTACCCCAAGGCCACATTTGTCCCTACCAGTACCCCCTCTGGGTTTTGAGGTTCTGGAGGCTCTCATCCCCAGCCCAAGCCTGTGACCACATGCCTCGATTCACGGAGACTCAGAGAGGCCCTTCCACCCTGTTGCTGTGGCTGTCCCCTGGCCCCTCCCCAGGAGGTCCTGGCCCATGTGGGCTCTGAGGGTCCTGCCCTGGGTAGATGCAGCAGCTAGCTCTGCTCTTACATGGCAGCGACTGCAATCCTCAGCCGTGAGGTGCCCAGGAGAGGGCTCTGGCTCTCCGTGTAGTTATTACATCCCCTCAAGGTCCAGCTCCTGAGGCTGTCCCCACGGCCCCCCTCCTCTTTCCTGGGGAAGTAGGAGCAGGAGAAGTGTGCCCAGCCTTCCCTGGGAGGCAGCATCTGGGGGCTCTGGTCTACCCTGTCCCCACTTGCTTCTGTGGTGGGCAAGGAAGAGGTGGTTAGGGGATGGAGAACTTCCAGGAGCAGCTTGTTGGTCACACGTGTCACCAAATTGTAGCCTCTGTCGGGGCACAGAGCACCTGGTGCCTGGGCGGAGCAGGGTGGCCGGGCAGTGGTAGACGTGTGCCCTCTCTCCGCACAGGTCCCTGGCCCTGACTCCCTGACACTGGGGGAAGACAGCATCCACAGCCTGGACTTTGCGTCGGAGCCCAGCCTGGACCTCCCTGACTACACGCCCGGAGGCTTGCACGCAGCCTACCCGCCGTCCCCGCCACTCAGTGCTGCTGACACCTTTTCGGGTGCCTTGCGCTCCCTGAGCCTCAAGGCAGCAAGCCGGAGGGGTGGGGACCACGTGGCCCTGCAGCCTCTGCGCTCTGAGGGCGGGCCCCCCACGCCCCACCGCAGCATCTTCGCCCCCCATGCGCTGCCCAACCGCAATGGCAGCCTGTCCTATGACAGTCTGCTTAACCCCGGCTCTCCCGGTGGCCACACGTGCCCAGCCCACGCCACGGCCGGCGTGGCCAGCTACCGCTCGCCCTACCTGCACCCGGGGGCGGTGGGTGACCCGCCACGGCCCCCGCCCCGTAGCTTCAGCCCGGTGCTGGGCCCCCGGCCACGGGAGCCCTCACCTGTGCGCTACGACAACCTGTCCAGGACCATCATGGCCTCCATCCAGGAGCGCAAGGACAGAGAGGAGCGGGAGCGGCTGCTGCGCTCTCAGGCCGACTCGCTCTTTGGCGACTCGGGCGTCTATGACGCGCCCAGCTCCTACAGCCTGCAGCAGGCCAGCGTGCTGTCCGAGGGCCCCCGCGGCCCTGCCCTGCGCTACGGCTCCAGAGACGACCTCGTGGCGGGGCCCGGCTTCGGCGGCGCCCGCAACCCCGCGCTGCAGACTTCGCTGTCCTCGCTGGCCAGCGCCGTGAGCCGGGCGCCGCGGACCTCCTCCTCCTCCCTGCAGGCCGACCTGGCCAACAACAACGCCCCTGGGCCTCGGCCCGGCAGCGGCTCGCACAGGTCCCCGGTGCGCCAGGGTCCCCCCTCCCCACCCAGCACGCCCCGCTCACCCTCCTATGCAGGCCCCAAAGCTGTCGCCTTCATCCACACGGACCTCCCGGAGTCGCCACCCTCGCTGGCCGTGCAGAGGTGGGTGCTGGGGGGCAGGGGGCTTCCCAGCACAGGTCACGTGTCCGGCCGCCTGTGGGGCCTCTTGGCTGAGCATGCGGGGGGTGTCTGGGAAGCCAGTGGCTGCCTACAGGCGTGGGCCTCACCCTCCTTGGAGGCCCCCCTGGCCAGACTGTGTGAGGGTAGCCCAGCTCCAAGGACACCCTGACACGTCTGAGGACAGTGGGGCAGGAGGATTTGCCCACTGTGGGCTGCACGTTCTCATGCAGCTGGTGCAGCCGAGCGTAGGGGAGGACCCTGGGGCTTCTTCCCCTGGAGACAGTGTCGGTCCAGGAGGCTGAGTCTGGGGGACATCATCCCACAGCAGAACGTGCTGTCCTGGGTGCTCCTAGCCCCAGGAAGTAAGGGCTTCCTTGCTTGGAGATGGGGAAACTGAGGCCCAGAGGGGCAGGCTGGTTCCAGGCTCCCAGCAGGTGGGTCATAGGAAGCTGGGCCGGCTGCCTCACAGGGTCAGGTACAAGTATACAAGCGGAGCAGCTGGGGTGTGCTGGGCCCCACAGTGGGTGCATGGGTGTCGTCAGGGCGTCACTCGTGCTGCCGCGAGCACGGGCTCAGTGGGCGAGGCGGCCCCGGCCCCTGTTGTGGATGCGGCTGGCCCAGGGGGTGGCAGCCGCACAGTGAGGTGGGATGGCAGCCGAAGGAGGGAGGAGCTCCCAGCTTCGTGGGTGTTTGGGCCGCGATGTCAGAAATGCTACTGGTCAGTACTGGGCAGGCTGGAGGGCAGGGAGACAGCCTCTCGTTTTCCCAGGAGGGAGCAGGGAAGGAACCAGAGTCACCACTGGGCTCCCTGGCCTGGGGCACTAGGACGATGCAGGGCCTGGGGGCTTGGCCAGCGTCCATCTGGCCTCCCTGTGCTCTGTGATCTGTGCCAGTGGGAGGGACCAAGGGACCTGGGAGGGGGATGATGGCCATTCTGACGTCTGTCCTGTGACAACATAGCCCTCCCTCTGCAGGCTGTGCACCCCCACCCATTTTCTGGGTGGGACCTTCTGAGCTCAGAGGCAGGGGCTGCCCCAGGCTTTGTCTGCGTCCGCGTCCTCTGTCCTCTGTCCTCCGCTGGCCTCTGTCATGCTGTGGTCCCGCGTTCACTGTGTGTGTGCGTGTATGTGCTTGTTTTGATGCAGGGACCACCCTCAGCTGAAGACCCCCCCAAGTAAGCTTAACGGGCAGTCCCCGGGCCTGGCCCGCCTGGGGCCTGCCGCTGGCCCCCCAGGGCCCTCCGCCAGCCCTGCCCGGCACACGCTCGTTAAGAAGGTGTCCGGCGTGGGTGGGACCACGTACGAGATCTCAGTGTGAGAGGACTGACTGTCATCCATCCGCCGTGGAGCCCCGGGGACCAGGACCCCCAGCGGCTGCCCTCCCCTCCCGACTTCTCTGCCCCGGGAGACAAGGAGGCCCAGGCCTGGTGTGGACACGTCAGCGGAAGAGACCACGCCTCCACAAGCCTGTCCCTCTTCCTTCCGCCTGTCCATCCACCCATCTGCTCAGCAGGGCGCAGCTGGGCCAAGGGCCGCTGGACTGCAGGATCTGTGTGGCGGTGCCCCTGCTCCCACAGGTGGGGGGGGCGGCGAGGGGGTGTGCACTACATCTGCACCTGCTGCACCCACGGGTCCCTGGCCGTACCGGACCGAGGCCCCACCGCCCGGCTGCTCCTAACTCGTTGCCTTTCAGGGACCTGCTGGAAGCTTGTAGCTTGGCCAGGCCAGTTCTTCTTCGGGGAGTCCAGCCCCAGCCTACAGGCACCCAGCTCTGGGATTGCTCTGGGTTCTGACAGACAGGTGGCCGATGGACAGACAGCCAGCTGTGGGTGGGGTCTTGGCTCCATGTGTCCTGTCTCGCCCAGCTGGTGGGTGCGTCCCCATGTCTGTGCGCTGAGCTGCCATGCCACGTCCCATGTGTTAACGCTCGGGCCCCCGCTGCCCCCACTGCCGGGAAACTCGCTTTCATTGAAGCCTTAACCTCTGCTTTATGCTCTTGTGGGAGGCGACCGGGGTGGGCGGGGGGAGGCAGGTGGGAGCAGGCACAGGCCGGACACTGCCACAGGGGACCCATGAGACCAGGAGTCCTCTCCCTGCCAAACTGGAGATTCCCTACCCCAAGGCATGCCAAGTCCAGGCCCTGCAGGAGCCTCGGCGCCCTCGTGGGAAGCACATGGGGGAGGGGGCCAGAGTTTCGCCTGGCGCCAGGGACCCGAGAGTAAGCACACGGCAGCGTCCGCTTGCGTTGTGTCTGTTTTATGTTTTTATATCTACATCTATATATCTATAATTTTATTAAAAAAAGAAAAAGAGTCATTTTGATCCTTTCCTTGAGCAAGGCTAGGGCTGTTGCTGCAATGCGGGGGCTCCGGGAGCGGGGAGCAGAGTGGGTCAGGCTCTGGGAGAGAGGTTGGCCATTCTTCTTCGTGGGTGTTTCCACTGACTTAAGCTGAGTTGGAAGCTTGGGAGGTGGGGTCTGGCCGATGGCTCTTTGGCTGACAAGGCTCCCGTGGGTCTGCATCATCCCTGGTGGTAACAGGGCATTTGGAGAAAGGTTGGGGTTGCAGGTGTCCCAGGACCCCCTGGGAACCCAAGAGCTCTTAGGGGAGATGGAGTAGGGGGTGCAAATGGGGCCACCCATTGGCTGAGGGCCCTGTGGGGGCCGTTGCGGCATCCTTGCAGCTACACTCACTGGAACTCACCCTCCTGGCAACCTGAGCCTCCCCTCCCCCTGACCTGCCACCAAATGTTGGGGGTGGGGGCATTGAGAATCCATGGCTCTTTAGGGCTGAGACCAGCCAGGGCAAAGACTGGGGGTCTGGGGCAGGGACTGGCCCAATGTGGGAGGCTAGCTGGGCCTTGGACCCTGCACTGGGCAGCTCTGCCCCATGCTGACCTCCACCTTTCTGCTTCTCTCTCACGGGACGCTGCGGCCCCCAGGGGGCGGATCGGCACCTGCAGCCGCGGATGGGGCCGGCGTGGCCAGCCCAGGGTGCCCCCCGGCCTGCACCTATGCCACCTTGGCCTCCCCGAGGACCGCCCACCGCTGCGGGCCCCCTGGAGCCCAGCCGCCGGGGTACCCCCCCGAGGGGCTATGTGCCGCCTGCACTCAGCTGCCTCCAGCCTTTTCCCCAGTCTCTCGGGGCCTGAGCGGGACACCAAGTAGGCAGCTCTGGGGCCCGAGAGGACAGCCCAGGAAGCCAGGCAGCCACAGACCCTGGGCCGGGGGCTGGGGGTCCTCTTTCCACCAGCCGCACCTTGCCTGACTCCCAGCCCCCTGGGGCTTGTGACCCTGTGCCCACCCACCTCAGGAAGTCCCCACCGGCTGCAGGGGGTCCCACTCCCCAGGCAGGGGCCCTGGAGCTGGCTGGGACCAGCACCCCGAACTCCCTGCCTGACCGAGCACTTTAGACGCCACTTCCTCCCCAGGGAGCCCAGGCCTCGGTGGGTTGGGCTGGGGTGGGGGTCTCAGGTTGCCCCTGCAGGTCACTGCACTCCCTCCTCCCCACACCCAGCACATGAACAGATGCCTTAACCTCTTGGAGCCGCCAGCCTGGTGAGCCATCCGGGCCCTGCCAGGGCGGGGAGGAGACCCTGCCAGTCCAGTGTGTTCCTGGTGACTGCTCTGCCCAGCCCTGCCCGGCAGTCTTCACTCTTTCACTCCGAGATGTGGCACCTGGGGGAGCTCAGAGGGCCCCACTGCCCACGGCCCTGCGGTCCCTGCCAGCCAACGGGGGGGCCTGGACGCCCCCAGGGGCAGGGCGGGGGCTCGGGCCAGCCCTTTTCCTGCCTGGGCGGTGCCTCTAATTCTCCCACTTGGGGATGAGCAAGCCACAGAGCTATTCTCTATTGTTCTAAAAGGTATTTTCCCCCCGCCCTAATTTAATGCCCTAAATAAAATTTTTGGTGTTTACCTCCACAGCTCTGTCCACCAACGTGGTCCCCCTGTCCTCCGAGCCTTGGGGCAGTGCCAGGAGGCTGGACTGGACAGGGATCCTAGGTTGGGGAGGGGACAGGAGTGGGAGGTGGGGGGGGGTGGCCGGTCAAGAGTGGAGAGGGTGGGGTGCTCGGCCAGATAGGGACAGAGGGTTACGTGAGGGGTGTGAAGTCGGAGGTGGGGGGGCGGGTCACGGAACCTGATCCCTGAGGTCTGCTGATTGGGCCCGGCCCCACAGATGAGGCCGGAGGACCCCTGGTCCTCACTTACAGTGCAGACCCTCCTGCGACACCCTCTGCTCTGAGCCCTCCCTGGTGGCCTGGGGTGGGCTGGGGGCTTCCTGTGGCGGGGCTGCCGCCCAGCGGGCAGATGGAGCATGGGCGCTAAGGCAGGGGCGCCACCCCAAGGAACCCTCAGTGTGAGATTGGCCTCAGAAGGCAGCAAAACCTCCTGCCCCCGCCACCCCCGCCCCCGTTTCCATGGAAACAAGCTCACAGGCTGTGTGTGTCACGACTATATGTCCAGCAGCAGGCCCAGCCCTCAGGACAGACCCCGCCTCCACCCTTCTCCGCAGCTCCTGGCGGGGACAGGGCGCGGCAGTGCCGTGGGCAGGGGCCAGCGTGGCCGCTGAGCACCCGGGGCAGGGCCGGCCGCCTGGCCTCCTCCTCGCTGGGGCCGCTGGGCCTCCGGCCTAGAAGGGCAGGAAGTCGTCCACCTCCAGGCGCAGGAACGGGCCCAGCAGGGCCCGGAGCTTCCAGACAGCGGCGCGGCTCAGCAGGGGGGGCACCAGCCCCTCGAAGGGCGCGGGGTCCACCACGTACACGTAGGCAGCGGTGCAGGCCAGCAGGGCGCCCAGCAGCAGCCTCAGGGCCAGCAGCCTGCGGGCGGCGGTGGTCAGGGGGCGGGGGTGCCCTCGGGGACGGTCCCAGGGGACTGAGCCCTGCCCGTGCACTCACGCAGCCACCTACCAGAGCTGGCCTTTGAGGCCCTCGGAACATCCCAGCTGCGGCCTTGCCTTCTGCAGGGGAGGGGCTGGGTCAGAGCCTGCCCCCATGGCAGGGGTGGTGGGGGAGTCCCTGTGCTGCCGGTTCTTACCCCTCACTCCCTCACCCAGGACCAGGCACCTGCAGCATGTCTCAGGGATAACTGGTCAGCGGGCTCCTGCTGGGGCTCCTGCCCTGGGGCCTCCTCCACTGAAGCCCACAAACCCTCCCCGAGAGGGGCCTCTAGGGCGAGGCCAGACTGAGACAGGGTGTGGGTAGGGGGCTTACTGCTATGCATGCCATCTGCTGTTCCTTCCTGGCCTGGGTGCGGCACTGGGCACGCTCCCTGGATGGAGGGGGGGCTGCAGTCAGGGCCATGTATAACCTGCCCCAGCCGGCACTACCCCCTTGGTCTGGTGCAATGGAACTGGGAAGGGTCAGGGGTTGATTCCCCCACCCCATCCTGGCCAGGACACCTGCCCCTTTCCCAGTTCAGCCAGGCCCCCCCAGGCCCCTGACCCTGCACATCACCCCAGAATCTCCAGCTGAATGTCCTCCATCTGGTCTAGTACTCCCCGGATGTCCTTCTTGAGGTTCTGGGGGACAGAGGAAGTAAAACAAGTCCCTCTCACCCTGACTACTCTGCCGTATCCCCCTGCTTCTCGATGCTCCCCTGCCCCCACACCCCCTGCCTACCCTCTGTTCCCCTCAGCCTCAGGGGTCACCCTCTGGGGACCTACCAAGAGCCCAGTAGCCTGGTTGTTCAGGGCCATGTGTACCTCGGCCACGCCGTCCCACACCTGGAGGGAGTGGAGAGGCTGGGTCATGCTCCAAGGAGCAGGGCGCCCAGGGAGGTGTCCCGCCAGGTGTGGGTCCCCCAGCGGCCCTCCCACCCCAGCCAGGTGGGCACCTCGGTAATGGCCATCTTCTTCCTCTCAAAGGACAGTCGGATCTGCTGCAGCTCGTTCTGGGGAGGGGCACAGCGCGGGCACAGGCAGGGCCAACGGGGTCAGCTCCTTCCTCCCCGGGGCCCCCGGCGCCTGCTGCACGAGCCCTCCCGTGGTCCGGCGCCCGGGGACCCACCTGAGACTGCTGCACGAAGGACTCCTCGCTCCGGCACATCTCTCGCCGCAGCAGCTGCAAGGGCGCCCTGTCCTCCAGGGGCCGGGCACTGGCCTGCTCGGGGGGCTGTGGAAGAGCCCCTGGGTCAGCCCCACGGCTGTGGGCAGCGTCTGCGCTCAGGGCCGGCTGGAGAGCGGGGGCGCAGCTGCGGTGCGCGGAGTCACGCGGTCATTCCCGACAACTGCCCTCCGTCCTGCTGGGCCGGGCGTCTGCCGTATGCACTTACCCAGGCCAGGGCCGTGCAGCTCGAGTGCTCCGGGCACAGGGGCAGGAACTGCTGCCCTGGCCCCAGGAGGGCCCCCAGCTGCTCCCGCAGATCCTGGTTCTGTCTTTTCTGAGGGGTGGGGAGGGACAGAGAGATGGGGCTGCTTGTCACAGCTGCCTCTTGGGCAGGAGACAGAAGCCGCGCCGGCCAGGGCAGAAGCTTCGGCTCTGCAAATGGCCGCGAGCCCACTGCACAGATGCGCTCTGAGCCTGGGCTGGCCCCGGCGCCTCGGCGGGCTCGCCACTCACCAGATTCTGGTTTTCCTGCTCCAGCTGGAGGAAGGACTGCTCTGCAGGATCCAGGGGCATGCTCTGGAGCGGGGAGGGGGCTGCCCTGGGTGAGGCTGGGGTTCCTGACCCCGTCGGCAGGGGCGGGCACGGGCAGGGTCTGGGCCCCGAGCTGGGGGACCCCCCCTGCCTGGGGGCCCCTTGCTCTCGTCCCGAGTGCAGGGGCCAGCCCCACCCCAGCCTTGTCTCCACTTGTCCTTGTCTCGCCCCCACTGGGTCTCTGGGTCTCTGTCGCTGCATCTCGCCCTCGTCGCTTGCAATAAAGTTCCCAGGTACCTCAGCCCCGACCCTGGGCCCCCTGCTCCCTGCCCCTGGAGGTGGGAAAGGCCTGGCCGACTCTATGGAGTGAGTGGAACTGAGAGGCACCAGGCAGGGCCACCTTACAAACCCCTGGCAGGGTGGATCCAGGCATCCTCCGTGGCTGCTCGAAGCTGACGGCTGGGGGCACTGGGGGTGGGAGTGGCCACAGGGGCCCAGGGTTTTGGGCCCCTCCATACCTCCCTGTAACCCCTTCCTAACCCCAGGTCCAGGCTCTAGCCTGGCCCGACCTGCCACCCTCTTATTGAGGGCCCTCTAGGTGTCATGGCTCACAGGTCTGCTTCAAGAGTGCCTGTCACAAAGGCCTGAGCACAGCCAGGGAGGTCACAATGGGCCGGGGTGGTGGCCAGAGCCAGGGCTGGTGGGGTCCCTCCCACCAGGACCCTGTTCCTGAAGTGCCCTTCTCTGCTCCCCCGCTGTGCATCTTCCCCCACCCCAGCTCCCCCACCTGCATTAGCTCTTTTCTCAAAACGTAAAACAAGTAATGCAGACGCAAGGCTAAAACAAAATCAAAGGCCGGACATGCTATCCAGTGTGGCCCTCCCACCTCAGTTCCCACCACCCACCACCCACAAGCCTGGTCATTAAGCTCCTGCTGGGGTTCGGCCACACATTCTGCGCAGCTGGGCGGCATGCGCCCCCACCTCCTCCTCACACAGGACAGCTTATCCCACGGCCTGGCTTTTTTACCTAACCGACCTTTGGGATTTTATTTTTTGAAAATCATTTATTGAACGTTTACTTCAATGGTTCTATAAGGACGATTATCATCCTCTTTATAGGTGGGGACACTGAGGCACAAAGACACTGAGTCACTTGCCCAAGGTCACACCACTGTTAAGTGATGGAATCAGACATGAGATCTCTCTTCGGTGTTTCGGAGGTCTTTTATTATTTTTTTTTAAATTTTAATTCCAGTATAGTTCACATACAGTGTCATATTAGTTTCAGGTGTACAATACGGTGATTCAACCGTTCTACCCGTGACTCAGTGCTCATGCTGAGAAGTGTACTCTTAATGCCTTTCACCGAGTTCACCCCCCACCCCCCCCACCCTCTGTTCATTAGTTTCGTTTCCTAAATTCCATGTATGGGTGAAATCATACAGCATTTGTCTTTCTCTGACTGGCTTATTTCACTTAGCATTATACCCTTTAGCTCCGCCCTTGTTGTGGCAAATGGCAAGATTTAACTCTTTTTTATGGCTGAAGTAGTATTCTGTTGTTTATACTATACACACATCTTCTTTATCCATTCATCTGTCGATGGACAACTGGGCTGCTTCCCTATGTTGGCTATTGTAAATAATGCCACAATAAACATAGGGGAGCATGTATCTTTTCAAATTGGTGTTTTTGTATTCTCTGGGTAAATACGCAGTCGTGGAATTACTGCATCATAAAGGTGTTCTATTTTTAAGTTTTTGAGGAACCTCCGTACCGTTGTCCACAGTGGCTGAACCAGTTTGCATTCCCACCAACAGTGCATGAGGGTTCCTTTTTTTTTTTTTCTTTCATTCTTTCTTTCTTTCTTTCATTCTTTCTTTCTTTCTTTTCTTTCTTTCTCTTTCTTTCTTTTTTTTAAACGATTTTATTTATTTATTAGAGAGAGAGAGAGAGAGAGAAGGAGCAGGAGCAGGGGCAGAGGGAGAGCGAGAAGCAGGCTCCCCGCAGAGCAGGGAGCCTGAAGCGGGGCTCGATCCCAGGACCCCCGGGATCACGACCCGAGCTGAAGGCAGTCACTTAACTGACTGAACCACCCAGGCGCCCCATGAGGGTTCCTTTTTCTCCACACCTTGCCAACACCTGTTGTTCCTTGTGTTGTTGGTTAGCCATTCTGACAGGTGTGAGGTGGTATCTCGTTGTAGTTTTGATTTGCGTTTCCCTGATGATGAGTGATGTTCAGCATCTTTTCATGTGTCTGTTGGCCATCTGCATATCTTCTTTGGAGAAATGTCTGCTCATGTCTTCCACCCATTTTTAAATTGGATTATTTGGTTTTGAGGTGTTGAAGTTTTATAAGTTCTTTATAGATCTTGGATGCTAACCCTTCATCAGAGATGTCATTTGCAAATGTCCTTTCGCATTCCGTGGGTTGCCTCTTAGTTTTGTTGACTGTTCCCTTTGCTGTCGGAAGCTTTTTACTTTGAAGTAGTCCCAATAGTTTATTTTTGCTTTTGTTTCCCTTGCCTCAGGAGACCTAGCTAGAAAAATGTTGCTATGGCCGATGTCAGAGACATTACTGTCTGTGCTCTCTTCTAGGGTTTTTGTGGTTTCAGGTCTCACATTTAAATCCTTAATCCATTTTGAGTTTATTTTTGAATTGAGTTGAATCTGAGTAAGAAAGTGGTCCAGTTTCATTCTTCTGCATGTGGCTGTCCAGTTTTCCCGATACCATTTGTTGAAGAGACCCTCTTTTTCCCATTGAATATTCTTGCCTGCTTTGTCCAAGATTAATTGACCATATAACCATGGGCTTATTTCTGGGTTTTCGATTCTGTTCCATTGATCTGTCTATTTTTGTGCCAGGACCATAATGTTTCCATTACTATAGGTTTGTAGTAAATCCTGAAATCTGAGATTGTGGTACCTGCCGTTGTATTCTTCTTTTTCAAGATTGCTTTGACTATTCAGGGTCTTTTGTGGTTCCATGTAAATTTAGGATTATTTGTTCTAGTTCTGTGACAGAGGTCTTTTTATTTTTATTTTTTTTAAAGATTTTATTTATTTATTTGAGAGAGAGAGAGCACATAAGAGGGGGGGAGGGTCAGAGGGAGAAGCAGGCTCCCTGCCGAGCAGGGAGCCCGATGCGGGACTCCAGGATCATGACCCAAGCCGAAGGCAGTCGCTCAACCAACTGAGCCACCCAGGCGCCCCGTGACAGAGGTCTTTTTAAGGGCTACTGAGCACACATCCACAGTTGGAGCCAGATTTAGGCCCTTGGTCTGTTTTTCCTCCCTTCTTTCCAACAGTCCACGATGCGGCCTGTGCTACTGCAGGTCCCCCCACTCCCCCACTGCCCCTGGATATCCTGGGTCCACGTCTTCCTCTTCTTCAGTGCCCTCCCTTGTTCTGTGGAAGCCCATCCTCAAGTAACACTCTCAGAAAGGTGGACTCAAGTCTTTGCATGGTACAGACGGCCACAAATCCCTTTTGTCCTAGTGCCTTGCCCCTCTACAATGTGACTTTTCCCCCTTCACCTCGAGAGACAAGTTCCCTCTCTTCATCCTGGACTTTGTGCATCACTTGGGCATGTGTGCTAGGCCTTGACCTCCCTCTCTTGCTGTCCTGTGGAGCTTCTGTCATTGGGGAAGCCTTGCTATCAGATGAGAGGTCATGGGGAGAGAGGTTTCTGTCATTCTAGCCTGTCCCCAAAGGCCCAAAGGGGCTGACAAGCCCAATGCACCCCTTAGAGCACGGTTCCCAGGGACGAGCCAAGTCACCAAGCCCCAGGCTACATCATGATTGTTTTAGTCACTAAGTTTAGTAGTGGCCTCTCACGTGGGAATAATGAGACACCTCACAGGTCTCCAGAAAGCACCTTACTCTGACCTCAGGCTTTTTGGATGTGGAGCTGTGGAGAGAATCAGCTCAGAGGGTGTTTCCCGTGGGAATTTGAGGAGGGCCTCAAGGTCCTCAGTGCTGCTGGGAGGAGGCCAGGCTCTGCTGCCAGTCTTTTGAATGTCAGAAATCATGTTTTAAATTTCCAAGACATCGTTACTGTTCTTTGAATGCCCCCTATTCTTTTTCTAGAACATCCTGCTCTGTTTTAGGGATACAGTGGGTTTAGAAGGGAGGGAAACTTTTTGCTTCCTGTATTTTCCTTATTCTCTTTGTGGCTTTTTTTTTTTTTCTTTTTGGTCTTGGGACCTCCTATTAGACACTGGCTTTCTTTTTATTCTGCTCCTGTGGGTAAGGGAAGCAGGAAAGAGCTGACTGGCACGTTTCTCTCCCCATTAACTTTAAGAGCTGCTGGAGCATCTTAATGTCAGGTCCCGGGAAGGAGGCCCTCCTGCCTCGGAGCAAACATCTACCTGCTGCATTTTTGTGGTCTGGAATAGGGGACGGCATGGGGAGTCCCCGGGTCACCTGCTGTCCTGCCGTCATGATCAGTAGAGTGCTGTTTGCCTCGCCTCAGTGTTGGATGGTCCCTCCAAGCTGTCCCCTAGCAAGCCCTGTTTTTCTGCTGGTCTCCACCCAGGCCGTGCCACCAAAGCCAGGCCCCACTTCCTGTCTGAAGAAATTAGTCAAGATCCCTTGCGTGAAGATGTCGTCCTCCTGTCTTCTGTGTCATGTGGGGCGGATATGCTGCAGGAGCCACGGGTGGGTGGCTCACTGACAGAGGAGGCTGTCACACAGGCCGGAGCAGGTGGACACATGTGGCCCCGGCCCCAGGAGGCCCCTCTGTGTTCCTAGGGTGGGGGTGCCATCTCTATAGCCTCTAACAACAGGTGTTACCTGGGGATGAGCTGGGGAGGATGCTCCTGGAGCCTGGCTCAGGCACCAGCTGCCCCCCTCAAGCTCCTCCCCCAAACTGCCAGGCAAGTGGGGGGTGGGGTCTGCTTAGCCTCCCTCCTCTAATTCTTCTCTGGAATCTCATGGGTATCCAGATGTGCTTGGTTCAGAGTACCCTTCAGGAGACAACTCAAGCTGAGGGCCCAGGAAGGCTTCTTGGAGGGCCTCTGAGGTGAGGCAGCCATGGGGAAGGAGTCCAGGCAAAGGCCCCCCCGGGGGGCCGCTGTGGGGGAGGGGCAGGGTGGAGGGGGGCAGGTGGGAGCTGCATCCTGCCCTCAGTGTCCCTCAGCCTGCCAGGTGCCAACAGGTGCTCAGGAATGTGAAATGGGGGAGAGAGAAGAGGTCCTCATGGAGACTGGTGGTTCCAGGGGCTGTCATGTACGGAAATACCAGATGGGGTCCTCATTTCTCACTGCGGTCACCCTGGCCGGGCTGTCAGGCCCAAAGGCAGTGGTGATCCCTGAGTGGGTTTGAGGAGGTCTCAGATGACACAGGAGCTCTGGCTTCACTGCCTGTTCCCTTGAGGCACCTCCCTTCCCAGCCTGGGCACCCCACGTTCCCTGATTCACCCACACCTTTACTCAGGCTGTGCCCCCA
The DNA here is from genome assembly GCF_054177405.1 of Leptonychotes weddellii. Taxonomy (NCBI): domain Eukaryota; kingdom Metazoa; phylum Chordata; class Mammalia; order Carnivora; family Phocidae; genus Leptonychotes; species Leptonychotes weddellii. The sequence continues at coordinate 57,221,218 of NC_138381.1, forward strand.
TTTGCTGGAGGCCTTTGCAGACTCCAACTCCCTGAAACCTTCTTCACCCCCTCCCTCTGGTCCTGGCAACGTGGCCCTGAGCCGGAGAACACCCTAAGTGGTGGGGGTGCTCTCAGAGGGAGAGAGGGTGCTTAGGATCCACAGCTGGGATGGCAGTCCCATGAATGGGGACAGATACGCTAATGCGTTTAAAGAACCCTGCAAACCAGCGTCCCAGATCCGGGTGTGTGGGGGTTCTGCCTCAAGTCTGGGCTTCGGGATGCCCACAGGAGGGTGGGGAGTGAGTCTGTGTTGGCTCCCAGTACTGGCCGGAATTCCTGTCCACGGGCGGAAAGTGCGGCTCTAGGGCATTGTAGGGAGCACCGGGCCGTGGCCCCTGTTGCCAAGCAGCGCACCTCCCTGGATGCCAGTTGCCATGGCAGCTGCTTCCTGCCCAGATTGCCATGATGCCCAATGGCCTCAGGGAGCCTGGAGCCTGTGAGCAGGGGTTGGCTAGGGAGGAAGAGGAGGTGTGCGGGACCACGCCTTTCCTGCCCGAGCCAGGCCAGGGTGCTCCTGCCTGGACTCACTGGGACTTCAACCTTCAATGCCCCACGTTCATATCAAAGGGTGGGAAACAGGTCTGGAGCAGATGGAACTCGGGGTACCAGGGCCAGTGCAGCCCCTCAGGAGGCGCCCCATCTCTCCCCTAACCCAGGCCCTGGCCCAGACTCTCCCTTCTCCAGGCCTCAGAGCCACCCCACATGTCCCTCAGGCCCTGCAAGCTTCCTGGAGCAGTCCCAGGCCGCGGGTTACCCTCTTACCTGGGGCACCAGGTCACTCTTGGCCCCTCACTTCTCTCCCACGGCCTGGGAGGAGGTGAGATCTCCTTTGCTCTGAGCATGTAGCAGAGGGTGGCCAATGGCTGGGGCCCATGGGGCTCTGACGGTGGTCTTGCATTGGCTGTGGCCGTGTGGGGGCCGGGGCGGCCTGGGGAATGAAGGCGCACCCCAGGGCCAGCCCGCACACTCCAGGCCAGGGCACACAAGTTGCTGAGATAGGCTCCTCCCCTCCCTTCTCCAGTCTGTGGGGGCAGCCTTGCTGGACAGAGGATGGATTGGGGGTGGGCCCTAGGATGGGGTGCAGGTGAAGGGCAGGGAGGGCGCTGGGGTGGGGGGCTGGGCCTATGAAATCCTCCTAGGGTGGTCCCATTTCCAAAGCCAAGGCTTAGGGGCAGAAGGGGATGCTCCCCTGTCTGTCCTGTCCCTGGACAGTGGCAAGCCATTTGTCTTCCCTTCCAGGGTGACTCTCTGGACACCCACCACTCACATTTTTTATTTAAGAATCAGAGGGATAATAAGAATGTCAAGGAAAATCCTCTCAGGGATACACAGCTCCAATAAATTACTATCAGCCAAGGCCTTGAGGGCTCCGGGCTGGGGAGATGGCCATTCTGGGGGCTTCCGAGCCCCTGTGCTCCTGGCTGGGTGAATTGGATGTGCCTACCCCTGCCTGGGCCCAGAGACCACCCCCCCCCAAGAAGATCCCATCCAGCCAGGCTCACCCCTTTCTCGGGACTTCCGTGACCATCTGCCCTTGCTGGCTGCACAGTGGTGCCCAGGGACCAAGCCTGGCCTGGGTGCCCGATGGTCAGTGCCAGGGTCGCCTTGCCAGGTCCTTACTGCGGCCAGGATCCAGGGTGTTGCCCACCTTGCTGTCTACCCTCTGCCTCTACCTGGCTCTTGCTGGGAGTAGACAGGGCTGGGCCATGAGCTCCTGGGGCCCGTCACTTCACCCAGGCAATGTGCCCAACGGAGTTGAGTGAGAAACTGCGGGTCGGGTGAAGTGGAGAGACCTGGAATGGTCACAGGCCTGGCTAGCATCCCTGGGTGCCAGGGTGCTCCCTCTCTCTGAAGGACGCCCTACCCTCCGCCAACCGGCCAAAGTGTGGGGCCCAGAACCTACCACCAGATGGCGCCACAACCCTGCTGACGGGCTGAGGGTTTCAGGGCACCCCCCACCCCCACCCCAGGCCCAGGGCAGGGGGCTGCCCCTGGTGGAGGAGGGACAGTGCTGGGGCAGAAACCTCCTCCCCACTTGAATCTGCGGTTCTGTCTTGGCCTCGGGCCGTGGCAGGCTGGCCATGCGGATCAGAATGTCCTTTGCTAGTTCTACCCCACCGTTCACACCTGAATTGCCAGGGGACTCTCAACACTTACACACACCCCTCTCAGGGGTCCCTCACCTGCTTCCTCCCGAGGGCCTGGGGCTCCCATCTGTGGGCCTTCCCCAGGTGGAGCCCTCCTGACATCCCTGGGCTGGCCCCATCGTGCCCTGTTAGCGGGCACCCACGACTGGGGTGGAGGGAGCCCAGGTTCGCAGTTGCCTCGGGCCTGCGCTTGGGAACTGCTGGGGGCTGGGGCTTGGCTAGAAACTGGTGCAGGGGAGAGCCCTTCTGGAGGGAGGACAGCGGAGCCAGCGAGGGCGTCAGGACAGGGCTCACCTGCGGGATCCAAGAGCAGCCATGGTGGGGTGTGTGTGTGGGTAGGACTCTGGTGGTCGGTGCCCAGAGATTCCACCATCTCAGATGCCTGGGTGGAGGGCTGGCCAGGTGGCTGGGTACCGCCACTGGGTACCGTCTGGCATGACCACATGGTCCCTGGCTCAGAACGCGTGCCCTGAAACCCTCGGCCCCCACCCCTACCCCCTTATTTTCTCAAGGGAGACACACCAGGTGTTTACTTGTACACCAGGGACAGGGTATTGGGGGGATTTCTCAGTGTGGGCTCCCAGACCTGGGTCTGGACCCCCAAGGCCTCCACCTCTTAGGTGACCCAGCCCTTATCAAGGTTTTCTGGCCCCTGGGCAGCCCCATGGCCCCATGAACCCCATTCTTTAGAGCCAGGCCAGGATCTGGGTTTTGGCCTGGTGAGATGGGGCTCTGGGGTGTGGGGCTGACAGCTGAGGTGTTGTGTTTGGCCCTGCGGACTCTGCCTGGGCCTGGTCAAGATAAGGCGGGGAGGGGGGGCTGTGACGTTGGAGGGAAGTGGGCAGGGCCTGGGGGATGGGCTAGGGGCTCCTGGCTGCAAGCCAGAGAAGGTGGGGGCACAGGCTCTCTCAACCTTGGCTTTTGGGGCCTGAGCCCAGCCTCGCTGTCCCTTGAAGCCCCAGGCAGACTATCCCTTTAGCTGCAATTTCCACTTGGCTGGGAGGGTGTGACAAGGGGGCGTTGGGGCTGCCCTCACTCAGGCCCAGAACACATGGCTGGAAAGTGGACTGAGGTCACACTATGCCACCCGACAATGGGGTTTTAAGACCAACACGTCTCCAGAGCCTCCAGATAAGCCCTGGGATGCAGGGCTCCCTGTGGGGCTGTATGGGGGATAGAGAGATGGTGTCCTTTCCTGGGACTATCCATCCTCCTCCCCGGCCTGTTCCATTCCAGTCCCCTTGGTTGCTCTGCCAGAGGGCTTGGCCCCAAGGCCACCTGACCTTCAGAGCTAGCATATCCCAGTCCCCTGGTGACGTCAGGTTGTTGCCCTTGGCCCAAGTACACCCAGATGTCCTCAGTGGAAAGCTGCTCTTTGGGCCTTAGGCCTCCTGTCCCCAGAGAGCAGAGAGAGCACACCCCCCTCCCCCTCCCCCAACTCGACTTTCTCATGTGAGTGATCTCCCTGTTGGGTCCTTTGTGGGAAGGTGAGTCTGCTGGGTGCGGCCTGCAAACACTGGCAGCAAACGCAATCCACAGTCTGGGGGCTTCAACTTTCCCACCACCTACACGGCCACCCACCCACCCAGGCAGCGAGAGCTTAACTCACCCACTAGATAACTGTGACCACCAAACCCACCAAAGAACTGGCTTACAAGCTTACTGACCATTCAAACAACTGGTCACCTAGTCCCCCCTCCCTGTTGGCACAGACCTGCACTCCCTGCCCCATGCCTCTCCGGTGTCTGACCTTGAGGTGCTGCGGAACCCCTGGGTGCCCAGCCCAGCCCAGTGGGCAGGTTGGCTCCCTGAGGTCAGCTTTGGTCAACAGGCGGGAGTAGCCTTGCTCCCTGCTGCCCCTCCCTCCAGTCTCAGGCCTGGCTTTCTGGGGAGGTGCACCCGCCCCCGGCACCAACCACCCACACCGTCGAGCCAGCTATCCAGCAAAGGGCCAGCCGCCCACTCACCTGCCCAACTACATGCTGGCCGAGCCCCTCTCAAGTCAACAGCTGCCCACTCCCAGCTATGCGGTGGAGCTCCCCGGAGGCAGCGTGAGGCATTCTTCTTAATAAGGCCCCACATCAATGATAAAGGGCAGTATCATCCCTCGATGATGTGCCACGAGCGGGCTCACCATACAAGGGAGACGTTTAATTTATCTCAGGAACTGGGAGCAAGTTATAAAAATGGTAATTTCTTGGAGATTCAATTACGTGTTTTCATTGTTACCCTCGGTAATCAAGGAAACGATTTTAAAGAAAGGGCTGTGGGATGAATCTCTGGAGGAGGATCAGGACCTGCAGTGGTTTGGGGACCAGGAGAAGGACAGTGTCAGGTGGGAGCAGGCAGAGTGCAGTGGGGCTGAGCTGCCTGGCCTCAGTCTTCCCACCCAAGATGGGCCCATCTGGGACTCTGCTGGCTGGTGGGGGAGGGAGACAATGTAGGGATCCCGTGGCTTCCATGGACACCCAGTTCCGTGCCCAGCACCCCCACGGGGGATCGTTCATCTCCCGAGGCCTCTGCAGGGAATGGAGTGGGGCTCCTTGTAGGGTTCAGACCTGATTTTTCCCCGAGTGATGTCTTGGCTCTAAATAACATTCCCAGGATTAACGGTGCTGGCAACCAACAGCACCAGGTGATTGGAAGAGGGCTTTATGGCCCCGCGGGTGAAATTGAACTTGCATTGGACGAGTATTTCTGAGGTGGGATTTTCCTCTCCTGCAAAGGCAGCACGTTCGTGCTAATTACAGCGGCAGCTCCTTGCAGCTCATCACCCGTGGCTGTGCGCGCCTGTTGGGGCATGGAGCTGGTCCTCACAGCCTGGGGTCACCTCAGAAGGCCCTGGTGTGGGTTCTGGGGGGTGGCGACCTCATCCAGTCAGGGGCCACGGAGGGGAGAGGAAGCCCTTGCTGGAAGGTGAGGCGGCCTGGCCGGGTCACACCAGGGAGGGGCCTGGAAGGAGGCCCCCTGGTATGGGGTGGGAGGTCTGCCAGGCACCAGCACTCCCAGGCCCCCAGTAAGCAGACTTGGGGCAGGGGCTAGCCTGTCCGGGAGCGGTTGGCCTTATATCTGGTTCCAAAAGCCAGATCTACCCCTGAAAACCCTTTTATCCCCGACTCTAGGCTGCCCGGTGCACAGCCAGGGTGGGTAGGTACTATTCTGCTTGAGGGGGCTCTAAGCCTCAGGATTCTGTCTTCGACTGGCCTGAAGGGAGGGGCCCAGGGTGAACTTCTTGGGCTGGGTTGGGGCTTGGGGAGGGAAAGCAAGGCTCCACTGTCTACAGAGCAGACAGGTCATGGTCACAGACCAGAGGCTTCCTGCCTCCTGCCACAGGGACACTGATCATTATCACGGACAAGCCCCTGATGGGGGAGGCTGCCTCATCACCCAGTTTCCAGCTGAGGACACAGGCTCAGAGAGCTGAAGGGCTTCTCTGCGGTTGCACAGCAGGTGAGCAATGAGTGGGTGAGCCAAAGGCCTGGGGATGTCCAGAGCCATTGGCTTCTGCCAGCGGCTGGAGTGTGACCGTACCCAGGCATCCAGGGGGCATGCGCCAGGACCTGGCTGACAGTCAAGTGCTGGGCCAAGGAAGAAGGGTCAGGGATGCACCCCTGGGGAGAGGTTGGGTGATCCTTCCCTGCTCCTCCCCCGCGGGCCCACGAACTGACTCCACCTGCTCCTCGTGACCCTGACAGGAGGGGGATGGTGCCCAGAATCCTTAAAGGGGACTTTTCCCAGAGTAATTACCTTTGATTCACTTGCAGTAAATACTAGGCTCTTTTTTCCCTTCCCAATAATTGAACTTATTTATTTTTAGCTAAGATTAAATGTTCTCTGTGAGCTCGAGATATACCACTCTCCTGTCAGGTCTGGCCAAAGCCCTCCCTCTTCCTGCCTCCTGGGGAGAGCCCACCAGGCAGAAAAGGGGCCAGCAGCTGGGAGAGGGGCTGGCGGCAAAGAGACGTGGCTGGTCGGAAAAGCTCTGGGCCGTGGAGAATCAGTTTTTATCAGCAACTGCTGCATCCAGGAACATGACCATCATTACCTTCACCTACATCATCACCTCCACCCCCACCCCCACCATCACCACCACAACTGCAGCATCATGTTGACAAACCCACACTGGTTCAAGGCCGCCATCACTTGGCACTAATCCCTTGGTCCAGCATAGGAACCTCCATGCCGTTGTGATTGCCACTGAAGGGATGTTAGGCTATTTGTGGGGGAAGAGGGGCAGGCTCAGGAAGGTCTTGAAGGACTGAGGCCCTCAAGAGTCCACAGGTCAAGGACACTGCCAGTGTCCCCTCTTGTCTCAACACTGACTTAGGTTCCGTCTTTGACCGTGCTGGGGCAGAGAGAGCTGCAACGGCCGGGAGAACGGGCAGAGGAACCTCTAGTCCTTCTGTTCATCCATACCCCCGTCACCCAGGCCGACATGTAGCCTCTGTGGCTTTCTCAGAGCTAAGGAGTGCCTGGATGAGATGCCCAGCCATCCTATCCTCCACAGACCCCAGCCAGTGCCTGAGGAGCTGAGGAGGTGACATGTTCATCTGTGAGATGGGGATGATGCAGCACTTTCTGTGAAGCAGACCACGAGGGCCAAGTGAGGTGATGCCCATGAAGGAGCGTAGAGCACTGCCAGACGAGAGGGGGCCATGGACCAGTGATGGCGGGATGGCCCTACCATGTCAACTCTCTGAGAATAGTGGGGAGTTAGCGGGGAGCTTGTGTCCACTGTGGTGCTAGGTCACTGGTGTCGCATGATGTTAGTCCATGGTGCCAGCCATGTCTCTCCATCCCCAGGTCCCAGTCTCTCCCAGCCCCCCGCACTGCCTTCCTATCCTCACTGTGGCCTACTCCTGGTAGCTCCTTCCGTGTCTGCTGGCCATGGGGCCAAAGCCAGAGCTCTTGGGGATACCGGAGACTGCAGTGGGGCTGAGCGGTCAGTGAGACTTGTGGGGGCACGCTGGCCTGGAATGGGCAGTTGGGGGGCTGCCCTGGGGACATCAGGGTCATTGGTGGGCATCTACCCTGTGGGGGGCACCTTGCAGTATCCCCGATGCAATCTTCCTACTAGGTCTTAGTGGCAGGGCATGTCCCAACTTGTGGGCCCCATGGAGGTTGATGGTTGTGGGGCTGGGTGTGGATGCTGGGGAGTGGGCCATGCTCCTCAGCTGGTGTTTGGGGACACTACAGATTTCTAGAGAGAAGGTTGGGTCATACCCAGGACCCAGGATGCACTCATAGGAGAGCAGCCCTGCCTGGGAGTGCCGGTGTGGGCAAGAGCCTCTCCCTGCACCGGGGAAAGTGCCTTCTGAGGCCCAAGGGGACCCTCCCTGCCTCACCTCAGGCAGAGAGAGAATATATGAAGGTGCATTAAACCTCCCTTGTGTTTGAATATTATTAACAATTAAAAATCTTAAATCTTGATGACATTCCCAATGGCCAGATAATTAATACAAGAACAGATATAATTACTTAATGATTAATAACTACACTTAATAGTTTTCAAAGTAATTGTGATGAAGTTAAATTGCTGATGTCCTGCACAGTGCAGATACCTTGCGGCTGGGGTGGCCAAGTCATGTGGGCCAGGATGTGGCTCCACTGGACTCCTGTGTCCCGCCGCCCCCCCACCCCACCGCCAACCCCTTCCTGGGGCCTGCATAACAGGATTGGGAGTTAGCCATACACAGAAGGTGAGGACTCTCACACCTACTTGCAGAGGTAGGGTCTTGCCCAATCACTGGGCCAGGTGGGTGGAGCCTGTCTCCTTCCCTGAGAGATTCATGGAGTGACCATAGGATTGTCTCATTGGGCCCAGAAGTCACTGCCCCATACCTGCAGGTATTCTGGGTCTCAGGGTTGGTAGGCAGGGACATCCTCTTGACCCCTGAGCTAGTCCTTGGTCCTCCCATTGCCCACAGCTCCTTTGGGTCCTAGGAATACACCTCCACCATCAGACTTAGCCTGTCATGCTCCTGGGATCTGGACCAGGGCTTCTCCATCCATCAATTCTCACTAAAGTGTGAGTGGTTGCTCAGCACTGCCCTAATTCTCCAGGTCTATAGTTTCATGCATTTAGCAATGTGAAACCTTCAATTGAAGGAAAAGGAAGAGGGCAATTCCAGACTATGGACTCTTCCACCCCTGGACAGCAGCTTGGAGGATCCCAGGAGCCCTGGTAGGGGCAGGACCTGGAGACCTGCTTCCCTTTACATGAATCATTTTTTTCTGATCCTGGTTCCAGGCCCCACCTGGCCAGAGTCCTAGCTGACATTGCTGTGCAGTCCCTTCACCTGGGCCTCCAAGAAGGACCTTGCACAGCCTGCCACAAAATGCCCCTCCCCCCAGTCATCACAGCTTCCAGAGCCCTACTGGGACCAGTACAAGATGATGGGACACAGTGGCATCCGGTGCCTGAGGGTGGGCCAGGGACAAGCAGGTGGCCGCTTAGGCTCCTCTTGCTGCTTTTTTGGGTAGTTTAAAGTTTTTCAGAGTACAACATTAAGAGGAGGTAGAAGCTGGAGAAATAAAGGGGTGATGGTGGCAGTCCCATGTGGAGGGCTGAGCGGGGGACCTTCTGTGGCTTGGCACAGATGGCCACCACAGTTAAAGGGTTAGGCAGGTGTGGTCCTGGCCTTGGTTTCCCCATTTCCCACTTTGGAAAGTAGGAAAGTGCCATCTCCCTCATCACCCCTATTCCAAGGACACACCTGGATGGGAAAACTGAGGCCCAAGGTCCTGAAAGCAGAGGCTTGGCCCCTGCTCCCCCAGGCCCCTCTCCTAGCCCAGGCTCTTAGGTCAGACCTCTGGCCTGGGGTCGCTGCTCTGGGAGTGCCCTTGGCCAGCGCCCCCTCATTAGCTCGTCATACTGCTCTGTTCCGAGGCCAGAGGCTCTGAGACTATTAGCGGGATTGAGGCTCCTCTGAGCCTGAGTGCTCATTAAGGCTCCCCCACGGGCCCGTTGCTCTCCTCCCGTGCCCAGAAAATGTCCTTCCCAGCTCAGGAGTTGGCTGCCTACCCATGTGAGGACCCAGTGGCCTTGGCCCTGACCTCATGGGCGCTGCAGCAGGCTGGGCAGCTCTGCCCACTGCTCCCCCTCCTTACGTTGGCCGGGGAGGGGCTGATGATCTTGCGGGGCTGCTGCCAGGATGTACCCTAACCCCAGGAGCCAGGAGATGTATGGAAGCGCAGGCTTTCCGGGTACCTGGGAGGGGCCTGGCCCCAGTCTCTGCTCTGTAAGTGGGCCTCAATTTCCTCATCTGTAAGGTGGGTTTGGGTGACAGGGTGAGGCACTCTCATTGGGTGCTGAGGTTTCCAAGCCGGTCCTGATGGCAGGCTCCATGTGGTCTGGGAGTGGGGGTTCTGGGTGGGTGCCTCTTACAGTGAAGAAGTCTCGCTGTGGGGCCCATGGTCGGATCAGAGAGGCGCTAAGCCGGCTTTATTCCTGGGGGCATCTCTCCCTTCTCAGAAGTGGAGGGTTGGACAGAGGGGGACAGGGCAGACCCCTGAGGGTCTTGGCATGGGCAGTGACTGTCCCATGGACCGTGACTCAGCTCCCCCAGAGGGGTCAAGGCCTGGGAGGGTGCCGCCCATGACTGTCACCTGAACCAGGTGATCAGGCTCTCTGGGGGCACTCAGCCTCAGCCAGTGGCTGGGGTCCGAGCGGAGCATCCCCAGGGCTCTGGCATTGATCATCCTTGAGCTCCTGCCCGGCGCTGGGCACCACCGGCGTCTTTGGCACCCGGGGCCCACCCACCTGCTGTCGGCAGCTGCTCCTGAGGGCTTGACTGCTCCCCATTAGTCCTCAGGGATTCAAGGGGAGACCAAGGGATTTAGCGGTCTGCTTAATTAGGCCTCCTCATTAATAATACATTCTTGCTAATGACCTTCTCTGTGGCATTAAACCTGCCAGTGGGGCTGGTGGGTGGTGGGAGGTGGGTGGTGGGAGATTGCTGGGGCAGCTGGGGAGGCGTGGGCTCCCCAGGGGTGAGCAGGCTGTGGGAGGCTGGGTAGGGAGCCCCAGGCAGGGTCTGGAGGGTCGGCAGGGGCAGTGGCCTGGCCCAGAAGACAGCTGGTGGGGGGTGCCAGGCGGGGAACCCACATGAGCCCTCAGTGTCCTGTGGTCAGTGTGTGTGATCAGGGCAGTGCTGGGGTGGCCCACGCCCTGGGGGCAGAGGCCTGGGGATGGCGGAAATGTTAGAAGAGGAGGTTTGGACAGAAGGCGGTGTGGACCACATGTTCTGTTTGGACCATCAGGTGACAGAAGAGAAACAAGGAGGTAATGCTCCGTGGGGGTGGGGCCTGGGTCACTGGCTGGGGTGGGGGGTCAGTATGACCCCACTTTACATTTGAGGAAACTGGGGTCAGGGAGGGCACCCAGCACGGGGCAGTGTCCAAGATCCAGCTGTGGAAGCGGGGCCTGGGAGAGGGTCCTGCCCACACCCACCAGGCTCTTTCCCCAGAATCTACCCCCAGTCCCAACTGGGCTCCACCCCATCCAGCCCTGCGCCATGGGCTGAGACTCAGACCTGGCTGGGACAAAAGAGGGGGTTGATCTTGGGGGGGACCGGTGGGGGGAGTTTCAGGCCAGGGCCTAAGGCCACCCCAGGAGGCAGCCCCGCCCCCCCTTAGGGTCAGGCAGACCAGAATCCTGGTCTCACGATTCCCTCCGTAGCCGGCAGAAAGGAGTCCTTTAAGGCACGGGCACAAAACTTCCGAGACTTAATTAAAATCAATCTCCAATTACTCAAATGCCATTGATTCAGGTCTCGACCGATGGGGAAAATATGATCATCATTATGGGAAATGTCGATATTAAGAGTGTGGAGCATTTGTCTCAGCATAGAGCAGGCCCGGACCCTACTGTGGCGAGAAGCCCATGCTCTGGGCCGGGACCACTCAGCCCTCGCTCAGAACTGACATCCAGACCCTCTGGGAGGGATGGCTCTGCCACTTCCTGGCCAGGTGTCTCTGAATTGTCACCTCCTGGCTGAGCTCCAGTTGCTCACAGAAACAGGGGCTGTTAGGAGACTCAGAGGCTTCCAAAAAGTATGTGTCTCAGGGTGGCTGAAGCCAATTCTCCATGGAGGTCGTTCAATATGGTTGTGTGGCTGGGATCCTCTTGCTATTGCAGTGGGGACCCCTGGCTGAGTCTCACTGAGGTCCAAAGCTCCTGCCCAGTCAGCCATCCAGTTCAAAAGGGAAGGGCCCTGTGGCCTTGACATAAATCCCTCTTGCTCACATGGCTTTCAAGGCCTGGACTTAGCCCAGGGGTCCATCAGGCAGCAGGTGTCTGATGAGCAGCATCAGACCCCTGGACCACTGTGCCCCTCAGTTTAGACCTCTCAGTTTAGCTTCCACAGGAGAGTGAGGATGGAGAGCAGGGCACATCAACAGAGGTAGAACGTCTGGAAAGAAGGAGGTGATGCCAAGCCAGGGCTGGGAGAAGTGGCTTAAATTAGAGAACCTTGGGCTCTGGTCTGGCCTTGGAGCCTGGAGCCTGTCCTGCGGCCAATGGGGGGGGGGGTGGGCAACCACATCTATGAGGCCGTAAGGGCAGGCCAAGGGCAGAGGGATACACTGGGAGATAGTTAAGGCAGGAGAGGAGTAACTGGGGTCATATTGTAAGCCTACCTAATCTAGTATTCTGTTTGTCCTTAGAGAAAGAAATATAAAACCCTCAACTCTGCCCTTAAAACGTTGCATAAAACGCCCCGCATAAATGTGGCAAATTTCATGTGATTAGAAACCCTTGTGTGATTCTTGACTGTGGCCGTGGAGGGGCCAAGGCCCAGGAGGGTGAAGAGAAGGCCAGGAGAAAAGGGAGGGTCATTATAGTTCATATGTGCTGGCTGCAGCGTCGGGCGCTCATCTCCTGTGTCCACTGCCCTTGGCCATTGTCCCACTGCCCCTGGGTCTGAGCCCTTTGCTTGTCCGCATGGGGAGAAAGAGGTGATGAGGGTGGTCCATGCACACAATGGGGATCAGGGGGCCACGGGGCTGTAGGGAAGGGTCTTTGGCCAAAGCTGGGCTGGGCTGTGACAAGTCTCCAGGGCTGCTAGGGCCTGGGGCGCATTGGTAGGGGCTCTGCCTAAGTTCCAAGGTGGCCCCGGCCCTCTCTTCCTGGGAGGGCAGCACATGAAGGGACCTAGCCCTGGGCCATGCGTAGCCAGGAGGTCAGGGTGCAGGGCCTCAAGTGGCCTTTGGTGCTTGGGCCTGAGGAGGGGGTGGTGACAGAAGATTCGAAGACAGGCTAATAGGGTTTGAGAGCCTTTGGGACGAGTGAGGGAGCCTGGGGAGGGCTAGCCGAGGTCCTGGCCTCTCCTGCGGATCTGGACTGCGGCCTTTCCAAAAAGGCCCTGCCCACTTTGTGCTGAGTCTTTTGTTACTTTAATTAATGCCCGGCTTCCTGATGCCTAATTAAACTGGAATTGCTCCATGTCCAATAGCTGAGCGTCCCATTAGATACAAGTTAATGTAACTGTCGCCGTGGCAATGAAATGAGGCTGGCATGTCCCTGGGGAGGGGCACGGAGCATCCCCCCCACCCCCTGGGGAACAGACAGCTGTGCACCCTGCCTGAACCCTGGAGGGGGCCCTTTACTGGGCCACTTGCTTGCGGTCCAGCCTGGAGGGAGCCCGACGCTCCCTGAGCCCTGGGCCTCCAGCTCCGCCACACACCTGAGGGGAGCCTGGTTTCTCCCGGCTGATGCTCTGTTCCGACTACACGTGAGAGGTGTGCCTGTGTCAAGATGGGAAAATGCAGAAAAATTAGAGAAAGGAATGTGAGGACCCCTCTACCCCGGAAATGGGTGTCCCTTTTCCTGCGTTGTCCTCCTGTGGGCCTGCCTTGGGTTCAGTGGGGGGCCAAAGGCCTGTGGTGGGGGTGCGGGTGGGCATCCCTCGGGTAGGCGGTGGGCACAGAGGCCAATAGGGAGGAGTCCTTTGCTCCTCAGGATCTAACAGCTCCAGGAGGACCCCTGGAGCTGGGGATGGCGGCGGGCTCTGACCCTGATGGCCCACTGTCCAGGGCAGCCCTCAGGGAGGGGCTCTTCCAGTGGCCGAGGGAGTCAGGCCTAGTTGGCCTGTCACTTCAGTGTCTTGGTTCCATTCCTGGAGGAACTGGGCGAGGTAGACAGGAGGAAGACCACTCTGGGGAGCTCCATGGGGGATCACCACATAGGTGCTGACTTCCCTCTGGGCTTGGCTCCCATGTGGGGCCTGGAGGACCCCCCACCCCCCAAGGCAAGAGTGGCCCTGACCCCAGGGTGGGGCGTCAGGGTGGGGCTGAGTGTGCTGGCGGTGGGCACAGGGCAGGATCCGAGGCAGGCTTCTGGTTGCGGGAGCTGCTTGGCCCTGCTCTTCCTCTACAGCTTGTATGCTCTTCAGTCCTCACTTGAAGCTGGGACCATGTCCACCCTGCCCCCCATGGTCCCCCAGTGACCAGCTCAGTGCCCCTGAGTGGCTAGGCAAGCGTATGTCTTAGGAGATAGCCGGGGGTCCCATGCCTCGCCCTTGGAATGCCCCGTACTGCGGGGAACGAGGGGTCGCCTCCCATACTCCTGGCCCAAAGGACACAGCCCTCCACGGCCCACTGTGCATTCAGCTATTCTCTGAACCCCTCATTTGTGGTGCGGCAGCGTCTGCTGTTTGCACAGAGCAAATCCGGGGCGTGTTTGTTCAGTGAGATCACCTCTGCCAGAGCTGCCCCACGGGACAGGCTCGGTGCGGTAGGGTGAGCGTGTGCGCGCACCGAGCATAGCCCAGGAGTGGCTCTGTCCCCTGCTGGTCACTCTGGAGGTGGCACTGTTGCAGCCGATCTGTAGGGCTGGATGGCACGGTCGCAAGGCGGCCACCCACAGTGGGGTGCTGGACCCACGGAAGTTGTGTCTTTGTACAGTGGCGCCATCACCCTCCGGTGCCGCCCTCCCTTTGGCTAACCTCCTGGAGCTCTGAGCTGCCCGTGGCGGGGCCCCACCCTGTGCCCGAGGTCAGGAGGAGCAGCCTGGGGAAGGGAGACCCGGGCAGCCTGTTCGCTTGGGGAGGGGGCTTGCAGGAAGAGAGGTAGCAGAAATGGACAGCTGATGTAGATGCTCCGGGGGCCTGGCTGGGGGGGAAGCGGTGGGGCCAGCCTGTGGCTGCAACATGGCCCCGGAGCCAGGGACACCAGGGTTCATATCCTTGCTCTACTATTTGTAAGCTAGGTGACACTGGGCAGGTGGGTCTCTCTTTTCAAGCAGGTGGGCTGGGGACAAGGAGGACTCTGTCCCCCCATGGGAAGATGAACAATGAGCTGGCTATGCCTGGGCCGAGCCCCACAGTGTCCTTGGCCAACAGCTGCCAGGGAGCCAGTCGGGGGAGTCATTTTGGTGCTGGGGCATGCGGGGGGCATTGAAGGCAGCCAGCCCTGCCTGCAGAACTTCAGTCCTACTTCAGCACAGAGACCCAGCCTTGGCAAGGGTCCCTTTAGCAGGGTTCCACCTCCTGAGGGCCTGTCCTGGGTTTAGCACACACATTATCTACTTAGGACTGGAGGGGACCCTGGTGTGTGTTTCATCTGCCATCAATATTCAGGTAGGGTAAGCCCCAACTAAAATCATGGGGTCACTCCCTGTTCACGTTTTTCTGGAAAGAATGCCCATGAGAGGATCTGCCTGGAGCTTCAGGTGCTTCAGTTGGTCCTATTTTCCAGGGGCCATGTTGGTGTCTGTGGGCTCCTTACTGGGGTCTTGGTGGGCTTCTGCTCGTTTGTCCTCCCCGGCATTCTGCACTGGGCTGGACCTGCTCTGAGGCAGCCTAGGACAGCTTTGACCATCAATACCAGGTGGGCTTGCTGCCGTGCCATGGCCCCAGGCCCACAGAGCCTGGAGAGTCCACCTCCAGCTCTTGGCTCTGACGCCACAAAAGTAGTTTGAGCCCTGGAGAGGCCATGTGGAGGAGGACAACCCGCTGAGCCTGGCCCTGCACCCAGCCAGCCAAGGCCAGGCATGAACTGAGTCCCACTGAGGGACCCCGCAGACACCACATAGAGCAGAACCTCATCCCCCCTGTAACCCTGCCCAGATTCCGACCCACAGAAAAGCACACAAAAGCGATTGGGCTGCTTTTTTACCTGTGGCCGGTAACTGGGCACTTGCTTCCCCATTACCCCACCCTCCACTTACAGCCTGAGGGGCGGTAACTCTGGTCCAAGGTCTGGAAGCTTGTGCCCTGGGGCTTGGATCCCTGAAAAGGACCCCAGCCAGGCTGAACCGGGGAGGGGGGGCCATCCAATGGGATTGGGGTCATAGTGTGACTCGGGGTCTGAGTCTGATCCCATCTAGGGTTGGTGGCACAGAGGATGGTGATGTACATTCTCACATTGGTGAGCTCCTACCTATGCCTCAAAGCCCAGCTCTGCAAGCTCCCTGCGTTCTCCCATTGGGGCACCATGGCACCTGAGCCTTCTCTGTTACACCATCAACGACTTTGATATAATTTATGGTTTTATGTGTGTTTTAGAAAAGGTCTGTGCCAGATTCAGTTGACCACCTCTGTTTGCCCTGGGAGGCCACGAGCGGCTCAGGGCAGGGTGGGCTGGGCTCTTCTCTGGGTCTGCGCGTCTTGCCAGGCACACGGACAAGAAGGCAGAACCTGTGGGGGAAGGGCCCAGCTGGGGGTGAGGAGGAGCTCCAGGAGGGGCCGGAGGGGGTGAGGGAGGCCCTCCGCCTCCGGTGTTTCCACAGCAGCCCAGGAGAAAGCCAGGACTTTACGGTTGTCACACACATTTCACCCTGCATATTTTACAGTCCGCGACTGCTGTGAATGCGGACTCCTGTCACGGCCGGGAGACTCATAAAATGCATGTGAATTTTTATGTTCCATTATCTCAGGGCCCCGCCCCCCAGACCTTGGCCCTGTCTTGGCCCCACCCCCGCTGGGGAGGGGCCCCCCCCTTCCAGACAGCCACCAGCTTCGGCAGCTTCAGTTTCATCCTGGGGACACAGCAGCTCTGGCTCAGCTCTAAATGCTATGCCCCCCGTCTCGAACCCCGCTTCCCGACCTGCAAGGGAGGTGAGCACTCCTCAGACTACCAGAGGCTCCCTGCGTGGGTGAAGCCCTCTCGAGCAAGACACCCCACGAGGCTGGGGGGACCTCTGCTACTACCGCCTGGGTGGGGGGGCTCGGATTCTTGGGGTGTCTGGGGGGGTCTGCGTGCCTGCCAGGACCTGTCACTCAGACTCAGCCTCCCCGTGCCTCGGCTTCCTCTCCTGGAAAATGGGTTTTTGACTAACACCGCTGCCGAGAAAATTCATGTCAAGAGCTTGGCACTCAGGCACGGTGCCCCGGGCCCTGGGGCGGGCGGCAGGGCTGCCAAGGGTCTGGCCATGCAGGGGAGCGGCCGCCGTGGCCAGCGGAGCGGGGCGCAGTGGGGAGCGGCTCATCAGTTGCGGCCGCACGTCCCTTCATTACAGCGCCCGCAGAAGATGTTCTCTGATTAGTCTGCTGAATTATGAATTAGGTTCCGGGTCCCCATGCAGCTGTTCCCGGCTTGTCATCCCCACCACTTTATTTCCCCATCTGCTTATAAAACCAGGAGCGCCGTCCTGCAATAAACACTTCAAACGCTTTTTTTAGGGGCTAATTAATTGTGTTGCATTTCTCCGACACAGCATGCAGGCTGGACCTGCCCGGAATTCCCAATGCGGGTGCGGCTCCTGCCCAAGGGCCTCGGGAGAGGGCTGGGGTGTCTGCAGGGCCCAGAACCTGGGGCTGCATGCGACCTCCCCAAGTGCACATCCTCAAGGGCAGCTCCCCAGCCCCTGCGCTGGCAGGCTTGGTGGGCACGGGAATGAGCCAAGCAGGAGCGGTTCTCCTCTGGATGTCCCCCCTTGGCACCCTCTGCTTGCAGGACCCCAGCCAGGGCCATCGGACTCCCCCTCAACTCAGTGACACATCCCAGGTCAAGTTCATACTTATCCTCTGTCTCCACCTCCCCACGGGCCTCCCCAGCATCCAACCTCCACCAAACCTCCCTCAGCACCCACCCTTATGCCCCCCTGCCTTTGCCCGGATACCTTCGGCCCTCATCCACCTGCCGAGCTTCTCCTGTCCCTGAGACCCCGCTCCCTCATTCCCCCACAGCGAGTGCCTGGCAGGGCGGGCCCTTTTAGTAGAGTGAAGTCTCTCTGGAACCATTGGCCCCTTTGGAGGAAGCCTCTGGGAGCCCCGCCTCTGCTCTGCACCCCGAGGCCCATCAGAGAAAGTGGTGGAGGAGGTTTAAAACAATGACATTAATAAGAAAACAAAATCACAATTATCGAGTTACAAAACTGAGAGCTCAGAGACAATTAAGTTACAGTAGCCATTTCACTGTTCCCAATGCTAGGCAAGTGGCTTTTTATTAAGTTGATTTTTAAAGTGGGCTCTGCATCAAGTCAGTAAGAGTTTTTGGTGTTAAACCTCTGGCCAGGCCTTGGGGTCCCCACCCAGTCCCCCGTGGGGCCCAGGGTCCTCTGTCCCTGAGGCCAGTGCAGCCCCCCTGGGCCACCATCATATGCAGCTGGAGCTGGCCAGGCTGGGTCTCTCTGACTCTTCCCGGCCTCACCTTCACGCCAGGCAGGGTGGAGTCTTGGCCTGTCTCCCAACAGAGCCTCCAGCTCTCCCCCATGGTGTGCTGGGAGAGGGTCCTCCCACTGAGACCACAGCCCCCCATCCTTGTGCATAAGGGCATGAGGGACACCTGAACCCAAGGACTACCTCAGCTGGTGAGCCTCTGGGCTTAGGGGCTTGGAGGCAGCCTCCCCAACTTCAGGGACCTCGTTCTCCAGCTAAGCCCTTACACCGGACACGCTGGGGAGAACCGCGTAGCAGGCGTTGCTGTCCAGGGCCGGGGGCGCCTTGACTCAGGGAGGAAACTGAGGCCAGGGGAGGCCAGGCCGCCTCGTGGTGAGCCTTGGACTCCTCAGGCTGAGGGCACAGGGTGACAGTACTTGGCCTGTGAGGCATGGGCGGTGGGAACACAGGGGCGACACCCGGACAAATGAGCCTCAGATACGTGGAAGGCACACTGACAGCCATGTTAGCATGGGTCCTCAAAGTGGACCCTGCCCCGCGGCTGGGAGTGGGGCTTGTTTGGGAGGACAAGCCAGGGGCAGAGAGTCAGGGGCTGGGAGGGGAGGAGGCCACTTGGGTACACCGGGAGATGGGCTGCTGCAGACTACTGGGGCTGGGCCCACTGGGGTGCCTCAGGGAGCCCTGTGGAGCACACACCTTCCTGACAGATGTGCGGGGGGGGGGCTCTGACAGCATCTATCACCCCCAGGAATAGAGGGGGGAGCAGGGAGATCCTCAGACCTGCATGGGGGCACCGTGAGTGGAGAGGAGTTCTAGGCCTTCCAGGAGGAGACCAGGGCCCCTGGGGCTCAGGGACTTGGGATCATACTGCCCCCCCCGCCCCCCCCCGCCCCCCCCAAGAGGCCCAGTAAGCCCGTGGGATCCCACCCGGAGAATATGGAGATGCACTTCCCCAGTTGGCGGGGCTCTGCTCAGAACATTTTTATGCGCTGTTAATTGTTATGCTTCCATTTAATTCTGGGTGTCATTCCATGTCAGCCAAGCCCGACAGGCTGGGATTTATGCCTCCAAATTATGGGGCTCGGGCTGTTCAGAGGTAAAACAATTACCCATCAATCAGCGACCAACTGGCTCATGCTTGGGGCTGGCAGCCCTGTTAATGGGTGCGGGTGGCCATGGCCTCAGCGGGACCCCTTGTGGTGCAGGGCTTCCCTCCAGGGTGGGGGCAGGCAGAGCAGGAGTCCCAGCCCATATGGCCCTGTCCCTGTGTCAGGGCTCAGCTTTTTGGGAAGGCAGCCCCTGGGAGGGAGGAGCCCAGGGCCTGTACTTGGAGTCCTCCCGTGTGTGTGTTGTGACCCTGGGAGGGTGTGACGCAGGTGGGCTGAGGCGCCCTATGCTGTGAGGTGCTGCAGACTCAGAGAGAGTGCAGGCCTGCATGTCCTGTGTGCTGCAGGGCATGGCCAACCCTGGTCAAGGCCTCTTGACTCAGCAGCCCCACCCCCGAGACGAAGGGTGGCTTGGTCCCCCACTACCAGGAGGGAAGCTTGGCCCTCTGTGGGAGCGCCCAGGGCTCCAGGACAGGGGACAGCCAGCCCAGATCTACAAATACAAGTACACTCCATGAGCTCATCTACTGACCGGCAATGGCCCTGGGCAGAGACTCTGTGCCTCGATTTCCCTCCGGTGACCGGTGAGTACTGACTCTGGAGTATTGAGAAGGAAGACCATGGTGCTCCTGTGGAGAGGGAGCTGTGCAGATGCCCCAGGCCAAGTCTTAGAGGGCTTTTCTTGGGGAGTGAG
>NC_138381.1:57241265-57264292 GCF_054177405.1 Leptonychotes weddellii
CACTGGGGCCTGCCAGGCCTGTGCCTCCCACATGGACCAAGTGCCATCCCCAGGCTCTTGGTCTGTTAAGGTTTTGAGACCCTGCCATAGACAGACCCTTGGCCACCTGTCCCTGGACAAGGAGAGTGGACTAGGTCCCAAGCTGGGGACCTCCCCGGGTGCCCCAGGCCCATGTCCCCTCCTGTCCCACTGGGAAAACCTCTCCCAAACCAGCTGCTGGAACCTCTTGGGGATGGAAGTGGCTTTGATTCTCAGACCACGTGGGTCCCTGGAGGGGCTGGTCTGGGTCCCATGCACAGGGCTGGGGAAGGGCAGAACCAGGCCTGGCCGCACGGCCCCTCCCCCTGTTCCCAGCTGCACCCAGATGCTTGCCAGGCGGAGGGGTGGGGGAGTAGAGGTGGCTGTGGGGACCCCTTCCGGCTCTTGGCCAGGAGGCAAGCCGGTACCCTTGCCCTCGACAGAGCTCAGCCCCCACCCCCAGGGTGGTGTGTCAAGGAGGCCAGCTCTAGGATCCCCCCCAGCACACCCTGCTGCCAGGCTCTTGTTGGGCTGCCTGACCCCAGTGGGGCCGCTGGGCCTCTCCCTGCCATGCTTGGGCAGCCTCGCTGGTATTTGGAGCCTGGGGAGCTGCTGACAGCGTGAGTTCTGCTTGCTGAGGAAGCGCTGCTGGCCTGTTTGGAAATGTCAGGCTGGTGGGGTGGCGGGCACTGCCCCCACCCGCCACCCCCTACTCCCACCAGATGATGCTGGGCCCCGGGCTGCGGCCACAGTGATGGAGCCGGCTGCGCTGCCGAGTATGGGAGGGCTCACTGGGGGCTCCTGGGCTGCTCAGGGTAGGGCAGTGGCGGCCAGCCTCCAGGGCCTCTCCTGGCCCTCTTTGCAGCCCTGGTGGGCTGGTGGATGCGAAAGAATGATGGTGCGCTTGGGACGGTGGGGTGTCTGAAGAATGTTTATTGGCGTTGGCTGATGTCCCCGGGGGCCCCTTGCTGGCCGTGGCCACCACACTCCCCAAGAACTAACTGTTGCAAGCTGGAAGGGTGGCGGGGAGGCCCGGCAGGCCTGATGGAGGGACTCTGACTCTCGGCTGATGGGCACACAATGGGCTGTGATGAGGGTCACGGGCACCGTGGGGCCATGGGTGGGACAGGGGCCAGGGCCTGGGGGGAGGGTCCCTGCAGGGAGAGGGGCCAGAGTGAAGGAAGACAAACTCCCAGGGTGAAGGGCTATGGGATGAAGGGTGCCTGGTGACGTAGCGACAAGACAACTGAGAGACCCAGAGGGAGGGATCCAGGTGGGACAGGAAGGGACATGGGCCTGGGGCACCCAGAGAGGCCTCCAGCTTGGGACTTGGTCCCCTCTCCTTCTCCTTTACAGCCCAGCCTGGCTGTCCCTTCCTGCTCACCCTTCCTGGTTCAGGCCCTCATGGCCTCTTTTGTGGCCACACCGTCCTGTATCCTGGCCACCCACATCCAAGTTCCTGCTTGTGACTCTCCCGGTCCTGACACTGGTGAGGGCCACTGAGCCGCCTACCCAGGCTTTGGCCCTAATTGCGGAGAGGCCCTTCCCTGGCTGGTGACTCTGAAATAGGTTTCACTGTGGGGCCAGATTAATGACAAGGAGCAGGGCTTAATCCAAGTGATGTCATCACACAGTCAATTGAACCTCCCAAGTTGGTGTGTGCCTCCTGAAGGTGAGCGTTCTGCTGCTGGCTGCCGCCCAGAGGGTCACTCCCAGCCTGCGGCCAGGCTCCTCCCCCGAGCGATGTCACTGCATGCCCCGTCCCCGAGCTCCTCCTCTGGGCTTCACTGGCTCCCACACTTCTCCCACTGGCTGCTTCTTCATCTCGTCTTCACCATCTCTGCTCTTAGTCTCCATTTCCCATCGCTTCGTCCCACTGGGTCGAAGTTATGTGGGTCGAAGAATCAGGGGAGATTCGTGTAACTACCTGCCCAGGGGACAATATCCCCTCTTCCCTGGACTCACATCTCCACCCTGGAGCTGGAGCGGCCTCTTCCCAGCTCTCGGTCGGGCCAGGTGGGGTTATGGACACTGCAGTCATGCTGATCTGGGTCCAGTCCTGGCTCGGTATGGTTCCCGCGCACCCTGGCCCTGTCTGTACCTCAGTCTACCCACCCTACCTCATGGGCCAAGGACATCTGCCTTGTGTGTGGCAGGTGGCCCGTTGGTGTCCCACAGAGGTGTGTTCTCCACTTCTTCGGACCTGACCACCCCAAGATGCGCTCAGTGACGTCCCATGTCTGTCCCGGGCCCCCACCAAGCCTGGTCTGCAAAGGGGGCCCCCACACCCCCTGGCAGGTGCCTCCCTATGTTGCATGCACAGGATGCATATAGAGTTTAGGCGACATGCACCCAACTCATCCACATCCTAAGCTGGTCCACACCTTGCCCAGTCAGTCTTGAGGGTTCCCTAGGGCAGGGACTGGCTCAAAGCTGAGCTGAGCATGGTCAGCCGGGGCCTGAGCCCTCCGTGCAGTGCCTCTGGGAGGCCCCCGGCCCTAAGAGGGCTCAGGGTTGGTAAGGCAGAGACAGGTGGCCGTTTTGAAGTCCCTGGTGGGGGAGCCTGCCTGGGGTGCCTGATGCACAGTGGGAACAGATGGCTCGTGGCAGGACACGTGCCCCCACCCTGCGGGACCAGCTGCCCCAAGCTGGCGTGGAGCAAATCTTCCGACAAACACAGAAGGGCCAGGTCTGGTGGTGGCCAGGGCACCAGGGACGATTTGGGGCCTACAGTTGGGGCTCGGGACGCATGATGGGGTTGGGTCCCAGGAGTGCAAGTGACTACTATCCTGTCCAGCCTTAACTTTACATTGTTTTTGTCTTTATGAAAGGAAGCACATCTCTGCGGAAATTGGAACACAATAAATCTGAAAATGTTGAAGAGAAGCTAGATGGTGTGTCCCACCGGCCTGCCCCTCTTGGGGTGGATTTCCTGTACATCTCAGTTGGCCTGGTCCCACAGGCCCCTTGTGCCCGGGGCCTTGCTTTTCCATGAACACAACCTCACACGCCCTGCATTTAGAGATTCTCCAGAAACACGGGTTCGCTGGCCGCCTGTGTTCCCAGGGTGAGGATCCATCATTCATGGAGCTATCTTCCTCTGGTTGGATATTTGGGTTGTTTAAGACTTCTCTGTATTATAAAACGAGGCTCAGACAAAAGTCCCAGAACGCACGTGCATCTCTGTTTTGTCCTTAGGGTCAATTCCCGGCAGTGACTCACGGGGCCACAGCGGACCTGGCTGTCCCCACAGTCTTGCCAACACTGTGACTGGGAAGTCAAACTTCTCTGTCTTCTGTGCCATCCGCCAACACCTTGGGCCCACTGCAGACCTGGCCCCAACAGTGCCCTTGCCAGCCTGGCCTGAACCTTTGGGACCCTCACCTTGAGCATCTCCTGTGGGACCCATCATGCAGCCTCATTGGGGTGGCACGGAAGGAGGCCCAAGCAAATGCCCTGTGGCAGATGCCCTCACAGGCCTGAGGCTCAAGTCCTGGCTCTGCCACTTGCTGGGCCTCACAGCTTTGTCAGGCGGCTGGTCGTGCCATGCCAGCAGGGGCCTGTGAGCATTCCCTGAGTGAGTGCCTGAGGACAGCCCCCAGGGCCTGGCCTATGAGTGTGGCTGGGTAGAAGGGCTCTAGGGTCCCTGGCACGTGCAGGGCCCGTTGGGGTCTTCTAGGGGGTGAGGAAGGAGCCCTCTGGTATTCTAGGTCTGGCCACCACCTTGGGTGGGGAGGAGTGGGACAAATTAGGGCTGAAGAGGCTGAGTTTGGCCTCTTGTCCTGGCACCAGCCAGACTGTTCCAGGTACCTGCCCACAGGCCCTTCTCATGGGGTTCACTGGGGCTACTTTCAGGGGTGAGTCAGCTGCCTGCTGGAACCTGTGTGTCCCAGTCCTGGCCCCTTGCTACCCCAGGGGCTGTCAGGGGAGATTCCAACTGCGAATCTCCAAGCTGGTGACTCAACTCCATTGGTCTAAATCTTGTCCATTGATCCCTACAGCCCCCTAGAACCCTCCATGGCCTCCACAACCCCATGGGCTCCCCCGCCATGGCCACCATACCTATCCCGAACATGGATACAGGCTTCTATCCGTGCATTATGGGATGGAGCTGACGCTGTGGAAACAGGAAGCTTTTGTGGGGGGTGAGGCCTCGGGGACGGGGCACTGGCGGTGAGCCTAGCATCCTCCCTCATCTGTGCGGCTGTCCGTGGTTCACTAGAGCGGCCCTTGGGACTCACTGACTGTCTGATTTCATGCCCCCTGGCATCCCACGGCCAGGCCGGGGGGGAGTCCCAGGGGCCTAACAGGCTGAAAGGCCCTACAGGGGACACCGAGGCCTGGGGCTAGACCCGAGAGGGTATGAGTCCCTGTGGGGTGCCTGGGGACGCCCTGGAGGCCCAGCCTGACGGTTCCATTGCACTCTGCGTCCAACTCCCAACGTCACCAAGTCCTGGGAACACCTCTGAAACCACAGAAAACAGCGACAGTTTGCCATTCGCACAGTGATGTTGACGTGTTGGAGCAGGACGCAGTGGCTGGGGCTCAGGCAGTGGCTCCTGGGGGCTCAGGGCTGGGGTGGGGAGGGTTGTCCCTGATGCCTTTCTACCCACCATGCTCCTGCCCGTTGGCTCGGACTGCACCCTCCCAAGGATGGAGCCTGCCACCCAGGAAGCAGCTCCTTGCAGCTTATAAGCCTTCTACCCAGCCTTCTCCGACCAGGGGGACCCAAGCAGTGGCCCCCTCTGGCCTGGCTTGCTGCCTGTCACACAGGGTATGATGCTGCCTTGAAGAACCAGGGCATGGGGTGGTTAGAGTGGCCACCCCTACCTGGCCCTTGGTGCCACCAGGCGGCTCCCACTTTTTCCCCAGCCCTCCGCACCTCCTGACATCCTCAGGACCTGCCCTCTGGCCTCCGGGCTACCTTGTTTTCCAACACCTCCTGCACTTCCAGAGGTCATGTCTGCTCCTGTCCTTCCCTCCACCTGGCATTTTCTTCCCCAAGCCTCTGCTGGCCAACTGCTCCCCCATCCTGAAAGCCCCATTACAAATGCTGCCCCTTCCAGAAGGCACCTGGCTGTGGGCTCTGCCGTCTCTGAGGCACAGACTGGTCTCACTGGGACTGGTGAGCTGCCTCACCATCACAGGATCCTCCTGGGCAGGGCAGGCCCCAGAACTGGGAGGCCACGGCTTCTTAGAGATCTTGCAAAACACCTGATCCACACCTCCTCCCTGGCTTAGAACACCCTGAGGTTCCCCTCCCTCAGCCCTCACCTGGCAGGCCCAACAGATTTGCGGCCCGGCGTGGAGTGGACTAGAGTATGTGTTCTGTCTAAGAAGCCTTCCCTGAGCACCCAGGAGAGGGCCATCTTCACTTTCCCTTTATATCTCAGTACAAGATGTCCCAATAGAGGGATGTCAGCCAAGGTGCTGATAAGGCCTACAGAGAGCACACAGCCAAGGGCTGAGCCCAGGGCTCTCCCACTAGGGCGGGGGGCGGCTGGGGAGAGAGGCTGGAGCTCCTGGCCTGGATCAGTGGAATCATGGGCAGCCTTATGTGTCCTATGGCATTGCTGGACACAACAGGAAGAATGGCCACATGCCATCTGGGTGGGAATCATTTCAGTCTTGGAGCAGAGCTGGATCCATAAGTGTTCTTATCAATGAGAATGGCTGTAGTCTGTCCGAGAGGGATGCCCACTGTCTATCCTCCCAGGAGATCTTCTAGATGCAGGGCAGAGCTGGGGACAAAAAGGTCCCCCAGGAAACCCTGGGTCAAACAAGGTTAAGGGTCTCCTGCAGGACTTCTCAGCGCCTTGAACAGCTCAGGTGTAGGGGATTCTAAGAGATGGGCAGATAATCTGCCCCTCCAGGCTGGGGCTGCTATCTTGTTGCTCTGCCCAGGGCCTTGTACAGGGGCTTGGGGGTGAGCCTGGGGTTTCCCAGGACCCCAAGGCCCAAGGCAAATAGTAGGAAGTGGGAGTCCCTGTCCTGAACTGGAGCCAAGATTCAGTTATTTCATGTTCCAGCTAGATAGCAGTCACAGGTGGTACCTAATTAATGCAGTGAATAAAGGAAGAGCTTTCTGACTCTTGTTTGGGGGTGCTCTCCCTGTAAGTGGAAGAGCCCATGATGGGGATGTCGTGGAGGAGTGACCGGGACCAGTGTCCCTCCCAGCTCTGCGTGGAGCTGGGAGCTGCGCCGCGAGGGTCCAGCCTTCTGCAGGTCCCAGGCCTCACGGGATTTCATAACATGTTTTGTTGCCATTCTGTTTGTTCGGATACCTTCTATTTGCTGCCTGCAATGCTTGTTTTCCATTTCCAGCGGTGCTGTAAGATTTCCTTTCAAAATATAATCACTTAAGTGAAAAAAAAAAACCTTTTGAAGAAAACCCTCCAGGAAACAAGAGTGAAGCAGGTGGGCGGACGGACACAGGGCTGAGTGGAGTATGGGGCTCTGTTGGGTGGGTGCGTGGGCTAGGGGCGAGCAGGCAGGGGATGGGGGTAGGGAGCGGGACAGGGGTGGGGCCCCCTCTGTTGCTGCTTGGCCCAGCTGGGCCCCCTTGGGTGCTGTCAGGTGACTGAGGCTGCCCTTGGCAGCCTGGGGGCCGATGTGGCTGCAGCCATGCTTGTCTATCCCTAGGCGCCCAGGATCCCCCCCAGCCTCATCTCATGCCCACTTGTGCCCTTGAACCTGGGTCCAGGCCTTTTATTTGCCTGTTAATCTGTCAGCATATTTTTTCATTGGAAAGGTGGCCGGGATGGAGGGTTTTGGGGGAAGTTTGGGGTGCCTTAAGTCAGGAGGGGGCTGCTCCCTGAGCCCTCCTCAGCTGGGGGTCATCTGTCCTCAGACTCACCCGGGCAGTGGCAAAGGCCACCTGTCTTGGGCTGCCTCCCCAGCACCCTCTTGACACAGAGGGTGAACTGAGGCCCACGGTGTGGCCCCTGGCCCAGGATTGCACGGCAGAGGGGACAGGCATGGGGGATAGGCCCTGACCTCTCTGCCCCCGCAAAAGGGTTGTCATGGTTGTGCACAGAGCAGGTATGTGGGTCCAGCTGGCTGACATCCTGATGGCCCGTTGTCTGAGGCCTGTGTGTTAGAACCTGTTCTCCCAGCGCCTTTCCTGACTCAAAGAGTAGAGCAGGAGCGGGGAGGCCAAGGTGCGGGGAGACACTGCCTGTGGCTAGAGCTCACGTCATCTAGATCATGAACCCACATGGGCAGGGTCCAGGATGGACACTCACAGGGGCCTGGACACCTCAAGGTGGGAGGCAAAGAGGGGCATAGACCCAGGCATGGGGGCAGCTCAGGGCCCTGGGCACTGGAGGCTGCAGGCCTGAGTTGGAGTCCTGATGTGGCCGCTCTGCGGTGAGAATGGGGCTCTTGCCTCAGTGTGCCCGGCTGTCACCTCGGCCCTGGGTCTGGTGCAGGGCAGTGAGCAAGGACGGTTAGAGCCCACGTAATGTTTGGAGGAAGCAGCCCAGGGTGCCCTGAGCCCATAGCCTCTGGTGACACTGAGCCCTGAGGCCTCCCCTATATGGACATACCCCGGCCATCTCCTCCAGATCTGAGGCAGCTCCGTCCTGCACAATCACCCGGCATGCGGAGTACAGGTCATTTCCGGGATTTCATGGATATAAATGACTCTGGGGCAGGTCCTTAAACACGGAGCTTGAGCATATGTTGCTGACTGATTTAGGTCAATCCCTGGCAGCAGACTCAGGAGGGCATGGCCCTTGGACCCCCATCTGCCACCCTATCCCCTGCAGGCAAGGACCTTTCCAGAAGGTGGGAGACTCCCTTCCCGGGGCTGGGAGTGCTGCTTGACAAGAAGCTGTAATCCTGCACCTGCTTGGGAGGCCTTGGAGATGCTGTGGGCAGGTGCTGGGTGGGGGGACGGGCTCAGGGGACAAGGGAGGCCACCACTGGGGGCGCCCAGAGGCTCCTTGGCAGCCAGCCTGGGAAATGGGCTGCCCTGAAGATTAATTAACAGAGGAGGTGCATTGTAATAAAGAGCAGGAAGCCACTTGCATTCCTGGCTCTAATCCTCACATGATCAGCCTGGAGGCCAGCATGGGGCCCCCAAGTCAGGCTGACCTGATTCCTTTCCCACAGGTCAGACCTGCACATGGCCTCTGGGACACGTGCATCCCTGGACCCCCCACCAGTGCTCTGCCGAGGCTGTGCTGGGTTCTGGGGGGTCTCACTGCCGTGAGCTCCTGAAGATGCCGCCCTGTATCCTAGGACAACCCTTCCCATCTTGGGGCCCGGAAGGGAGTATCAGGGGCGTATGAGGCCATGCAATGCATGAGTACCCACTGTGTACCAGGCCCTTGCAAGCCATTGCTTCCCTGTGAAGCAGGTTTGGTCATCCTGGGTGAGGGTAGGGGTGGGGACGGGTGGGGGGATCCCATGATGTCCCGTGGTAGTGGTGGTGGCTCCTGGGCCTGGCTGTGTGTCCCGGCATACTGGCTCCAGCCACGGGGTGGTTCTTGGGAGGACTGGGCCCCACACCGGCTCGCGACTGGACCTCAGGTAAGTATGTCCCAGGCCCATTTCCTGCCCCACAGAAATCTCAAAGGTGACAGATGTAGACCAGGGCTGACTTTCCGCGCTGCCGACTGCCTGCCTCCCCAGCCTGTTTCCAGAGCAGCCTTCCCCTTCCTGAGGCCTGCAAGCACCTACTGTGTGTCCGACTTTCACTTAAACCTCAGACAGGGCCTGATGGAGGAGCAGGGGGAGGGGCAGAGCCTATTGTCAGCTCGGGGCTGCACACCCAGGTGACCTACACCCCCTGCTAGGCTCCCCCTCCTCTGTCTGCCACAGTGACCCTACCTCCACCTGCCCCTGGGGGTCTGCGTCCCAGGATCCCCATCCCGTGCACATGGGGTTGCCTAATACTGCTTGCCGTCACCCTCACACCTCCCTAAGTGCGGGCCAGCCCAGTGAGGCTGGGCCCCAGGGAGACCTTGGCAAGAAGGAGCTCCGGCCCAGCTGCTCATTTACCTCAAATGGCAAATAAGCACTTACCAGTGGACAAATCCGTTGGGCAGCAGGCAGAGGAGTCTGTGGGCCACGCCCTCCCAGAGAGTCACATCCCAACAAACAGAAGCCCTGCTGTCCGAGGGCCTCAGTCAGCACCACCCTGCCTCCTGAATGTGGCTAGGTCTGCCCTCCTCCATAGGCCCTGCCTGCGCCCCATCAGCCTCTCCTGGATCATCATTGTCACTTCCTCCACGCTGGTCTCCAGGCTGATCAGGTGAAGATCAGAGTCAGGAATGAGGAAAATCAAAAACAGATCTCTGTGTGGATGAGGGGTCAGAAGACTGGTCCTGGCCACTGCTTGTGGCTGGTGGCCTTGGGCCAGTCAGCCCTTCTCTGTGTAAGTGGGGGTAGTGAGGACACTGTCTCAGACACTGCGTGATGCTCCTGGGGCATGAGCTGTGGGACCTGTCCAACTCGGCCCCTGAACATCAGCACCCTCCATCAGCAGCATCTGCCTCCCGGTGTCCTCCCCGCTCCTATCCGGCCTGGCCATGTACCCACCCCACAGTTCTGGTGAGCTCTGCAGATGCATTGGAACCCACGCACTTAGGTGATCTCTGCTCAGCTGCTCCAGGCACGGGGCAAGGGGACTGGAGTAAGGTCCTTTCTGGGAATGGCAGGATGCTGCTCTCAGGCCATAAGAATGAGGTGCCAGGGGAGGCCTTGGGGCAGCAACCTCCAGCAGGGCAGAACCCCCATGTGACTGGCTTTTGGGGGCAGCTCAGGACAGGTTACGCGGCCTCCTTGTGTCTTCATGTTCAGCATCCTTACGGGCAGGCACAGGGACTGTCGTCCAGGCTCACGGGTGGGAATAGGCCTCTCAGAGGGGCCCGGGACACCCCGCCGACAATATTGATGCTGTTTCCACCCAAACAACCAAATGCCAGATATTAACTCCAGGCTCTGTTGGAAACATGGAGATCGATGCCCACAGAACAGGGAGGACAGACCAGAGATAGGCCTAGCACGGGGGCCTCTCTGCAGGAGGGCCGGCAGGTAAACAAAACTCTCGGCAGGTGGATGTGTCCTGTGGGGGCCCTTCCCCCCAGGGGCGCAGACCTTCCTGATCTCAGGCTCCCGCGTTAAGAGGAGGGACTGGGGGTTTGGTTGTGGCCTTCACTCCCACTAGTACTCAGTGACTATTGGCTCAGCTTCTTCCAGGGATAGCAGTGCGTCCCCTGATCCCAGTACCTTCTGACACCGCAGCTCAGGGCATACAGGGAGCATGCACCTGCTCGCCGGGCTCTGAAGGCAGTGCCCCTACCTGCTGAGAACTGGACATGGGAGGTGCCTAATGCTTGCTTTGGCAGCTGCTGAGGGCCTCCTGCTGGTGCCCTGGGCCTTTGTCCTGCTTGCGGCTTCCAGGCAAGGTCCTTGGCCTCCCTGGGCCTCTGCAGTCCCTACTGCCCATCCAGGGCTCCACTTCAGCAACCCCCAACCCCTCTCTCTGCTCAGGGAGCAGGGGCCGCAGTCAGGAAGGGTGGCAGATGCGGGGCAGACTCTGCCCGACTAGGCTGTCCTGGGGCGGACAGCATCCTGGAGAAGGTGGAGACGGGGCAGGCTTCGCTGTCCGGGGCCAAGGCCTCGGGATGAGTGAGTGTCTTGGGGGTGGGGAAACTGGTTTCTGAGAGGCTGTTGGCCCGGTTGGAGCCCCCTAGCACGTCAGTCCGTGAGCTGGGTATAAGCGAGTGCTATCGACCTAATGTTTGGGTCCCTCCCCAGATACCTATGTTGAAATCCTAACTCCCAGGGGATGGCATTTGGCAGCGGGGCTTTTGGGAAGTGATTAGGTCGTAAAGGGGGAGCCCTTACCAAGGGGATTGGAGTCCTCATAAAAGAGACCCCAGACAGCTGCCTCACTCCTTCCACCACGTGTGGACACACTGAGAAAACCGTCATGGGCCAGGAAGTGCGTCTCACCGAACCACTCAGTCTACCTGGGCCTTGATCTCCGACTTGGGAGCCTCCAGAACTGTGAGAAATACCGCTCGGTTGTTTCTCAGCTGCCCAGTCTTGTATTTTGTTACACTAGCCTGGATAGACGGACGCACTGGGCAGGGGTTTTCCCCTCTCCAGCCCTCCAAGCCTCAGTTTCCCTGTGTGTCTGTGAAACAGTAGTGGGGTGTCTCCTTGTGCACACGCAGCAACACCGGGGTGATAGCACTGTCCGGCCCTGGGCTCCCCAGTCAGGGCAGAGAGCTGCCAGCTCCCGGGGGCTTTGAAAGCTCCCATCCTGCCCGGGCCCCTCCCCAACGCGCCCCAAGACCCACCTGGGCACCTACCCTCCCAGTGTTCCCAGCGTCCTCGTGGGGCTGCCTCCCGGAGCCCTGGAGGCTGACGCTGTCCCATCCACACGGGCCCATCTTCTGCCTCTCCTCTGCCCACCGTGGCCTCTTGGGTCCCAGGGCCCCCCAGCAGGCCCCGGAGGGGGAGTGGTCCCACCTTTTGAGCCATCCTAGCTGTGCTCTCAACCCCTGCCAAAGAGGTGTCAGAATTCACAGCTTTTTGGAAGGGTCTCCTAAACGGTTGTATTTAATCTGGAAGGCTGAGAGGCTCGGGGCACAAGCAACAGTGTGTTAATAATGGCGGGCCAGTGGTCAGTGGAGCCAGCCATCCGCCTCCAAGGACAGGACAGGAGAAGGCATTTGGCCCAGATTTGGAAGGAAGAGGGAGGGGAATGCCTCAGGGCTTGGATGAGATTGAACCCAGCCACAGGGCACCTGTCTGCCAGGCCCTGGCCTCCTTCCAATTTCCATTCTCTATCAGTGGGGATCAGGGCAGTGCAAGCACCGGCCATGCCCCCCACGAAGCTTTAGTGCTTCTCAGAGGCTGTGGGGGACAGGGCTTCCTCCTCCAAGAAGCCTTCCAGAGACATCTCCAGACCTGGGCCTCCGTGCTGGTCTGCCCCTCTCTCGCCATGGACCCTGGGTTGGTGAGGAATCCCTCTAAGCCCCAGTCAGGCCTTGGAGGGGTCTGTGCTTGTGCCAGGAGCCCCTTCCTGCCCCTGATCCTTGGGTGCTCCCTTTGTGGCCAGGGCCATCTTTCGAGTCCTTGCCGCGCTCCTCGCCCCCAATCTGGCTCCTCTGCTTCCTTGCCCAAGGGCTGTGGGCCAGCCTGGCAGGACCACCATCTTTGGGAGCGTGGGAAAGAAACTAGTTTGTAAGAGCCCACTGCCTGCCAGGTGCACACCACCTCCTCCAGCCTCTCTCAGCATCTTGCAGGCGGGGAGGCTGAGGCTGTGAGGGGCAGTGGCCTGGAAAGGCCGCACGGCCACCCTGGGCCACCTTCCAGCTCACACTGGCACACTGGCTTCTCCAGGGATGGTACCTCCAGACAGTGGGGCTTCAGGCCCTTTCCGGCCCCAGGGAAGGAGAGCAGGAAAGCCACGGGGCGGGGATGGACGTGAACGCAGACCCTCTCCAGGGGAGGACTAGGTCAGGGTGGCCTGTGGCCAATGCATTGCTGAGACGTCAGGTTACAGCCCTGTGTCACCTTCAGAGGGAAGGAGTCCATCTGTCCTCCTCCTTGGCCGTGGTGCCCAGTGGCTTCCCTGACTGGGCTTGGCGGCGGTCTTTCCCGGCCAGCACTGGGTGGGCTGGGAGCACCCACCACCCAGGTTCTCGGTTTGCTCACTCCCTGCCTCCGCCAGGGGCTCCCTCAGAGGGATCTCTCTCATCATGAGCCGGAGAAGCTCCACCACAGGCCCCGGGCCTCTCGAACTCGCCTCTGTGAACTTGCCTTCCGTGTCCTGGTCGCCTCACTTCCGCCCCTGCCTTTCTCAGTTGGCTGATCCTACTGTTTGATTCTGTGCTGTGTGTGGGGCAGGGGCCTGGATGTCTCCTGAAATGAGTTTCTTGGTGCTGTGTGGGCCAGGGACTGCCTGCCCCTCTAGCACCCTGATGGGGTCTAGCCAGAGCCTCCTAGCCTCCTGTCCTATAGGCCCAGCCTCTGGGCCCATTGGGGGCCTCCTTCTGTCCTTGACCTAAACTCCAGGGCGGTGGCATTCCTGGGGGGCAGCAGCAGCTCTGGAGCTGATTCCCTCGAGGCAGTGGGTGTGTCAGACCTGGCTCTCCCCAGCTCTGACTGCAGTGACAGTCCATTGGTCACTCCAGAATCTGCCCTGGTAGCAGGGCTTATATCCCAGAAATCCACAGATGCTCCAAATCAAAGCCCAGCTCCTGCGGGTTGTGAAGCATTGACCAGAACCTCACACTGGCCGGGCATAGGGCTTGCCACGCACCACGGTCATCCATGAAGAAGTCTCATGGGTCAAGTGCAGCCCTCTCCCGGGGCAAGGGGGTCTCCTCGAGATGGATGCTCTGCTTCCTTGCCCAGCGAGCGTCACGGCTGCTGGCCCAGGCCCAGAGCCAAGACAGGTGCTCTGTGTGGATGGGAAGGTGCCCCTCTACTGCCCACCCATCCCACCTCCCAACCCTCTTGGGGCTTTTGCAGAAAGTATTCCTGGAGCGAGGGGCTTCTGCGGGGGAGACATAACCCTGGATTGCCTTGGCTACTTGGAAGCTCAAACCCAAACGAGCACACAGCCTTCAGGGAATAGGACATTAGGATGTCCAAGACACGGGGTGCACCGCCTGGGCTGGACTGTTGGGTGGGGGCAGGGCGGCTACTCCCTGGTTGCTTGGCCTCCATTCATCAGCTTGAAGCTCCCCCCTCCCCAGACTTTGAAGCTGCAGTAAATATTGATTCTGGCAAATTGATGCATTTCTGAGGACCTAGCTCGATAGCAAAGTTACAGGATCAGGGCAAAGTCATCCACGCACCCAACTCCAGCATCACTAAGAGCCTGGCCACATTTCCAGGGGGCCAGTGCCAATGGCTGGGGCCACCTGAGGGGCTTGGCTGACACCAGCTCCTCGACCTCAGCTGACCATGGCTGAGGGGTTGTCCCCATGCTTGCCAGGGCCTTCCTCATGCCAGGCCATCTGAGCATCTCATGAGTACTTGTGTGCCTGGTGGCCCGGGTCCAGGCCAGGGCAGAGCCCCTTCCT
Source organism: Leptonychotes weddellii (assembly GCF_054177405.1). NCBI lineage: Eukaryota > Metazoa > Chordata > Mammalia > Carnivora > Phocidae > Leptonychotes > Leptonychotes weddellii. The sequence goes on from NC_138381.1 coordinate 57,255,338, forward strand.
CAGGGCTCTCTCTGCAGCCCTTGCTCTCCTTCCCCTTGCGACATGCCCCTGAGATGGGGAGCTCACCCCCTCCTAAGCTGCCTCTTCCATCTCCACCCCCACCAGCACCTCACCCTGGCCCCAGACCTACAGAGGTGGTACCCTTTCCCACCAATGCACACTCCAGGAGGTGGCCTCTGCCTGCTCAAGGTCACTCTGGCCATTTCCCCCACAGCTCTGCGGTCGCCACCTCATCTGGCCCCTCTAGCTCTCTGATCACTTCCGCTCTCAATCAGTCTGGATCCCTGACTGGCTCACGGGGTCCCTGGGGACCTCATTGTCCCTTTCCACTTTTGCACATGGTGCTCCCCCTGCTTGGAGCTCTCGTCCTCCCTCCTCTGAGGGACCATTCAACAACCATCCATCTTTCCTCCGAGCTCCCACCTGCCTGGAACTGTCTTCCCTGGAGGGTGAGCCTGGGGGCCCAGGGCCCTCAGAGGACACCCTCTGCGTCCCTCTGGAGGGAGGGGCTGAGCAGGATAGCTCCAGGGACAGTGTTTGGGTGTTTGGGCACCTGCCCATCCCACTCTGTTTCATGGATAATTCTTCCCTCCCCCCACTGCTCCCCCTGATCTGGTGCCCCACTCACCCATCATGTCTTATGTCTCCAGTCCACTCTGCCTCTCTCCCTTCTTCTAGAACTTCAAGGCTAGTTCTGGTGCGCTCTGGTGGGTGGCTTTATTTATGAGATTTTGGGACATGCAGATGTGATGTTTCCAGCTAATAGCCCCAAATCACCCGTGCTGCCCCATTAGCAGGGAAACCGGCCTGTGTACATTACGCACTGCCTAAGTGGGAGCCAATGCAGTGGTTTTATGACCCCATAAAACTTTGGGAGTTTATTGCTATTGAACAAACATGTAATCCGATGCTTCAAGTTCAATATATGTAGCCAATGGCATCCAGAGCCGGCTGCATCTGTGGCTCTCACGGACGGGCCAGTGGGCCACGCAGGCTGAGCCACTGAGACATCCAGGGGCTTTGGAGCCGATCAGTGATTGATTGGCCGCAGGATGGGGGCAGGATTTATGGTGGCCATGCTGGGGCCTGTCCTCCTGCATACTGAACAGCCTAGAGGGCAGGCAGAGGAGAGAGTTAGCCACCAGGGATCTGAGGCTCATTGGCAGAGGGTTGGACCACAGCCCTTAGGCAAGGGGCTGGTTTGGGGATGCTGAGGCAGAGGCCACAACAAAGGGAATGTTTCACTCCCAAAAAGTGGTGATTCCAGCGGAGCTCCTGGCAGGGAGGGGCAAAGGAACAGGCTGGATGCTGGATGCTAGTGATGCTGGAGTTGGGTGCGTGGATGACTTTGCCCTGATCCTGTAACTTTGCTATCGAGCTAGGTCCTCAGAAATGCATCGATTTGCCAGAATCAATATTTATTGCAGCTTCAATAAAGGAGGGGCCATTGGCTATGCCTGACACACCAGAGGCTCATCCACCCGTCCCTTCGTTCATCCACCTGTCCACCCACCCAATCATCCACCCAACCATCCCACCACACATCTGTCTGTCCATCTATCTATCTATCTACTGCCTAATCGTCCATCTGCCCATCCATCCATCCACCCATCCATCCATCCATCCATCCATTGCTCTGTCCATCCTTCCATTCATCTACCTGTCCACTTAACCATCATCCACCCAACTATATGCTCATCTACTTGTCTGTCTGTCCACCCATTCATTCATCCTCCACCCATTTGCCCACCTGTCCATTTGTCCTTCCCCCACATAGCTGCCTCTCACCCAGGGATTGTGCTGTCCCCCCCAGAGATGACCCAAGCCTGGGAAAGCCTTGCGGACCTACATCACCATGCAGAAATGCTGACATTTTGCTTTGGTCTCAGTCAGAGCCCCCATGCTCTCTTGCCTTGAGCTTCACCCCCCAGGAACCTCCTCCTCATGTCTGTATTCTTCATGTATTTCATCTAAATAATGGAGACCCCCGTGGGTTAACGGTGGTTTATTTATTTCCTCCCGATTTTGGTGTGTGCACACACACTCTTTATCCTCAGTTCATGTGTGACTCTGGGCTTGTCTGGTCTTCGTTTTCACTTTGTATGGTTGGGTATACTAGCTGTTTCCACCTTTTCTGCAGTGACAAGTAAATGCTGTGGCCGCACTGAGTCCACACAGATGGGTCTGCCCCTCTGAGTCACACCCCATGAGCACAGATTCCAGGAAGGGGCTGGGAGTCCTCATGACTCAGGGCCCCAAGCACCTGGCCCGCTGAAGCTGCCTTCGGTGGACAAGGGGCTTCTGCGGTACTTGGCCAGAGGGGCTAGGGCATTCAACGGGGCTCGTCTTCGGCGTGTTGCCTCGTCTGCAGTTTGCTCAAGTCCTTGGTGTTTTGGCTTTGGATAGTCTCATGTTATGTTAATGGTATTAATTTTTTGTCATGTTAGTGTCAAAAATTTGCCCGATTCATCGCTTTTCTTTGAACTCTACGGTTTCTTCTGGAGCCACCTGAGAATTTAGCTTTCACGCAAAGTGTACTTATCTTCGCCTTTGTTCTTAGAAAGTTCTTTCCCACGGGGGATTTGGTCAATATTTGCCTGCTTACTTCCGCTTCCTTTCAATGGTTTCAGCTCTTTTCTGTCTGCAGCACCTTACCCTTCAGTCCACATCTGCGGGCCCTGCATGCCCTCCCTCCCCACCTTCCTGCAAAATTGTTCTCGATAGCCTTGGTGCCGTGGCTACTGAGGGGACAGACCTGACCCTGGCCTCCAGAAGGGCAGGTACCTCAGCGCAGATGTGCAAAGCAAAGAAAGCAGGTGTGGAGTCAGGGCTGAGGACGGGGAGGTCTGAGCTGGGGGCTGGAGGAGAGGGTGGCCGAGTGAGTGGGGGATGCCGGAAAACTCTTGTTGGAGTGATGACTGGCGGGTGGTGGTGGTGCAGGACTTGGCCAGGTAGTGGAGAAGTGGACAGTGCTCTGAGGAGACCCATTTTGTCCCTGTGTCAGGCGTTGGGAACACCTGGAGCAGGGGGTAGGGCAAGAGAGGGAAGCAGGGAAGTGGCAGAGTGGGGCAGGGGCTGGACAAGAGGCCGCTGAAGGCAGATCTCTGTCCTGTGCCCAGAGCAGCCATGGGTCCTGCTCGTTGGCCACCACTGGAACGCCGGATAAAACCTTCACAGCCCCGGAGTGCGTTTGATTTAGAAAGCTATGAGGTGGCCTGCGCAAGGACGCGGGGGGCCCAGCAGTCCGTTCTGTGCCACGAAGGTCTGGCTCTCAGTGCGGCTTGCTCAGGTCTGTGTGGATCTTGCTGCTTTAGCCGCCCCCCCTCCATATGCACTGACGCTTGATCCCCTCACCCTTGAAGGGCAATCGAGTCAGGGAAGTTGATGTAATGAAGTTGACAGAAGGCACGTTTGTGCTCCGGGATGCCAGGCGGTTGGGTCAAGGGTGCTCTCTTGAAACGAGCTCTCCCTGATGGCGGTTCCTGCTGCAGCCGACCTTGGCAGGCTGTAGGACCTGGGGGTGGGGGGGGCAAGCATGCAAGCAGAGCAGGAGGGAGGCCCCTTCCTGCCCCTTGGCAATGAGGGCAGGTTAGAGGAAGCCTGGAGCCCGTGCCTTCAGCCCCAGCCGACGGGCGGTGAGGGACGGGCGAGGCAGGCCGTGCCCCCTCCAAGGGAGAGGCTCTGGAAGAGTGAGCTGATGGAATGTGGAACAGGCCCCCAGGAGTGAGCTCCTGTCCTGCAGTCCCGCCAGGTAGACTTCCAGGGGACACTGTGGAGGCATTACCAAGTCAGGCATGGCCCAAGGGGCACAGGTGGGGACGAGACTAGGCCTGAGCACAGATGGGACAAGATGGGCCCTAACTGTGGTGGATGGGCCTGGTCCTTGGCCAGGGTCAGGTGGAGGGTCGGTTTGGCTGGCCACAGAAAAGGAAGAGACTTGGAGGAATCAGGCTACAAAGCCCCACGAGTCCCTGATGTGGCTGGACACTGCTCAGATATCAGCACTGGCCACATTAACAGAGGCTGGGGCCTGGAGGGAGGGAGGGGACAGGTCTGTAGGGTGGGGAGGAGCCTGAAGCTGGGGCAGAAGCAGGTACCAGGTGGTTGGTACCAAAGCTGGGCGTGGGCCCGGCGGCTGCCTGGGATACAGGACGGTGGATGAGGAAGGCCAGGTTTCAGGGGCACCTGGTGTCGAGCGGGCTGTGTTAGGAGCTCGAGGTAGTTTGCAGAGTTGGATTGGCTGTGACACAGGCCTGGGACAGTTGCTGGTGTACCCAACCTGCAGGGCTGCGAGACAGAGTCAGAACCAGTGCCTTGAGAGGGACCCAGTGAGCAGGCCAGCATGGCCACTGGGCTGGGGGCTGGTGGGGGAAGACGCTGAGGCCCCCGCCTGGCTCTGGGTGTCCCTCACCCTGCCACCCAGCCTCTCTCTGTGCAGTAGCCTTGTGGTTACAGCTGGAATGCAACCCCATTAGCTCTGGGGCGGGGCAGGAGCTACATCCAGAGGATTAATGGTCAGAGGGGAGGGACTGCTCCACTTCCCAGCCTTGTCGAGGTAATTACCAGTCTCGATTAGCACTTGACCTGTGGCCTGCACCGGGCGCCTGTCAACTCGTTACTGCTAATTGTGGGGACTGGTGGCACCTCTGCCCTCATTACCTGGGTCTCAGCCTCTGCCCCATTGAAGCCAGTGGGAGTGGGGAGTGGGAGGGGAATGCCCACCAGGAGCTGGAGCTCCAGTCGGGCCGTGCCTCCTGGCGGGGCCTCCAGCTGCCGAGTCCCCGCAGCTGGGCCAGGCCCCTCTGCTCTGCATGCATTTTAGTCCCCTGGCCTGGAATCACCAGGATTCTTGGAGCTCTGTCTCACCAGGCAGCCAAGGGGTCTAAGAGTGGGCCCCTGGGTAGGTCTACCGTGTGGTAGGGTCCACAGGGTGGGCATGACTCTGACAAGGGTGGGATCCACTCCCATGGCTCTGCCCTTGCTCCCCACTCCACACCTCCCTGGCCCACCTTGTCTTGCTGCCTTGTGATTGCTCCCCTTTGCTCACACTCCACATCCTGCAGGGGCCACCCCGAGTCCTGCCGAGATGGGGGGGTCATGGACTCGCTCAGTCAACAAACTCTCTCCTGGCTATGCAGAGGGGCAGGGGCCTGACCTGGACCTTCGATGATGTCACTGTCCATCTGTTCTTACTGGGACAGGTGCCTTGCTAGAGGCGCAGGGCTGCGAGTGCTCCTCCAGGGTGGCCCGGGGAAGGTGCTGGTCCTCTCTGGGCGGCCCCCCAGGCTCTGCAGCTCACCATGGTGGCGGACGGCTCTGCTCTTGAAAGGTGTGTCTGGGACTGCCTCTTCCACCACGGGTGGCCAAGGTCACCTCCATGGTCATCCTGGGTATGGCCAGGGGCCTGCAGACAGGGCCCACTGTGTGCCCCAGATGTCCTCCGCCCTCACTTGCCTCTGCAGGTCCTGCACCTGGGCTCCTTGCCTGCCTGGCCTCCCCTGGGAGCCGCCGGACTCTGTGCTTCACCTGGGCCATGCCCAGGAACCTTCCACCGGACACAGATTTAAACACAGCTCCTGAGACCCGTTCTCGGCCGGAATGTCACTCTGGCTAGCAGTTATGGGTGGACCTCGCCTCAGCACGGGGACCGAGACGCAGCGCACCCAGCTTCGTTTCCACTGAGTTAGGGGTTTAATAGACCTAAGCAGGCCGCCGGGGACGCTCCTCGCTGGCTCGGGGGCCCGGGGGCCGGGGGCCGGGGGCTGGGGCCGGGCTGTCACAGCCCAGGCGCCTGCCTACTCCCTGTTAGCCAGCGGAAGCAAGCCGAGTGATTTATCTTCCCCGACTTTACGAGGTCCTAACAGAGAGAAGGCTGAGAGGCAGCAGCTAAATAATTGATGGCCCTCCCTCACTCGGGGATCAGCCAGGGAGGGCTAGGGTATGAGGGGAGGGGGTGGCTGGGTGCTGGCCACAGAGAGCCGGGAAACCAGTGGGGGCACTGGGGGACCGCAGTGGTCACAGACACCTCGGGGCAAGTGTACCCAGGAGCAGAGCTCAGAGATTCCAGGGCCAGCTCACCTCCAACTCCCCCACTCACGCCCTGTCCACACAACCCAGCAACCTCACAGCTCTGTCTGTTCCTTCTGCTGCCTGCCCCTTGCCCCTTTGGGCTGGATGTGGTCCCCGTTCGGCCTCTGGGCTCTGCTCTCAGCCAATGAGCCGTGGGAGATGAGTGGAGGTAGGGGATTTGGGGGTGGGCTGTGGCACTCTGAGCACCCCTTTCCCTGACAGCCTCAGCTTCCCTCTGAGGAGCACCCCCTCATCTGCCAGACACATCTGTCCTCATCCCCTATATGCTCTCTCTTCTCTGTTTCTTCTTGCCCCTTATTCCATCTCCAGCAGCGGGGTACCACTCCCTGGCCCAAGGATGCAGGTGGGCCAGGGACAGGGTGGAGCGCCCCCGAGAGCCCTCCAGGTGGGGATGGGGCACGGTGCTTGGATCTGGAGGCAGGAGGGACACCTGCCAGGCCAAACGGGCTGCCAGGTTGGAGCCTAGACCACCGTGAGGCCTGGACATGCCCCCTCCTTGAGCGTTTCTTTATTGGTAATGGGGGTGTCCGTGACAACATGTTTGGCCACGCCAAGGTGGCATTCCTCCAGGAAGGGAGGTGCTCGCAATCCCCCCCACCCTACCTCCTGCTCACTTTACTCTTCCCAAACCAGCCAGGATTTTTACAGTGGAGGGATTTTATTAGTATTTTTATCAAATAAATGTTTGCTATCCTCCCTTGTGGCTGGCCCAGGGTTGGGGGGTCACAAGTGGGTTACTTCCTGTGGCACCAAGGGCAGGGACCTGGGGAGGGTGAGGGAGAGAGGCCTCCCCACCCCGGAACTACTGCCAGGAAGAGCCATGTGGCTCCACAGCTCACCCAACAGGCCCTGCCTCAGTGTCCCCTGTAGGCTCAGACCTGTGCTCAGGGCCCTTGGACCAGGTCTGGCCTCTGGGACCTCTGCCCCTCTGAGGCTTTCCCAGTTGCTGGCGTGGGTGTGACAGGCGGGCAGCCGGCTCACAGGCACATGAAGTGACCACCACCACATTCTTCTCCCGTGGGCAGCCTTGGGGCCCACTGGTGGAGACCTGTGTCTGCTCCTCGTGGAACCTGGAGCGCACAGCCGAGAAGGTGTTTACAGGGTGGGCGGAAGCCTGAGCTGAGGTAGATCAAGCCCTTGAGTTTTTCAGTGAACACTTGCTTGGTGCAGTTTTTCCTCCGTCAAACTCCCGGCCAGCAGCCAGGCACCCTCTCGGCCCAGCGTAATCTGCTGAGCCCTTGCTCAAATATAAGCAGCTTTGCCTCTTTCTAAACACAACTAATCCAATTTGGGTTTTGGGGGTTGGAGGTGGGTAGCGCCAGCCACTGGATGGTCCTTGGAGGATCTGTGGTTGGGGCTGAGGCCGGGATTGGGGCTGCGAGGGTGGGCTCTGGGCAAGGGCCACTCTGTGCCTTCACCCCCACCTTGTCCCCCTCTCCGTCTGTCTGTCCACCCTGGATGAGAACCAGCACAGTGCACGGTGCAGCCCTGTGGTCCGGCCACCGGGACACCAGACCCAGTGCACCCCGTTTCCTGAAGGACCGGTGAGAGCCAGGAGTGGGGTGGGACTTGTGCTGTGGGATCTCAGCCTCACTGGGGGGCCAGGGCAGATTCCTCTCAAACCTGAGACCTCAGCTGAATCCCCCCACCCACCCACCGTGCCGGCACTCCCAGGATCTGCCTGTCCCTAACTGCCCGCTCTGGCCTCAGCCCCCTGCCCACCCAGCCCAGCCTGCCGCACCCAGAGGACAAAGAGCCCCCACGGGCCCCTTGCTGCTGGGTTGTGCTCCAACTGGGGCCTGTGAGGGGCCCTTGCCCTGGGTTTTGCTAGCCCGTGGCAGAAACCACAAAACTAACCAGAACACGCACAGCTCCCAGATGACGGATTCAATTCAATTCCACAAATATTGACCACCATCTAATCCACTCGTCCTCCAGCGCTGGCTTGTTCCTCTGAGGTTCCCAGCTCGGCAGCCACAGCGGCTTGCTTAATCCGGTCCCCAACAATGTCACTGGGTCACAGTGAGGGAGCTGAGGCTCTGCCAGGCCCCCAGCAGGTGGGGGCCGGGGGGGGTCAAGAAGGGGCCGAGAAGGGGAGGGTTCAGGGGCACTGTGCCTCTGTCACGCCTTGTGCTTATGGGCCACTGCATGGTGGAGTCTGAACTGGGTCCGCAGAGGGCCTGGAGTCTGGTTCCTGGTCAGCTAGACTCAGGAGGGACAGCCATGTCCCGTCTCAATGGCCCTCTGGCTCAGCGCTTCTCAGGTTCTTGTTCTCTGGACTCACCTGGGCGATGCCTCCTACCTTCCCAACCGAGGCTGAGGCCGTCACTTACGCCTTAGAGAGAGTGAGCTGCTGGAGTGGCCCCCGACAGGCAGGGCCTGGGCTTTGGGGTGGCCTTGCAGTGGGCCTAGACTGTACTCATGTGGGGAAGAGAGGCCCCAGGACGGCCCCTGCACCTCAGCAGTCCTGCCCCGGTAGTCAATCTCCGCTGGGCACTACAGCTCCATGGTGACCCTGGGCACCAGGAAATTGATCAGAATTGGAACTGATGGATTAAAGTAGAACCAGGAGAATTGATTTTTCTCCCTGGGCACTTAAATGCTGCTCTCAATCAGGTGATCAACTCCTGGGCAGGGGCGGCCCTCGGGACAGAGGTGGGAGTGAGGGGGTGGCCCTGGGGACAGAGGTGGGCTCATGCTCCTGCCCAGTCTCTGGGAGGAATCTTGTGTCAAGTCCCTTCTCTGCCTGTGCAGGGACCAGAGGCTGACTCCCTCCCCTACCGGCTGTGTGAACAGGCCAATCCTCTCCCCTCTGTGTCTTGGTGGCCTAAGTGCAAGCCCAGGGGAGCCAGTGACTCATTTCTC
>NC_138381.1:57264792-57280627 GCF_054177405.1 Leptonychotes weddellii
CCCCCCCCCCCCCCCCCCCCCCGCGCAGCCTTTCTTGCCTGGCGGGCCCCTGGCCGCTGCCGCCCGCCTCGGGGTGTGAGATTTCACAGTGGCGTTCTCCTTGCCAGTTTGTGTCTCACGTAGGGGATGTTTCCATTTTTACAGCAGAAAGCAGCGATTCCAAGCGCCTCAGCCACAGCCAGAGTGCGGCAGCCCCCCGGGGAGCTGCTGCCGCGTCAGGTGCTTTGGGGGGAGCAGGCTGCTCTGCCAGCCATGGCCCTAATTGCTGTCACTCAGGGAGCCGGCTCCAGCCTGGGGCGGCACAGAGTGACAGGGACCACACGGGTGGGCAGGAGCCCGAGGAAGGGTCTCCGGGGTAGGCACAGCTGCTGGGGTGGGGCAGGAGCTGTGCCTGCAGGACACACGTCCTATGGGGTGGGCGACAGCCCCAGGTTGAGCGGGCATCAGCCCAGGGGGGTTGGAATCCAGGCATTGCTCCCGCCAGTCTCGTGACCCTGGGCTCGGAGCCTGACCCTCGTAGCCTGTCCCGGGGCTGCTGGTGGAGGGACCAAGGTGGCTGGCTGTGGCTCCGTCACCTCCCGCCCTTGCTTGGGGCTGGGCTCCCAGGAACCGCTGGAGCACAATGAGGACTGTTAGGAAGGTTTTCCCAGAAATCTTTGCTGCCCACGGCACAGCAGGTCCGTGGGCTTGATGTCCAGAGGTCTCATGAGCCAGCGTGAACTCCACTCTGCCCCTGAGGCTTAGAAGGGAAAAGGACAGAAAGGGGGCAAACTGCATGCTCTGCGATTTACAACAAAATGATAAGCATTCTTGGGAAACAGGAGGAGGATTTGGCTCTACGTCATCAGAGCTGTGCACCTTAAAAGAATAGGGTGCTGTTGGGCCCATCACATCGGTGGCTGGGGCAGGGGGACACAGCAGTTCTGAAGGAGCATCGCTGACCCGGAAGCTCTGGGGGCATCACCAGCTCTGCAGTCCCGCAGGGAATGGGGTGGGAGGCAGTGGGTCCCGGCCCAGGGGGAGCCTGGGCGAGTTGCCGGACTGTGCCTTCCCCTGATCCACGCCCGACCACTGGACTGTCTCCAGAGTCTCCAGGCAAGGAGCGGAGGGTAAACTGAGACATCGAGGGCCCAGGGTGGGCACAGGCTGTGGGTTGGCATGAGGAGGAGTGTCCAGCTGGGCCCTGCACCTTCTCTCTATCTGCGGGGCACGATGGAGATCAGGACAGCCCGGCTTTGGCTGGTTCCAGGGGCCCAGATCCTGGGTGCATGGCTGGGGCGTTACCTGAGCTGTTGATCTGTAAGGCAAGAGGAATGTCTCCGTGCTCACAGCAGCACCTGTGAGTTCTTATGCATGGCAAGGTGGGTGCAGAAGGGTCCACATACATGGGATCGGGGCCCGAGGGAATGGTGCTGGCCCCGGGTTCCCCAATAGTCCACGATGGCTGTGGAACTGAGTCTAGGGGTAGCTGGGTACAAATCCCACCTCCCGCACAAAACAGCCCTGCTATCTGGGGCCATGCTGCCCTCTGGTCTTGGTTTCCTTCTGGCACCTGATCCTCTGGGCCCAGCTCTGGTACCCCACTGGGGTCATGTGTTGGCAATTTCTGGATTTCCTGTCAATAAACCCACTTACAGCCACCCTTGTCTTCACACGGAAGGGATCCTGCCATGGATCATGAACCTCACCACGGTTTCTGGCCTTTGTTGGAGATTCTGAAAATTGGGGGTCCCTCTGAGGCCCCATAGAAACTTCTGGCTCCTTGGTCAAGGCCTCCAACCCCCTAGCCTCAATTTCCCCTAATAATGGCACCTAATATCCATGTGGGGGAGAAGATTGTGCTCTTCTGCTCTCTCCAGGCTTCTAGCTTCTGTCCATCCTATGTCTCTGTCCCCAGCAAGTGAGTGGCTCTTCAGGGGGATCCGGGACCTGCTTCACTGGTGGGCAGAGCTGCTATCCTCCAGGGTGGGTGCCCTGTCTTGGGAGTGCCCTCCTTCAGACACAGGAAGTGCCTGTCCTTTCCTAAGTAATAGAATCCATCCCTTGAGTGCTTCCTGGGGCCCACCTACTTCTGCCTGCCCCTGACACCCTGAGCTTGAACTTGGGTGTTGGTTGAGGAGGGCCCTGCCTGGCCCTCAGCTCCCTGCAGCCTGGCACTGGGCATGAGTGCCCTGCCAGTGTGGGGGCTGCTTTGGCCTCGGCGCATTTAGGAATCTGTTCCCATGGTGTACCACATGTCTGATGACGTGAGGACTTGGGGCAGAGCTCTTCAGAGACTGGTCCTTAGGGCGGGCGCCACAGTTTGGATGTCTACATACATGTGCCCACATGCTCACGTGCATGCACACACACTTACGTACATACGTCCACACTTAGACCAGCACACACTAGTTTGCACGTGCGCACGCACGCGCGCGCGCACACACACACACACACACACACACGTGGTGCTCATGGCAGAGAGGCCAGATGAGAGATGTTGGCCAGCTAGGGCCTAGGGAAGTCAGGCCTGCTGGCAGGCTGGGCCTGGGCCTTGGACCCTCCGGGTACCTGAGGGGGGGCTCTCTTTGGAGGCAGGGAGCCAATGGGGCCAGGATTTGGATCTGAGCTGGGGATTCGAATCCCAGCTCAGGGCCAGGGGTGTCAGACAAGTCCTTTCACCTGACACATGGGGTCCCACTACCCGGGGTGCAGGAGACACAGAGGAGATGCATCAGGCCTGTGGAATGCTGTGGGCCACTGCCTTGCACCACGGTCGCGGGCTGGCCGAGGACCCATGAGCCCAGGAATGGCAGTGTCTGTGGATGAGTCTTGCCTGTGCCTGGGAGTGCACCCATGCCCAGCAACGCCAAGGGGCTGAGGCCCCTGGGTGCCACTGACCACGGCGAGCCCTGGGCTGCAGACTCAAGGACTGCTCCAGGTCGGTCCCCAAAGCCCTTCAGATGCCACTCCAGGATTCCAGGCTCCTCTGCTGTCTACCAAGCCACCCTGTGGGTAAGGAGGCCAGTTGAATGGGGCCTCACCTGTGCCCACCAGGCCCACAGACCTGCCCCCGCTCCCAGAGGGCCACCCGACAGCCGGAGGGGCCTGCACCCCGCTCTCCTGGCTGGTCTCCCTGCATGTGCTAATGGTCGTGTAGGAGCCTCTTCCACTGCCCCTGAGACCCCTCACGGGGACTGACCACCGAGAGGACAGCTCTGGGAGGTTCCCGGGGGCAGCTGCGGTGCCACATGCAGGGAATGGCAGCTTGGCTCTCGCTGTCCCCTGGCCTGTGCTGCCCACTCACACCCCAAAGCCATGGCTCACACCCAGCTCTGGCCCATAGGCTACCCTATCCCTCAACCTGGGTCCTGAGAGTCACCCACATCCTCGGTTTCAGCGCACTGGGGCTTCGGGCCCCCCAGTCCACTGCAGGATCCTTTGCTGGCACACTCGAGCTCCCATCCCATCCTGGGGTGAGGGCAGAAGTGGGGGGCAGGGGCACACACCCACATCTGCTCCTGCCCTCTCTGCATGAAGACACGTGAGGCCTTCCCTAACACCCCACCCTGCCCTGCACTGCTCTGCATCCACCCCAAACCCCCGCCCTCGGCCCCTCCTGGCCCTGGTGCCCCTGAGCGCCCCACAACCGTGCGTCCCAAACCTCCAGTTGGCCTGCTGCTTCTCTGAGGACATGGCTTCCTGGTTAGTACCTGCCCAGTGTCCAGTTAGGCCACTGCCTCAGCCGCTCCTACACCATCCTGCCTGCCACCATCGCGGAGACGGATTCTCTTGTCTGTCAAGCCCAGAATGGGGAGACCCCCCAGGGAAATTGAGGCTGTGTAGCTTCCCTGGTAACCACTCTACTCAGCCTCCCATGTCCTTGGCCTCAGAGACGTCCTCCACGCTAGACAGATGTGCCAGGGTTCAGGGCTGCTGGGTCCTCCCAGTGTGATGGGCAGTCCGGCTCAGCGTAAGGCCACAGTCACAGGGACGCTGGGCTCAGTGTGCCCCCACAGCCTCCCACCTCCTCACATGGACACTTCTGCCTGGTAGAGCTCTCAGCACCCTCCCAGCACCCCTGCATGCCCACTGCAGTCTGCGCCACTCTGGGGAGCTGGTGGTCCCAGCGAGGCCCCGGAGCCCAAGGGGGAGGGCTGCTTGCCCACCCTCTACACTCAGGTCCCCGACTCCTGGGTGAGGGAGAAGCTGGCCCAGAGGGATGGGGCCCACCGTGCCCCTGCACATCCCTGCAGCTAGCTGCCCACAGCTTGTGACACCCCCTTCCATTGTCCCTGTTGTCATGAGCTGTTTTAAATCTAGGTTTTATGATTATTCTGCTCTGGCAAAGCCAACAGACCAGGAGACGACTGTCATTGCGAAGATAGTGGGTTACTCACAGATCCTAAGAGGAGGGGGCATGCCAAGTTCCAGGGAGCCACGGGGCAAGGTGGGTCGGCAGGCGGCTTGGGAGAGGGACACTGTGGGCAGGAGCCTTTGTTGTGGTTTCTGAGGGAAGGCTGCGGGGCAAGCAACCTAACGACTGGCTAGTTTGAATGGTTTCGGCGCTCTGGGCCGTAGGGGCTGTCCCTGGTTGTCTGCTACGTGGCCCTGGGTGATTAGGACACGTAGGCAGTGGCCCAGAGTGTGGAAGCCATGGAGGAGGTAGTTGGGAGTGGACTCTGGATTGGTTGGTTTGTCTGTGGAATGTGCGCTTGAGGATGAGTTGTTTGCTCTCTAGGGATTGGCTAAGCCTGGCAGGGGCAGTCCCTCCAGGGGCAGCAAGGACCTGAGATGTCAGAGCACCAGAACACAGAAAATAAAAGGCATGGTTAACAGTGTACGAGCTGGGCAGGCCCAGAGCAAGGGGGATGGCCCCTAGCAAGCCCCCTTGTCTGCAGAGGAATCCCAGGGCCCACCCTCCCTGCCTGCCCCACGGAGCCATCTAGGCCTGTCACCCACTAGAGTCCCTGGGACCCAGACACCTGCCTGGGTGGGGGTGGGCAGAGCCCCAAGAAGACTGGCCCTTTGTCCCAGGCTGGGTCCCTCCTGGGAGCCCATCTTCACATGGTTCTTGTGGCCTTTCATTACAATTTTTGTTTGGGGAAAATTTAAGAGTATGAGAAGGGGGAGCCATCCCTTTTGGAGGGGACCTCTCAGACATGGGCATTTTCTCTTTTCTGTTCTCTGGCGTTATCCCCTGGGAAAGCCCTCTCTGCCCCATTAGCTGCGGTGGCCTCGAGTCCAGGCCCTCAGGAGGTAAGTCCTGGCTTGTCCTGCTGCTTCCCTCTCGACACTACCTGCCTGGCACTCCTTCGCCAATTCTGCTGAGGCTGCATAGGCAGCCCTCCATGGCTTTGTCCCTGTCCGAGGACATCTGCCTTCCAGAAGGACAATGTGAAACACCAACATCATTCATGACCGGTGCTGGGTCTTGCTTCAGTCGTCCAGTTTAATGGGCCCCATTTTATGCTCTTTTCTTCCCCTTCCCTTTTTTTTTTATAACTAAAATGATCCATTTATTGAGTTAAAGATTGCATATTCAGAACATTCACTCGTTAGGTGATGCTGCATAGTAAATCTTAGAATGAACCAGAGACCTATTTTTATATATTAAAAAAATTCAATAGCATATAGACTTATAATGTTGGAGAGTAAAGGTTTGGAGGGGAAATATTCTTTTTTTCCCGTTTAATGTGATAAAATATATGTAGCATGAAATTTACCATTTTAATCATTTTTAAGTGTCCGGTTCAATGGCATTAAGCACATCCACATTATTGTGCAACCATCCCCACCAGCCCTTCTGGAACTCTTCATCTTCCTCAACGGAAGCTCTGTTCCCATTAAACACAACTCCCCAGTCCCCACCCCACCCCTGGCAGCCCCCATTGGCTCTCTGTCTCTATGAACCTGATGGCTTCAGGGACCTCACGGAAGTGGAGTCCGACAGTATTTGTCCTTTTGTGTCTGGCCTGTTTCACCCCTCTGCTTTATAACCTTTTCCTGCCTGGCATTCTGGCTTTCTGTGTTCCGCAGCAATGGGTGGTAAGCTGGATAGATGTCCTGTTCTTGATTCTCAGGGCTTGAGTCCCGGTTTTCAAAAATACACTTGACCCTCTGGCTCTGCAATTATCAGGTGCTTGTGCGGAAACAATACTTGTCACTTCCTAACATGCAGACCCCTGGGCTCTGTGCCCCTCCAGCCTATCCCCTGAGTTAGGAGGACGTCAGCGCTGGCTCCGTGAGTGGGTGTTCTTGCGGGCCCAAGAGCACCCAGGCTCTGATGGGACCCCCCAGGGCCCAGGGAAGTGTTTCAGGACAGTGGGAGTGAAGACTTCATGGCTCCCGGGATGGCCTCAGGACCACAGGGATGAGCTGGTTCTGGGACACAGGAGCTCAGGATGCAGAGTGCCTGGGAGGCCCCTCCCAGCCCCTGTTGCCACTTCCCTCCATGGTCAGTCTTCCTGGCTGGCTGATCCCCAAGTTGGTCCTGTGGCCCCAGGCTTACACCTCCCAAACTCCTTCCAGGGAGAAAGGGGATCCCCCTCCTGCTTACGTTTGAAAAATTCCAAGAAGGCATCTTGATCAGCCTGGCTCAAGTCATGTAACTCTCCTTCCATCCAATCACTGTGATGTGGCTAGGAGGAGGTCCTGGGGTTGTCCCCGCCTGGGCCTTGGGCCCACCCTGATGCCTGGGGTATCAGCCATCCCAACAGCAATGTACCCTGCAGAGCTGTCAGCCTCACTCGGAGTTGGGCTCTGAGATGAGAGTGGACAACCTGAACCAGCAGCCTTGTGGGGACTTGAACCTTGGGCTCTGTAATTCCAGGTGGAGAAACCGAGGTCCAGGTCAGGGGCAGACTCACTGGGGTCACAGAGAAAGCTGTGTCGAGTCACAGTGTGACTGTGTGCCCCTCTACTATACTACACCCTCTCTTCCAGGAAGCCTTCCTGGCTTGGCCTAGCTGGGCCTGGGGCGGCCACACCAGATGTCCCACTCTGCAGCTGTCTCCAGTGTCCAGAATAAGACAAGTGCTAGCTGCACAGTTCTCGGGTTCAGTTGGCATACCCCCACGCCCGGGATGTCTGTGGAGTTCATGATTACGGCTTAATAGTTGTGGCTGGGCTCTCTCCCCTGCCACTCTTTGGCTTTCACCCAGCCACACACCAGCTCTCCTGGGTCCCCGCTGATTTCCCGGCACATTGACCCCTTTTTGCCTCCCTCCCCTAGGCTCCGGGCCACACAAGCAGGGCCCAGACGTGATTTTTCAGCTGGGACCTGCTCATGTGTGGGATGGGCCTGGCCTCAACTTTGCCATCAGCAACCGGGCCGGGCACCCTGAACCACATGGGCCCTGAGCCTGCAGGACAGGCCAGACCCTGTGCCTCCCGCTGTCGAGTGGCCCGGAGTCTCCTCATGATAAGCAATGCAGCATCTCTTTTGTGAGTTATGAACATTTGTAAGTGTTTATGGAGGCCCGGTGAGATTCTGGCATGTGCAGTTGACGATTTGGGGATGGAGGGGGCATGTGGAAATGACAAGTCTTATAAATGGGAACCCACTGAAATGCCCCGTTAGGGAGATTTACTCCGATCCTTAAATATTGGAGATTAATTTCTTGAAAACATTTATAAAATAAGAGATTTATACCTAAAACAATACCATACACCATGACAGGATGGGATTAGAGTCAATTTATTTGTGTATTAGTCAAAAATTCAATTTCATATATTGTGCAGAAAAATTAAAACCCTTTCTGTATTTATTACAAATTAGGCATTCTCCATATATGGAGATAAATAATTGATAGCATTACAAATACTTAATCTAGAAAATATTTGTTAGGAACAGACAACTCATTTTTCACATGTTTCGTTGAGGACAATATTGCACACTTTAAAAAATTAATGACGACTTCTTGCGAGGAAAAAAAAAAGTCTACATCCTAATTCTTTTGTTTAGCGTCATGGTCTAGCCAAGGAAATGAGGCTGGGCAGCAGGACAAGAGTGTGGGGTCGGGCCGCCACTCCGTGACCTTGGCCGCGGATGGGTGGGAGAGTCTCTGGCGTCCTGGCACTCAGAGCCCCGACCCTGGGAAGGTGCATTTGAAGAGTGTTAACATATTGTTTTTCAGATGCTGCCCACACTCTCCTTGGCCTGTAATTTAAAAATAAGTGTTTCTGACTTACTCTCTGAGAAAGCACCATTTGAGGATGGACTTGCCGAGCCAAGGAATCAACGTTTTGCAGACTCGTGGCCCAGAGAATCACAGAGTTGAATTATCCAGGCCCCCAGCTTGGGTCACAGGCTCTGTTCCGGAAGGAAGGAGGGCCTCATGGATGGTGGGAAGCAGGTGCTTGCCTGGGGCCAGTGGCCTCACCCAGGACAGGTGACCGCCCCCCATCACATGCTCTCCCTGCCACGGGAGCTCCCAGCCTCCACCTGAGCTCCGCCTGGGGCCCATCTTACCCTGGGCTCCACCTGACCTCTTCTCAGAGCTGGTACCACCCACCCATCACTCCAGCCCAGGCCTGCGATGGAGGAGATGAGAAGAACCAGGAGGGGCATTCGGGATCCGTGCCCTTGCCCATGACCTCTGTCCTCTGCCCTCTGTCCTCACTGTGAGCTTTGGAGGCTGCGCTGGCACAAGGTGGAGGTGACGGCAGTGTCCTGCAGGTCCTTGATGCCCCTGGGCCCCTGGGAGCACTAAGGATTGAATAAATAAAGCCATGTTTATTAAAATATAAATTTGGTGCCTAACGGAAGTGCGCTTTCTGTACATAGAAAAAAAGGTTTAAAATAAAAACAAAACAGTTTTAAAGGCACCATGGCATTAATTATTCATCTCTTGCTAATGAAAACATGCCTTTGCAGACGGCACGGCACCCCCCCTCTCATGGGGGTCTCAGGGCTCCTTGATAAGCCTGGCCTGAGGGTAGGGAGTTGGGTGTTTCAGGCGATGGGCCTCTGTGTGGCAGACCCCGTGGGGCCAGGGCCGGTGGCTCTGAGCTTCAGTGTCCCCTTGTGTAAAATGGGGTGACCATGGTACCCCCTCGAGGCTGTTCAGTGTGTGTCAGGCGAAAGCTGCACTAGGACGTGGGACCCAACAGGGGACAAAGGACATAGACTGGCCTGGAGGAGTGAGCAGTGGGTGCTGGTCAAGACGGGGCCAGTCCACACGCATCCCTGGCTTCTACAGTCAGGTCAGGGGAGCAGGGTAGCATCTGATGTGGGGAAGGAAGGAGAGAGCAGGGAGGGGGGTTGGCTGGGTGGCAGAGGCCCCTCCTGGAGGAGGGAAACAGGGATGAAGGCTGGTAGGGTCATCCTGATGAGATGATTCAGTGCAGGGGGCAGCTGGGTGGACACGCCGGCGAGTCAGCCCCCCTGGGCCAATAGGCCGCTGCTCCTGAGGGAGAGACCAACCAAACTGGGGACGTAGCTCAAGGCTCTTCCCTATCTTACAGAGCGATCACCACCCACCCTGGCAAGGCCCAGGGACAGTGGTTGCACACCTGTCCTGCTGGCCTGCCCCAGTCAAGTCCCCTCTCTCGGGCTCACTTTCATGGGCCTCACGTCTGCAGAGATGGGCTGTCCCACCATCTCGGACACCTGCCTGGGAGGGAGGGTTCTGCCCTTGACTCCTCAGGGCACCTCAGACCCTGCTTGTCGCCCTGATCCTGTGTCTGGTGAGGAGCCCACCCAGTGGCTCACCCTTCTATCAGTCAGGCTTCTATCAGGGGCAAGTGATGCTGGTGAAACAAATAGTCCCAAATCTTAAAGCGGCAGAGGAGGATTTCCTGTTTACACTGAATGCCGCAACACTTGGTGGAGGGACCCGGTTCTAAGTCACTTGCTGACCCAGGCGGATGGGCAGCTACTGAACGGGGATGTCGCTGGCTTCTGGGCAGAGGGAGAGAGGGAGAGAATCTGTAGTCTTTAACCAGCCTGGACGTGCCCTACCCCACTCCTGCCCGCGGTCCATTGGCCAGAACCAGCCACATGCCACCAGGTGCGAAGGGGTGGGCTCCTGCGGCCGAAAGGCGCCGATGGGAAACACTTGGGGAGCAGCGACAAGACCTCGCACCCCCAGCTTCCACTTCCTCGGGGGCCACACAGCCTACCCTGCCCACCGTGTGCAGCGGGGCACTGGTCCCAGGAAGCCCTGGCCGTCCTGCGCTGGCCAACAAGCACTGACAGGGACCTCAAACAAAGCTGGGTGCAGGGGCCCTAAACGGACCCCCCCACCCATGGGACCCTGGAGCTTTTGGCTCCTGTCATCACCTGGGGCAATCCCCAGGGAGGCCTGAGGCATTTGCTCCTTTTTTTCATTCATTCATTCACTCATTCATCCATTGTTCATTCACAAACACCCCAGAGGCATCACTCCATCCCCCGCCTGGGGCCAGGCAACTTGGGCTCACGCTTGGCGCTTGGCAGGTAGATCTCCCCGGAACTCAGAGGAGCCTGATCCCCGTCAGTCACCCCCGCCAGGTCAAGGGGTCTGGGGGCCCAGAGGAGCATCTCGGAGCTGCAGTGCCAACCGCGGGTGGGGCGCAGGTGGTATGCAGGACTACAGCTCCCTGTGGAAATTAGCTGTGCCCTCAGGCAGCAGTGGAGGGGGACCCCAGCAGGGGCCTTTGAAGCTCTGCCAGCTCCTGGAGCAGGCGGGGGAGGGAGAGAAGAGCTGCTGGGAGAAGGCTGCCGGCTCTGTCTTGGTCGGCAAGGCTATCCCTGTTCTGGCCGCCCCCGCCCTCCCCCCGTCCCTGTACTGGGGCAGGCGTGGCTTGGTGCCTGTGACCTGCTGCGTGTTAGAGAAGACCTGGCCCCAGGGTTCATATGCTGGATGTCTCCCAAGGGAAGCTGGCCCCAAGCGGGGCCTGGCCCCGGGATGGCCTGGCTCGGCTCACAGAGGCATGTGGAAAGCTGGCCCGGATGCCTTGGCCTGCTTTCAGCCTGTGAGTGGGTGAGGGTAGGCAGTCTGGCTCAATGCCCCCACCTGCACCAGCCTCCCCCTCGCCAACAGGTCTGACCTCGCTGGAGATATTGCTCAGCTCAGTATGGATTTCCTGTCTTCACCGAGGTTGCTGTGAGCACGGCCGGTGCAGTTGCTGAGCGGACACCGGCCTGGGGATGTTTTTCTGTTGTGGCTGAGGAGCGCCAAGTGAGCCTGAGCTGCCCAGAACTCTGGCTTCTCCTCCTGCCTGTGGCGGCTCCTCACCTGGCATGGGCACGGGATCCTGCCCTGGGGTGCGGGCAGCTGTCCAGCCAGACCCCTCCCCAGCTAGGACCCTCTGCCCATTCTGCAGGGCACCACCCCGAGAGCCTTTCTAGAGCTGGAGTGACTGGGACAAAATCTCCGAGCTCTGCACACATTTGACCTCATGTGGGGGACAGTATGGTGGCAATGGGTCCAGAGAGGGGTCATCAGTCACTCGGCATCACGCAGCCAGGCCCTGGGAGAAGTGCACACTCTGGTCCTTGATCCCCTCCCCCCATCGCGCTGGGTAGAGAGATGGGGCTGGGGGGCTGGCTTGGGGACCCCTGGATGGGGAAGGGGAAGATGCCAGGTAGAGACAAAGGTAGGGGTGTAGGCACAGGAGGACAGATGTTATGACCTCCCGGGTAGACACATTAGCACTCACACATGCCCACTCATGTAGACACACACACAGACACATGTATCCACATGCACACCCCCCCACACCCCCCACCCGTCCTGTTCACAGATGCACACTCAGAACTCATTGTCGGGCCTGTGGTGAGGAAAGCAGGGGCCCTGGGCATGCAGGGCCATGTGCTGCAGTGATAATTGGTCCCGGGTCACCATGCCTGGCTCACCCTCCCCAAAGCCAAAGGGCAGCTGCAGCCCATCTCTGGGAGGGGGCTCTGCGGCCCTCACCCTCACCGTACAGTGTTTCAGGAGCTGCTAGAAGCTCCCCCTGGCAGGAGCTGTGGGACATGAGACTATGCAGTGTGGTCCCTGAAGCTGAACATCCCCAGGTCCCTGTAAGCCTCCCAGGTTCCCAGATTGCCCAGTATAGCAGCAGGGGGGTGGGGTGAAGTTGCGGAAGGAGGTAATGAGAGATGTAGGCCCAGAGCCATGTTCGGGTGGGAGATAGGGAATGAGACTTCAGGCATAGCTTGGGTCCTGTGAGGGTTCCAGGGACCCAGGCTGCTCCTGGGCGGGATCCATCACTTGCTGCACAAGCTTACCCAAGGTTCCAAGGCTGACTAGGCTGTCCATGGTGGGGGCCAACTGACAGGACACAAAACTTCCAAGGCCCTCAGCCCCAAGCTGCACGGTGAAGAATAACCGCTCGGCCATTAAAACAATTTATTTTGCGCTCCAAGAAACTAACAGCTGTTTATAGTCAGCGTGTCTGAGCCACTCCCTGGGGTGGTGATTCTATTGGATCCAGCCTCCCGTTGGCTTCCTGTATAAGCAATGGCCATGACAGGCCGAGGGTCAGAATGGGCAGAGGATGCCATGGAGGGCTGGGCCATGTTCTTCCTGGTCACTTCGACGACCCTGAGATGTTTCTGACCCTCAGGTCCACATCCCCTTGGCAGCTGTCATGGGTAGTCATTAGGGCCTCTGGATACCCGCCTGAGGGAGTGCTGTGGTAATGCAGAGAGGGAGCACTCTATGGGGCTGATCCTGGGTGCCCATGGTGAGCTTGAGGGGGTCAGGGAGGACCACTGAGGGGGAAGGTATGGGGTGTGGTTGGGCAGTCTGGGAGGCCCCGCTGAGAAGGTGGGCTGGAAGCACAGGCCCAGAGCAGGAGTGAAGGTGTGCCTGGAGAGAGTGCACAGAGAAGGAGGGGGGCTGGGGGACTGGCAAGTGCAAAGGCACAGGGGTAGGCTCCTGTGCCACCCATAAGCTCCTCCCACTCTGCACACCTGTGCCTGTCATGAAGGTCGCATAGTGTTTCCCTCAACTGTGTGCATGCGCAGTAGGTGCTCGTAAATACTTGCTGAATTTTAAAATGACAGTCTGAAACAGGGGCTTCTGAGGCATAGGATTGTGCACACTCACGGTCTCCCGCTGCCTGCTTGGAGCCCGGGGCTGCTCTCTGGGGGAGTCCAGTATGCAGTGGCCCGGAGGTTATACCCACACCACAAGGACAAGGAGCAGGGTGCCCACTGCCTGGGGACACCTCTGCAGTTCCAGGTCCCCTCCACTTGCCTGTTACACCTGTCTCTGTCCTACTCCCACCCTGCAGGAGTCCTGAGGCTGGGGAGGGGGCTCCTGAGCAGACAGGAGACATACAGGGTGATTCTGGCAGGGACTGAGGTGCCCACAGGCTTCTGGAGGGACAGTGGGTGGGTGTCAGTGGGCCCCAGCACTGCACGGCCAGAAGGCCTGGGAGAGGTGGGGATAGGTCTGAGGCTCACCATGGGGACTCCCAGGTCCATGTCCACGGTGGCTGAGAAGTCAGCTGTTCCCACCCAGGTCACTAAGGCCCCTCAAAGTCCAAGCCTGACCCTGGGGTCTTCAAAAGAAAGGTTCCAGGAGCAAGCTGAGTGTGGACTCTGGGGCAAGTGGACCAGGGTTCTTGGGTGTTCCTTGTGGCCCAACTTTCAGCCAGAGAGAAGCCAAGCTGTGGGCCGGGAGCTTCCTGAGGGGAGGATGTGGAAGCGAGTCTGGGTGGGGCAGCCACAGTTCTGGGGTCAGCTCTCAGCAACTCAGCCTGACCTTGTGTCCTCCCTGTGTGATGGCCCATGGGCACAGCTGCCCTACAAGGGGCCTGAAGGAGCACAGCGGTGTCCTCTGTGAGTGTCCCTGCCAGGCACCTGGGGAACATTCCCAGTGACTGAAGCTGGGCCTTGGACTTCATGACCACATCACTGGATGGCCCCAGGACCCAGGCAGGACCTGGTGGTGTCTGGGTGCCACAGTCCCACAGTCCCACAGGGTCCACAGCCCCCTGACAGGGTCTGAGTCTGGGTCAGGGGCTGGCTTCATCTCTGGTCTCTCCTTTACTTTGCAGGGGGCCAGAGTGGCCGCTGCAGCTGCCCTCCATGCCCATCTCTGGAGACAGCTCTGAGCTCTCAGGAGGCTCCTGGCTAGCAGTCGCCCAGGTGTGGGCACTTGTGGCTAGGTACCTACTTCCGGTCAAGCCAGCTGCTCCCGCCATGTTCCACGGCTCATTGAAGCAACTTCCCTTGGGGCCAGAATTTGCTGGAGTTTCAGCAGCAGCTTCTGATTTTAATGTTGAGAGAGTTGTGAACAACACACCATGCAACAACGAAGAGTGTGTGAACACACAGAACAGAGCTGGGACTTCGGGGACCTTGGCTTCTGGAGCCTTCTGGGAACAGGTCCTTCCAGGCCACCTTCCCTGCCTGAACTGGGCCCAGGGACTCCACAGTCAAGGTGAGCAAAGCTCTGGGGAAGAGGTCAACACTATAGGTTGAGCACAGTTTCCTGCTTCGGATCAGCCCACAGATGGGAGGGCTAAAACGTGGGGCCCTCCTTCAGTCGGTTGAGCGTCTGCCTTTGGCTCAGGTCATGATCCCCGGGTCCTGGGATCGAGGCCCATGTTGGGATCCCTGCTCAGCGGGGAGCCTGCTTCTCCCTCTGTCGGCAGCTGCCCTGCTTGTGCTCTCTCTCTCAAATAAATAAATAAAATCTTAAAAAAAAAAAAAAAGGTGGGACCCTCCTGCCCACCTTTGTGTTCCAGCACTGAACACCAGTGTGTCTGGAGGTGACAGCACACCCGGTGTGGGCATGAGTGGTGCTTCCCAGGGCTGGCTGGGTGGAAGAGAAATCCACCCTGGGGCAACCTATGCCAGGAGCTCAAGCCCTAGGAGCTGGAGTCTCCCCATGGGCACCTGTAAGGAGACCCCTAGCATCCTGGCAAGATTCCCTGGGCTGACAAAGTGTCTGCTGCCGACTGCTGCCGTGGGCTGTGTGGTGATAGGTGGAGGCCTTAGACGAAGGGGACACAGGCTGGAGGAGGGGAGCGACAGACACAGGAACCCCAGAAGAAGATGAATCCGCTGAAATCCCAGCCTGGGCGCTGATGGACTAGGCCATGTGTTGGCGTGGCGCTGGGTTCTCCCTCTGTGCACATACGTGCATGAGAGTCTGCATGTGCATGTGGTTTGTGCACCTGTGGTTGGCCTTCCCTGGGTGCAGCCCACAGTGCCCAGTTTTCTCAGTGAGTGTTCATGGCTGCCCTGCAGAGACAAGCTGGCGCAGGGCCTCTGGATGATTCTCTGAAGGCACTGCTGTGAGTCTCATCATTACTTCATTTCACAGACCAGGAAACCGAGGCCCGAGGAGGAGAAGTGACCGGCTCCCAGCAGCAGGAGGCCAACAGGAGGCCAGCCTGATGGCCCCGCTCCATCTCCTCCCCGGCCCCCTCCATGCTCCTCTTGGTGTCTTTATCTGTAGTTTCCCTGGTTACAAAATCACAGTGTTTATTCTTGGTTCTTCCTACTTAAATCTCTCCACTTGAAGGGCAGCATTTCGGGGTCCATGTCCCACATGTGCCCAGTCACAGGAGTTACCCAGGGTACTTGCTCAGCTTCAGATCCCCAGACTCACCAGCCCATCCTCCAGTGAGGGGACTGGACCTGCATTTGTAACAAGGACCGGGGCATTCTGTGTCAGGCAGGTAGGGAGAAGGTGGTTGGTGGGCGCCTGGGTGGCTCAGTTGGTTGGGCGACTGCCTTCGGCTCGGGTCATGATCCTGGAGTCCCTGGATCGAGTCCCGCATCGGGCTCCCTGCTCGGCGGGGAGCCTGCTTCTCCCTCTGACCCTCCCCCCTCTCATGTGCTCACTGTCTCTCTCATTCTCTGTCTCAAGTAAATAAATAAAATCTTTAAAAAAAAAAAAAAAAAAAA
>NC_138381.1:57281127-57332346 GCF_054177405.1 Leptonychotes weddellii
CCCTCCCCCCTCTCATGTGCTCACTGTCTCTCTCATTCTCTGTCTCAAGTAAATAAATAAAATCTTTAAAAAAAAAAAAAAAAAAAAGAAGGTGGTTGGTGGAGGGAGACTTACGTCCCATGTGGGCCCCACACCAGCTCTCGAGGAGGAGGAGGGATGGCAGTTTATTGTGGGTCTTCTTGCATCCTGCTGCCCAGGCTGGCTGCCCCACCAGATGCTAACCGTGCACGTTGTCTTGGCCCTGTGCCCATGTGGCCTGAGCTGCGTGTGGAACCTCCCCGAGTCCCTTGGAGGTGTCTGGGCCCTGGACCAAGCCGTGGTCTGAGGAGGGGAGTTCCGGGCAGCCTCCTGGGACCCAGGCTGTCGCCGACACACCTGGGGTCTACGCCCCTCCCTGCTGCTGCTGCGTGTCTCCCAGGGGCCCAAAGCTATTTCTGCTGCACCGGCCTCTCCGCTCTGCCAGGGTCCGGTGAGCAAAGATTGTGCCGACGCTGACAGAACAGGCCTGCATGGCACTCTGTCAGGGAGAAGGCCCAATTAAAAGGGGAAGTGTGGGGGTGTGCCACAGGCCAGGCCGAGTGCAGGGGGGCCCTTGGGCCCTGCCTGCCCCAGGGCGGCCATACACAGCCTCTGGGCACCGATGGCAGCAGGTGGACTGTATAGCACCGTGGTGACAATGCTGGGTACTAGAGAGGGAGTTTTTTTCCCCAGGTGCCCACCTGGTACCACACCTGCCCGCCCCCTCAGCCGGTGTGCTGGGTGTACTCTGGGCACAGGACCTGGGTACACAGACTCCAGCCCAGTGCATAGAGGAGGTGGAGGGCGGGCACAGAGTCCTTGGGCAGGACACGGGAGGACAAGGACCTGCCGTGGGCAGCAGGGGCTGGGGGCCCAGCACCCCTCCCATCCACTCAGCCATTGCTGGGAAAATGCCACGTGATTGCAAACCTTTGTCGGGTGCCCTGTGCCTCCTCATTGCACTCCCTGATGTTCCAGATCAGCTCTGCTTCTGGGCCATGGCCACACGCAGCCAGTGCACCAGCCGGCCTCAGTGACAGAGCCGTAACTGGGGAATTTCCTGGCTAAATGAACAGCTGGCCACAGTGCGCAGGCTGGACTGGGTCCTCCTCAGCATCACGGGCTGGCCCACAACTCGGTGTGGCCGGCGTCGTGATGGGGACACGTCGAGAAGGGGAAGGAGAATGTGTTGCTGAGACCCTGGGGCTTAGTGGGGACCTTGGCCAGCCCCTCACTCTCCTCCCTCCGTCCCCCTCCCAAAGGCCCCACATGCTGGAGGGGTCCATGAAGGAGCTCCTCATGGTCTATGGCCCCCCAGCTCAGACCAGGCCTGTCTCAGCCTGCACACGGCCCAGGGAGGGGTCCTCAACCCTGACGCCAGCCAGGTGCCTGTGGCTGGTCCCATGGGGACACCCACCCGGATGCAGCGGCTTTCCCTACATGTCACCCTTAGGCCACCCTATCCATGTGCTGAGCTCAGCCCCTGCTGAGGGTGCTCAGGTCCCTGGCTTTGCCCGGCCTACCCTGCCAGCCCCCGAGCCCCCATGGGGGACCAGGAGGAGGGGGTGAGTTGCTGTTGTAAGGACTGAGGACCACCCACACACAGAGCCACAGCAGTGGAGGTCCTGGCTTGGGCAGGAAGGACGTGTGAGGCCCCCAGAACCAAGATGGTGTGAGGGAGAGGTCAGGCAAGAACCGCCCCCAGCCCCTTCCCCACAAGGGCATAGGGAAGGAAAAGTTGCCACACGTTGTGGACTGCAGTCCCCCACCCTGGCCCCAGTGGCTTTGCCTACTTCAGGCTGTGGGACGGGCAGGTGGGGTGCACTGTTCCTCCAGTTTGGGCTGCCTGCCTGCTCACAACACCTTATGCCCTTGGGCCCTGAGCCAGCAAGGGCCAGAATGGCAGGTCAAGGGTCCCCTGAGGCCGGGGGTGTTCTGCCCTCAAAACCTGGCTTTCAGGTCCCTACCCCGACTCCCATATGAGCGTGTCCTCTTATTAGCACTGCTTCGCCAATTTTGCAAGTCAAATCCTGCATTATTGAGCACCTGCTCGGGTCTCCAGCTTGGTATGCAGCCAGGCACGCTAGAGGCCAGCTGGGAGCGAGGAAGGCTTTGTGTCAGGTGTCAGCAGTCACCCATCAAAAGGGCCTGGGGACCCCAGAGGCAGATGAGGCAAACCCTACAGCTTCATCCTTCTACCGGCGTCCGGGGTCACCTCCCTCTGTTCCCAGCCTCACCCTGGCCGTGCTCAGCACCCTTCACCGGGTTTCCTGGGAAGACCCCCACCCCCATCCCTCATAGGCTGCTAGTAAGGGAGCCAAGTGAGGCCATGCACACCTGGCTCAGGTCCCTACCCTGTCCCATCCCCCAGTGAGGCTCCCCAAGCTCAGGGTAAGCCATCAGCCTCTTGCTCTCCTGTGTTAGTGCCCCGCACAGGCTGTTCCTTCTGCCAGGATGGCCTTCCTGGTGCCTGCATGGCCAGGTGGGGGTGGGGAGGAAGGAGTCCCTCCTTCTACGGGGCCCTCAGGGACTGAGCAGTTGTGACACACATAGAGGAGGATGCTGGCTACCACAGGCTGGCTCTCCACAAGGCCAGGAAAAATTGTTTTTAGTTTCTCCGGCTGGGCTGGGAACCCCCCTCGTCTGGAGGGACAGCTGCTTCTTAGCTCCCCACTGGCTTTCAGCAGTTCTTTGGGTGGGAGATGAGGGGCTGCTGGTGTAGGGTCCCTGGATGAGAGCTGTCTTCCATCCAAGCTGCATTGGCCCCCACTGCCTCCCCAACTTTTCCTCCTCTGTCCTTTCCTGTCCCCTCCTCCTCATGGTGACAGTGGGTCCCAGTCCCCGAGGGCTACAGGAGAGACCCTGACTGAGACAGACGACTGATTGCATGGCAGGCTGCCGTGTCTCAGCCAGCAGGAGGGGGAGCAGACTCAGGGCTGGTGGATACCAAGGTCCCCCCTTAGCGGTGCCATGTGTCCTCAATGCCTGGCTCTGGCTCAGGCTGGTCCTGTGGTCCCAGGAAGGTGGATGTTGTTCTAGGTGTCACACTTGTTCTCATCCCTTCTCCAGACCAAGGAAGCCTTTCCAGGAGCATCTGGTGCGTGCCCGACGCTTGCCTGTCACAGGGAGAAGACAGGGTCACCCTGGGTTACATTTGGAGGGTTTGAGTCAATACCTCACACAACTGGGGCTTTGTCAGCAGTGGGAGGAGCGCTGGGTGAGGGCTCAGACTCCAGGGCTGAGCGGATGCAGTCAGGCCTGGCTTCCAGGAGGAGGTGGCCTCAGAGCCTGGTCTTAGAGCATCTGTAGGACTCACTGGGTGGAGGAAACCGGGTGCCAGACACTGTGCTTGCTGTCTGGAATGCCCACGTCAGCCGGTGAGGACACTGAGGTTCTCCCGAGATGCTACCGTGGAGATGGTGGATGCCGGGCGCCCCCTCACGTCGCCCCCACCACCGTTCTCACCCCAGCACATGTCCTATTTCTAGAATGCGGCGCCGGGTGCTTCTATTTGGTGTGTTAATTGGGGTTGGTTTTTACAGAATGAGCCTAATGCGGTGGGAAAATCTGCAAGTCTTCGTGCTCCAGTTAACCTGCGGGTTTGGGGGGCATTTTGCCTCTTGGGCATGTCAGGGCTAAAGTCATCCAAATCCTCCAGGCTGGACTCAGCATTTGGTGAGGGACTATAGCCTTCCCCGGGCAAGGCAGGAATGGGGACAATAGCACCACTGGGCTGGCATGGGTGGTCACTCCGGGTCCGTTTGGCCCGGGACGTGGCCTTGTGACCAGTTTGTCCCTCTGCAGTTCGGGAGGGGGTCTGTGGTCGGAGTGGGAGAGCATGTCCTGGATGATATTGACCCTGGGGATGGGAAAACCATGGTCCCCCAACCAGGATCTGATGGACAGAGCGGGACCTATCGAGCTGAGCAGGGAAGGTGTTATTGATGGACTGAGTGGTGGGTGGAAAGATAGACAGGAGGCTGCGATGCACGGACAGGGCAGCTGGTACCCAGGGAGAGTCCGATCCTGACTGGGGCTAGCCAGTCACGGGAGAGGGGTCCTGGGGTGGGGGTGGGGGACAGAGAGCCAGAGAGTACTGGTAAGTGAGAACCTTGAGGTGGGCAGGTGTGGCTGCGGCTGTTCCTGGTGGCCAAGGGACCCTGCTCCGTTCTCAGGGGCCCTGTTGCCCCGAGATTGAAACATTCCTCCCCCCACTCGACAGAGCAACTGCCTCCCGGAAGCCCCTGAAACCCTGGAGGCTGCAGCAGCAGCCCCCACCCCCACCCCCCGCCGCCGATTCTGCTTTCTCTCTGTTCCATCATTTTTCAAAAATAATTGTGTGGCATCAGGCTGTCGCTGAGCCGCTCCCTGTCAGGCTGCCCCCCCTCCCCCGGCACCGTTGCTGGTTCTGCATCCCTGAGACCCTCCCAGGCCGCGATGTGTGTGTCAAGGTGTTTTCTCTGCAAGGTCTTCATCATTCCTTAATTGTTCACATTAATTTGTCTCCCGCCTTGGTGAGCGTCCCTTGAAGCCTTGGCCCCCACCTCCTTTGCTGGCATCAAAATGCGGCTGCCGTGCTCCTTGGGAGGGGGCTGCCTCCCCACACCCACCCCCCCTGCCCCGCTGCCACTCCTCTGACTGCCCCAAGATGGATGTTCCTTTATTGCCTATAAATCTCTGCACAGCCCTTTGTGAAGACAGATCGGAGGCCTCCAGTTCCCTGGTGTTTGTCGGCGGCGGGTTTAATTAGCCCTCCCCGCAGAGGAGCGGGCTGGGCCTGGGCCAGGGAAGGAGCCTTTCACTGTCCCTGTGCTTTTGTCTAGGGGGACCAAGGCTGGGGCGCGTGCAGGGACAACAGAAGGCTCCTCCCTCACGCATCCATCTGTGTGGATTCAACACGCCAGACCATGTAACTGGCTTTCCCCACGCCCGGTCCCAGGCTGACCCTTCCTGCCCAGGTGGCCCAGGGGGTGGATGGTAGAGGCCCCAGCAGTACCCCGCTGGTCTCCAGGAAGGAGTCCCGTTAGTTCTACCCAACACACTGTAGGTACCTAATAAATGCATGGTGAGCTGGTAAGTTTCTGGATGAATGGGCCCCGCCCTTTCCCAACCTGGGCCAGAGCATAAAGACCCCCTTTACTGAGCCCAGCCCAGCCACGTGCTGGAGGAGAGCTCACCCCAGCAAGGAGGCCAGGTCACCCCTATAGCTGGCTGTGAGTCCTGCTGCCCTCCTGTGGTCGGCAGGGCCTCGGCCCGCCTCCCTGCCCCCCAGTTGGCTGCAGGAATGAAGGAACAGTTGTGTGTGCAGTGCTCAGGACAGAAGGTAGACTGGGCACTCAGCTGACGTCAGGGTGAGGGGTCCCTGAGGCCAGCTCCAGCAGTCCCGTTGGGGTGAGGTGTGCTCAGGTGGCCCCGCCTGGCCCCAACACCGGCTGCATGGCCTCAGGGGACTCCCTTGGCTTGCCTGGGCCTGAGAGTCCAAGTGTGTGTTCTGCACAGAGGTCTGAGGGACAAGAAGACAAACCTGCTGTGTGTGGGTCGGTGGAGGGTGGGACTGCCTTGGGATGGTGTAGCAGGAACACCTCCGCCAGCCCCTCTGCTAGGGACCTCAGCCATATTGGCAGTCTTTGAGCCTCTCCGGTGCTCGGTCTGAACGGGGCCCCTCTCACAGCCGCTCTGTGGGCTGCAGGTACCCCTGCCATGAGGATTTACTCATTCCTCATGACAGGCAGGAAAACTGAGAGCTAGTGAGTTGTGGTGACCTGCCCCCGGACCAGAACCTGATTCTGGACCTCCCTGAGCCCTGGCTGTGCAAGAAGATCTGGCTGATATGGATCTATTCCATGACCACCTAGCTGGGTGAGGATCAGCCTGGGAGGATCACGGTGGACTTCCTGGAGGAGGGGGTTGAATCGGAGCTAAGAGTTGAAGCAAAGGGGAGGGTATTGGGAAGAGGATCCTGAGGCACTCTGGCACTGGGAGCTGGGGTGGGCATCAGTGGTGGGAGATGAGGCAGGACCCCTGGACTCCCTCAGGGTTTCAGCTTGGCCACATGGGGCGGGGCACAACCAGAATGCTGCTGCCCCTGGGGCTGCCCATGTCTTGCATGGGGAGCCTTCCCAGGCTCCTGGGCTGTGCTGCACACAGTGACTGGGCCTGTTGTCCAGGGCTCCGAGGCAGGGTAGGAGAAGACAGACGGGGGTGCGGAGCAAGGCGGACCAGGAACAAGGCTGCTAGAGAGGCTGGGTGGGAGGGGGACAAGTTGTGTCATTGTGGTCACATGTCCACTACAGCTCGGGGTGTATCTGCCTACAGGGCCGAATGCTGCCCTCAGGCTGAGGGACACCCCTGGGCTGACACCCCCAGGCTGACTGGCACAAGGCAGAGAGACTGACGCTCAGTTCATGTGCTGTCCTGGCACTGGGGTGAGGAAGCCATGTGCCAGCCCCAGCTCTCGGGGTGTGTCTGAGCAAGTGTGCTGGCCTCAGGTAGGTCCAGTGCTGCCCATGCACATCACTTCACGCCCCTGGGCCTCAGCGTCCTCATCTGCACACTGGGGGCGTCAGCAGCCTCTTGCTGTGAGGACATGAATGAGACGAGGTGTGTGAGGTGCCCGCCCCGGCGAGAGCCGGGGCAGGGCCGTGACCAGGGCAGGCACCCTGGCTGTGAGGAGGGGCCTCCACCCTGCCGCCCCAAGCCCCAGCTCTTCCAACAGATAAACACAGCTTCTCTCTAAACATGTTTCCGGCATGTTCTCGGTCTCACTGGACATCAGTCGACCATCAGCTGCTGAATATTCTGCTGCTTCTATTATTTCAGAACTAATTTAAGCATTAAAAAATAATTCTTTCGATTACTGTGCAAAGCCCCGGCAGCCAGATAAATGGGGGCAGATGCTTCTATCCTAGGACCTGAACCAACCCTGCAGCCCCTGGGGTGGATGGCAACCCAGGGCGGCCCCCAGGGACCCTTTGGCTCCCAGAGGGCCTGCGATCGTGCCTCACTACCCTCCTAGGGCCCCGGAGTCAGGGCTGGCAGAGAAGTGACCCTTGGGGGCAGCCCAGCCCTGAGCCAAGCATCCGAGAGGGCTGCTCACCGGCCCCATTGACCCCCAGTGAGCCCCGGCACCCGGGGTCATCCTCTCCCGATTGCTCTTGGCAGTGCTGACCTGTGAGCTGTGAAGGATGCTCTGTCCACAGGTTGCCCTGTGGCTGGCGTGGCATCTTTGGATGGAGGCCAGGAGCATTCGCTGTAAACCAGCAGCCGCTGCCGGGGTGGCGGGGGGAGCTGACACTCAACACCACTTCTCATGGTTTTAATTAGCTTCCAGTGCAGATCTCAGGGTTCGAGAGACTGAGGCTGGACATCAGCCACCCGCCCACCAGGGGCCAGGGGCCCCACCTCAGGGAATCAGCAGGGGGCCGCTAAGGGGTTGGGGGTCCGGTGGGGGCAGGCAGGAGCTGAGCCCGCAGCCTCAGGCTCAGCACTCCCACCCCTCCCTGCCCCTCACCAGCACCGGCCGGTGATCTCATCACTTCCTGGGCTGTAAATATCACCCAAACGCTCACGACTCCCAAATTGTCCTCCAGCCCAGGCCCCTCTCCTGAGCTCAGCCCGCACAGCCCACGCGACACCCCCGCCCAGATGTCTCCTGGGCCTCGACGACGGTGGCCGCTCCTCCTGCACCCCCACCTTGGGGATGGGCGCCCCATGCCGGCTGCTCAGGGCAGACGCCGGGAGTCCTGCCCACCATCTCTGCCTTCTGCCAGATCCAAATCGAAATGCAGCCATGTCCCTCCTGAGCCCCCCACCCCACCCTACTCGGGCCTGGCCCCCCTCCCACTGCACAAGCCTCTACTGCGCACACAGCAGCCAGAGGGACCTTCTCTGGAAATCAGATCCTGCCTTTGCCCCTCTCAGGACAAAGCCTCCAAGGTCTGTGGGATGCGACCCCCTACCCCCTCCAGTTCCACCTGGGCTCACACATCCACCTGCTTCACCCTCTGAAAACCTGGTCGGCCCCTTGTCCCCACTCCTTGCCATGGCCTAGGTTTCTCCCTCCTGGGGGAAAGGAGGGTGCAGAGTCCCAAGGGAGGGGCTCTGGGCTCTGGCAGCACCACGAGGAACATGTGCTGTGGAGGCAGGGCCCATCCAGGGCATGTGGGGGGTCAGCCAAGGCACACGCAGCTCAGCATGGGGCCCTGGGGTCTCCCGAGCTGCCAGTGGGCTTCCAGACGTGAGGGCCAGTTTGTGGTGATAGACACAGTTAGCCTTCAAAGTGCCTTGAGGTGTCTCTCAGAGAGGAGCAGGCTCAACATAGTGAGTGAGTGCCCTGTCCTGGGAGGCACGCAAGCTGAGGAGCTCAGGTGGGTATCTGCTCTCGGCAAAGCTCTTTTGCCAATGGGCATCTGCCATTTCCTGGCTGCCAGGAAGGTGGTGGGAGCCCAGGGGCCACCATGCTATGCAAAAGCCCCTCAGCCTCAGCTTGGAGCCCTGCCCCTTCCCCAGACCTAGCAGTTTGGCAGGGCAGGGTCTGCTCAGGTGAAAACTGGATTAAAAAAACTCTCATCCTATGCTCCCTCTGCCCACCGATGCCCAGGGACAAGGAGCCAGGGAGCACTGATGGTGGGCCTTCGGGCGTAGGGCCAAGGCTGTCCAACACCACCACACCAGACCACCGAGCTGCCTCTGTGAAGGCTATCAAGGGGGAGCAATAGGGTCTCCTAGGTCCAGAGGGGCTGAGACAGGAGCTTTGGGCACACCGTGTCCCTACCCCTGTGGGGTCTGCCTGAGCTGCCCCCCCCGAGCCTGGGCAGTCTCAAAGCAGTCAGGTCTTTGAGCTTAGATGTGCTGGCATCCTTTGTGCAGAGGGACAACCCGCAAGGGCCCATACCGGCGGGTGGTGGGTGGGGGGGCAGGCAGCGGCCAGTGTGCCCAGGCTCAAGAAGAGCCCTGAGCCCCGGGGTGGGGAGGGCCTGAGCCCACACCGTGTGCACAGAGGAGCTGGGTAGGGGAGCCGGGAGCCTGGTTGCTGAGCAAGTCCCCCCTCCTCCTCCCTCCCTTGGGCTTCTGGAGCCCTGGCCGCCCCCACCGCCATCTGGTTCCACCAGCAACGCTCCCCCTACTCCCTCCCCCAACTCACTGTGCTTCCTCCCTCACCCTGCTCCCCAAGGCCCCTGCCCCAGGGGGATGGGGGAGCTTCAGCCACAGGCCACGTGGCCTCTTTCCCTTTTGTGTCTGAGTCCTCACGGGCCCAGGCCTTGAGAAAACGTGCGTGCGTGTGCATATCTTTGCCTGTGCTGTGTGTGCTGTGTTTGCAAGCACACATGTGCGTGCATGTGTGTGCACACGCGTGGTCCTCGCCCTGCCTGCGTACGTGCCGTGTGCGCGTGTGTGCACAGGGTCACGCAGACCATGCAGGCCCGGGTTTGGGGTGTGGCGTGGTGTAAGTGCGCACGTGCCCGGGCACGCGCTTACGCGGGCACGGCTGCGGGTCTGGCATGAGACCGTGTGCCGTGGGGTGGGGGTACACACGAGCCCTGCCACACCTCGGAGGGAGGGGCCTGGCCTCACCCACTCGGCTCTCCTTCAGGGCCACCCTGTCTACCTGCACGGGGTCCTCCTGGGACCACCCCAACCCACCTGGAGCTGGGGGGGCGTCTGGGGGGCGCTGGTGGCGGTGGAAGCCTGGGAGCTCCGGGGGTCCGTGTTGCGGCAGTGCAGACACCCCCGGAAAGGCAGCCCCAACCTGCTCCGCGGGTCTGCTGTGTGGCCTGTGCTGGACACACGCCTCTCCCTGGACAGACGCTGCTATCGACCCAGCTGGGAGGGAGGGTGGCTAAGGTGCCTGGCGGGCTAACGGACGTTAGTCTTCGCGGCTGGGGTGGGGAGGGGGCGGGGCATGACACATCCCCGGTGACCACCACGGGTGCTACGGGGCTGAAAGGGCAGGCTGCACCAGCAGGCAGCTCCCTTCCCTGCCGGGGCTTCCACGTGCCTGTGACTGCGGCGGGGCTGCAGCCCAGGGCCCCCATGCCTCTCACTGCCCACAGCGCCCCAGCCCGAGAGGCCACAGCATAAGAAAAGATCTCTTTATTCCACGTCGTCCGATATTTTTACACAAGTAAAATAAAATGCATATCTCTATATACCGCGATCCGGGTGGGAGGGGGCGTTCTGGAACAAACGCTGCCGCCGCACCCTGTAAACATGATGGAGTGGAGATGGGGTGGGCGGGCGGGACGCGTCCATCAGGGAGGGCCTGCCGCCCGGTGCTGGCTGGCGGTGCCCAGGGGACCCCGTATGTACACACACCTGACTGCTGAGAAAGGCCTCCCGCTTGGTGGCTGGTCAGCAGGGCCCCAGCACCGTCCACAGCGCCAGCGCGAGGCCCAGGGGGGCCAGGCCGCAGGCGAGGCTGGGCAGGGCGCCCGAGGCCTCTGCATCCGCAGCGCCGCCGCCCCCACCGCTCGCCTGGCCCAGACGGCACTGGCCACGGGTGCGGTTCCTGCGGGAACAGCCTGGCTTCCGGCGAGGGCCCGTGGTGGGGGGCCCTGGTGGCTCGGAGCCCTCGGGCCGCATCCCGGTCAGCGGGGGCTCAGCCGAGCCGGGCAGGGTCCCGAAGGGGGAGTCGTTGATGTGCCGCGGGCCGGAGCTGTTGCCTGGCGGGCTGTCGCCGGATGGCACACGTCCCTTGAGCGCATTGCCGGCGGAGGCCGGGCTCCCCGCCTCCAACACTGAGGCCTTGTCCGCCGCATCCGGCTGGCAGCACTTGGGCAGCCCCAGAGGCTCTTCGTCAGTAGGCCCGCCGGTCCAGAAGGGACGGGAGGGCCTGGCAGCCACGGCGCAGCCCTCCAGGTCGGCGGCGGCCAAGCGCTTGAGGTCACGGCCGGCCAGGCGTGGGGGCAGGCTGCAGGGCAGCTCGGATGAGGAGCCCCGGAACTGCTGCAGCCAGGCCCAGAGAGGCCGTGCCCGGCAGTCACACACCCAGGGGTTATCATTGAGCCGCAGGTACTGCAGGGCCCGCAGGGGCGCCAGGGCCTCTGCGGGCAGCGCCGAGAGGTTGTTGGCAAACAGGTAGAGCGTCATGAGGCGGCCGAGGTCACGGAAGGCATGCGGGTGCACGCGGGCCACGCGGTTCTGATGCAGAAGGAGGCGGTCGAGGCTGTGCAGGCCGCGGAAGGCGCGCTCGGGCACGCTGGGGATGCGGTTGCCGTGCAGGAAGAGGTGCGTGAGGTTGCCCAGGTCGCGGAAGGCGTCGTCGGGCAGCGCCTGCAGCCCGTTGTCCTGTAGGTAGAGGTACTGCAGGGCGGCCAGGCCACGGAACAGGCCAGGGCCCAGCTCCTGCAGGCCGCAGCGGTCCAGGTGCAGTGTGTGCAGGCGGCTCAGGCCATGGAACGTGGCGGGGTCCACGGCACGCAGCTGCGGGTTGTCGCTCAGGTCCAGCTGCTCGAGAAGGGCCAGGCCGGTGAAGGCAGCCGCGTCGATGCGGGCCAGCGCATTCGAATGCAGCCACAGGATGGTGAGGTTGCGGCAGGCGCGGAAGCCGGCCGCGGGCACGTGCACGATGCGGTTGCCGTGCAGGAAGACGCGCTGGCTGGCGGCCGGGATGTCAGTGGGCACGGCCTGGAGGCCCTGCTGCGGACAGCTCGTCGTCACCTTGGGCTCGTTGTAGCATACGCAGGCCCCCGGGCATGGGGCAGCCACGCGCCACGCCTGCAGCCACAGCACCCAGGCCAGCAGCTGGCTCCCTGTGGGCAGAGGAGGAGGTGGTTAACAGGCAGGGGGCCCCGTGAGGCTGGGGGTCATGCTGGAGCCAGGCTGGCCCCTGGGATCAGTCCTCGGGAGTAGCCTTGAGCCGGGCCTAGGACGTGCTGTCACCCCTGAAGACTCAGGTGCTGTGACCCCTGCTCCACCTGCCACATGGAAACGACTTGGCTGAAACCTGCCTGGGGAGTTCCACGCTCCACACTGAGAAAGCTCACCTGCAGATGCCCCACGCCGCCCTGCCCAGCGCTCAAACATACAAGCTGACAGGCTCACACCAGCCGCTCGAGGTTAGCGGGGTCACTACCAAGGACCATATGAAGCCCTCCTGAGATGGACACTCATGCCTGCAGATACCTTCTCAGTACACCAGCGAGCGCCCCGGGCCTGCCCACCATTCCCGTCAGTCCCAGCACCGTCCCTGGCCTGTGCCCTGCCCCACTGGCCTATCGGCTGAGGATCAGGCCGGCTGAGCTCACACAGAGCCGAGGCTCACTCCCAGGCCTGACAGGCAGCCAGCTGCTGGGCTTCCAGCAGCTTCTGCAGCAGCGCCTCCTGAGAGCCCTCCCAAGCTGCAGGAAGGGAGGGGCTGTGGCCCAGACCCTGTGCTCTGTGCAGGCCCCCTGCCCAGGCTCCCGGAGCCCCTGAGGCACCAGGGCTGCCCGGATTCTGAGGAGGCCTCACCACTGCAGAAAGCTGTGCTTTAATGAGGAAACCGCGAGGGCCTTAGAGCCGGGAGCCACAACCCCCAGCAGCCCTCCTGTAGGGGGGTCTGGGTCCCACCCACACGACACACAAAACTTACAGGTACTGTGGGCTCCAGAGCAACTCTGTTCTTACAGGATCAGGAGCCTGGGTGCCTGAGGGCAGGGTCAGGAGGGCAGGCAGCAGCAGCCCCGCCCGCCCTGCGAGCCCCCTCCAGGCAGGCTGCTCCCTCCTCCACACATCCTGACTTGGCATGGAGCTCCTCCTGCAGCCTCCTCCCTTCGGCCTCATTCTCTGCTTGATCTCCTCCGCGGGTGAGGTGCTTACTCCTCTCCAGCCAGTCGATGCCTGCACAATTCCTCATACCCCCCCGCCCCTGCCACCATCTCGAGGCCAGACACAGGGCCTTACCAAAGACCCTATACCCCTGGGGCACTGTATCCACCCTGGCCTCACCATCGGGGCCACACACCCCAATATGAAGCTCTCTGCCTATCATCCCACCGTTAGAGCCCCCCTCTTTGAATGCCAAAGGTTCTTTCCTCCTTCAGGAGTGAGTCTATTAAAATGTGAATCCCCCTGGGAGGGTTACGGCTTATCAGCTAACACTTGAGTTATCAGCTAACACCTTCGTTGACAGCTAACACCTTTCCTGGCAGTTAGCTAAGAGCAGGATTCTGCAGACAGGAGGCCGGCTAAGTGCTGGGGCTGGAGCCAGGTGGGAGGAAGGAGAGGACCACGGGCCACCTTCCCCCACCCAGACCTGTGACCTTGGGGGCCCCCCACTCATGCTGGGGCCCTCGCCACACTGGATCCTCTCTGTCTGGGCCGGTGCCGATGCATGCCCCAAGCTCAGAGCCCTAGCAAGGCCAACATGTTCAGTGGTCATAAGGAGTGTGCCCTCCTGGACTCTGGTCCCCAGGATAGGCACCCACATCCTGGGGGCTCCTCTGTCTCTTGCGTTGTCTCAGCCTCCAGGGCGGGGCCATTTGTTAGCTGTCGGGTACCCGCAGCCCCAGGATGGCGGTCCAGAGAGGCAGGCCTGGTCCAGAACTCCCCAAACCCAGGACACCCCTCCCCGGGCTGGCCATGCGCAGGAGGCTGTGAGGGGGCCCCCTCAGCCTGCTGTTCTACTTAAACTGCTGACATCCTCTTCAGGCTCTCTCCTTACCGGCCTTCTCAGGAAGGTCGGGCCTGATTATTCCTGCTCTCACCAGCCTCTCACCTGTCACCGGATGTAACGATGCCTATGAAAACAGCGCTTCCTGTCCCCGAGGACTCACGGAAGAGGAAGACGTGGGTTGGGGTGGGATGGGGGCCCCGGGTACTCACCAGGCTGGGCTCTGGACCTCACCACCAAGGATGGCCCACGTCACCAACCACGCTACGTCACAGCAGTGCCAATGTCCTCAACCACGCCCTGCCACGAACTGGGCCACACCACCAACCAGGCTATGTCAGTGGCCACCCATCGTGACCACGCCTGCCACATCACCCCCTGAGTGGTCCGGCGGCTGCCAGGCCCGAAGCCGTGGTCTGGGAGCTCGGCTGGTGTCAGGTTCAGCGGACCTCGCCAGAGCCAGCTGCTCCTCCAGCCTCCAGCCCTCCCCAGCCTGGGCCCCCAGGAGGCTGTGAGCCACTTGCTTGGGGTACCCCCACTCCAAGAAGGGCCCAAGCGAGGCTCCGGGGCCGAGCTAGGCCGTGGGGGCAAGCGGCAGAGCAGCTGTGCGGCTCAGCGCTGCTGGGAATCGGCATCAGGCACAAACACGGCTCCGTTCCCGCTGAGCCAACTGCTTTTCAGAAACCAACTTCTGAGGGTCGGTCCCCCTGCACGGGCCTGCTGTCAGGGCAGCGGCCAGCGGTGGGCTCTCTCCTTGCTGCAGCCACGGTAATTGGCTCCAGCCCGGCCCCCCTTGGGGCCTGCCTGCTGGTATCCATGGCAACCCCTCTGCTGAGCAAGCAGAGGGGGCATCTTTTTAGGAGATAATCAAACCCAACTTTGCGACCTGTGTTCATATTCACAGCAGGGGCCCTAGGGACACAGGAGGCCCTGCCAGGTTGTGGGG
This sequence comes from Leptonychotes weddellii, assembly GCF_054177405.1. NCBI lineage: Eukaryota > Metazoa > Chordata > Mammalia > Carnivora > Phocidae > Leptonychotes > Leptonychotes weddellii. The sequence goes on from NC_138381.1 coordinate 57,295,683, forward strand.
ATGGTGATCCCTGACCCCACCCCAGGGACTGGACCCAGTCACTCATCTGATCCCTCTGAACCCTAAAAAGTGCCCCCGGCCATCTGGTCCCCCCAGCCTGCCCCCAGCCTGTCCTCCTAGCCCATCCCCTCAGCCCCACCTCCCACTTGTGCCCAGCCTCACTGGGTTCCTGTCCTCAGTGAGCATTCAATACCAGCTCACCTCCAAACACATGGCAAGAAAACAGCCCCGCCACAGCCCTGGCTCACGCACGGGAACCGCAGCAAGGCACACTCCCACACCAGGCCGCCTGGCCACCTGGGCTTCGCACACACCCAAACCAGTGCCTCTCCTGCCATCCCTGGGGCTGATTCTTGCCTCCTCTTTCCTTAGGCCTCAGCTCAGAAGGGCCCTGTCAGGGGTCTTCCCCAGTGCCCCCCCGCACCCCCGTGGAGAGGCCCGTGGGGTCATGGGAGGGGCTCCCCTCTCAGCTCAGGTCTGCCTCAGGAGCAGTGGTGATGACACAAAGGCCACCGTTGGGGAAGGACGGGCCACTCCTGCCCGGGAGGCTGTGGAGGGAGGCGGTGACTGGATTCTGCTCAGGGCCTCTCCCGCTGGGGCAGCCGACGAAGCCGGAATGAGGGCTGATGCGGCCCTGGAGCCCAAATCCCATCAGGCCTGGGTGTGGTCCCAAAGAGCACCTGCAGGGCGTACCCTGCCCCATCCTCTGGGCGGCAAAAGGCCCGGGTTCTCCTTCGTGGTCACTGCAGGGTGTGGGGGGAGGAAAGGGGAGGAGTGGGGAGGGGAGCCAGGAGGGGCGGAGGCTTCTGGGGACTCACCGGCAACCGCAGGAGCCAGTGGGCAGGCGGGCAGGCGGCTGCTGAAGTCAGCAGCTCGGGAGCAGGGATTGCCAGAGGCTGCAGGCGCAGGGGAGGTCTTTGGGGTGTTTCCTGGCCTCTACTTCTCTCGGGGCTCCCCTAGCCTGGGCTGGGCCGACGTATGCAGGGGTGCAGCTCCGTTGAGGTGCTACGGGACACTTGTGCCACCGCCCGCCACCTCCAGCCCATGAGGTCATGGATCGAGCGCAGGGCTGGCAGCCTTGGTTGCCCGAGGGCACTGGCTCCCTGCTGCAGTGGGGTGGCAGAAACACTCTATTCCAGGGGGCAGTCCGAGAGTCTACCAGTTGGCATGGAAGGCGTGAGTCAGAGCTGCTTCAGAATCCATTTTCTTTATAATATCACAAGCCCATTTTACAGATTAGGAAACTGAGGGAGAGAGCAGTTAAGCCCTGGACGGCTCCCACCTGGCGATGGTCCAGGAGGAAGGGTGGGAAAGAGAAGGGGCCACGGTGCCACCCAGGAGGGGCCACCCAGGAGGGGCCATGTCCAGCCAAGCCAGGAATGGAGCCCAGGCTGCGAGGGCGTAGGCAGGCACCAGGGGTACATAGCTCCCTTCTGTGCCATCTGGGGCTGGGAGGGGACATCTCCCGGGAGGCTCTGAGTTGCTGCCTGTCCCCCCCTGACCCCCCCAGGAGCCTGGGGTGAGTAGACTGGGAGAGGGGGGCCGGGCGGCTGTAGCACAGCCGGGACATTGGCCAGCTCAGGACCCTCTCGATCACCGGGAACGTCCCCAGAAGGGTCACATCCCAGACCGCAGTTACACGGCAGAACAAGAGGTCACAGCTCAGCACACCAAGGCCAGAAATAGCTCTGGGCGGGGGTGGAGGGCTGGGGGCCTCCACACACCGCAGAGAGTCAGGGCACCCCAGCAGTGCTGTACTCACGCTTTCCTGTCCCGTGCCTGCTCCCCACCCCCGCCAGCCCTCCACCAGTGACTGGCTCACCCCCCACCCCCCACCGTCCATCTGTCCCCCCCTCAGTCTTCACTCCTTGCTCACACTCACCTCCCACCTTCTGTCTGTCCTCCAACCCATAGACGCACGCAGGAGGCAGTGTGCACGCCCTTGGCGTTTCCTAGGCCCCTTCCTTGGCTCCAGGGGGCGGAGGGTGGCAGCAACTCCCCGGGGGGGACAGGCCGCCCCCAAGAGGGCCTGCATCTCCTGGGGGTGTGGGGCTGTCAGCCCCTGCTGCCGGTCATGCCCCTCAAGGCCCCACTCCTTATCGATCTTGTCGGGGCAGTAGCTGCAGGGGCAGGCCAGGTCGATAACAGGCAAGGTCACCTGCCAGGGAAGGAGGGCACTGGACCCAGGGCTGAGCAGTTCCAGCAGGCCACACTGCATGCACCAGGGGAAACTGAGGCCCAGCGTAGGCAGAGGGAGCGGGAGCAGCCTCCTGAATGCACTCAGTGCTCAGGTGGACTCAGGGCCAACAGAGGTCTCCTGAATCCTCCTTGGGACCTGTTTTATTTTCCTATTTTACAGGAGAGGAAAATGAGGTTTGGTAGGGGAAGCCACTTGCTCACAGTACCAGGTGTCTAATCTGGTTTTAGACACCAACCAACCCCATGGTGTCTAATCACTAAAAGGCCTTGCTTGGCAGTAGAGAGTTAAAGCTCCCCCGTCCCCACCTTACCATCACCCCCACCCCTGAAACCCAAGCTATGTTCCCGCTTAAAATTTCCAGCTAACACGGCACCTGGGAGGGCGCTGGGTCCCTTTCAAAGCAAAGAAACCAAGGCTGCCAGGGGAGGGGACTGGCCCACTCGAGAGCTGGAGGTCTTGGCTGCAGAGCTTACACTAAGGGTGTGTTCCTGAGGGGATACCCCACGATAGGGGCCGCGCTGGACACTGTCAGCGTGAGACCAGTCCCCGGCTTATAACACGTATGGTCAAGGAGCAGGCTGACCATCGGTGGTCGCCCTGCTGCATGGCATGTGCCACATGGGGGATTTAAGGGACCATGGAATCCTGACCTGGCCCCAGACAACAGGGGGACACCAGGGGAGGAGTACTGGAGCCCACTGCCAGGGTGAGTGTCCAGGCAGACACTCTGATGGGTGGGATCCTTGGCCCCGTAATCACGCCTTGGGAATCCATCCTTGGTCAAGGGTGGGCTGCTGGACCAGATGGCTGGGAACCTCACCCTGTCCAGCCCATGTTGCCACCTGATGCCCACCTTCCTTGGCCCCCACCCCAGGGAGCCCCACACTGGGGGCTGATGATGCTCAGCATCTGGAGGCTCTGTTCACCTGAAAATCCACCCACGGTGCAGGACACACCCCCCTCGCTCCAGGGATTCAGCCAGCATCCCCTCCCTCACATGGGGTGGGCATCCCCTACCCCCCTCCATCAAGACCACCAACAAACACCCACTGCCTAATTACCTGGGGAACCTGTCTCCACAACCACTCATCAGTTGGTCCCTCAACTAATTCAGTCTGGCGGCCAGCATGGGCTCAAGTCCCCAGAGGATGTTAATGAGGAATCAGCTGGTGGCCAATATGGCCCTGCCCCACCCCAGGGCAGGCAGCTCAGGAGTGGGGCACTCCCACTAGCACATACCTGCCACCATGCCCATCTGCCCTCTCTGACCCCTTCCCACTGCCAGCTCCTATCCAGGACTGGGCGCCTAGCCCCCACCCCGATACATCCCACCTCCTCCCAGGGCCCTGCATCTGATACCTACCAGAAGCTGACCATCCCTGTGAGGCCCAGAGCATCAGCCTCCAACAGGGCAGACACAGTGCAGGAGTGCACTCTTGGGTGCACTTAGAAGAATGCACACCTGGGGTGCATACTATGGTAACACCCACTGAGGGTGCCCGCTATAGAAACACACCCTCGGGGTGCACACTGTAGGAACACACAATAGGGATACACTTTTGGGCCTTCGGCCGCCAGAGCCGGGGTGGGTCAGGGCACAGTGGGTGAGTCGGCCAAGTAGCAGAGGGTTGCTGTGATGAGGCCAGACAGACACGGGGAGCTCTTGCCAGGAAGCAGGGCTGCAGAGGGTCTGCTCTCTTCTGTGGTGGGACAAGACAGGAGGGCGTGTCCCCACCTGCTCCCGAGCCCTCGGCACTTGTCAAACATCACCGACAAGGCAGGCCGGTGGCCTCTGTAAGAGTGGGATTTATTCTTCCCTCGCCCTCTGGGATCAGCCAGTCCCACCTCTCGGCCGTCTGCCTCGGATCAGCCCTAGTCCTGAGGGAGCAGCTGGATTGCAGCCTACCTGAACTGTCCCAGGACAGCCGAGCTCTGGCAAACACCCCTGACCAGGGCAGTCAGGCCTCGGGGAGGGGTGTAAAGAATGAAGGGCGCTCAGGGGCTTTGTCACTACGCTGGAGTGCTGGGGACGGCGGGGTGGTGGGGGGCAGCACCTGCTGAGACCATGGAGATGTCCACTGGGGGCTGCTGAGAACCCCTGGACAGAGACAAGTGGGAAGGGCCACGGGGTCTGGCCCGTTCCAGGGGACGAGGGTTTCCAGAGGCAGTGATGAGATGCTCCCATTTGGGTCACCACCGGCCAGGGCACCGTGTTCAGGTGACCAGAGTGAAACCCTTGTCTGAGCCAATGGGTCCTCATGCCTCCTATTCTATCGGCGTCTGGCAAACCAGCCCACCAGCCGCGACCTGTCTTTGTAAATAACAGGTTATCCGCATATGGCCACACCTGGGTGTTGATTGTGCTGCTTTAGCACTACCACCGCTGAGTGGAGTAGTCCCCACACACAGTGTGGCCCACAGAGCTGAAATTGTTCAGGATCTGGCCCTTTAGAGAAACAGTTTCCCGACCTGGCTTGTGATTGGAGCACACAGAGCACCTGCTGCCACCCTCACCCTCACAGTGGTCCTGCAGAGGTCGCTTGAATCCCCACCTAACGAAAAGGAACCCAAGGGTCAGAGAGGGCCACACTGCTGCGACCACACTGTTGGGATGGACAGAGCCTGGTGGCCTCCCACGGGGCTGGAGGGAAGATGACCCCCAAATGGTGTGTAGGTCAAAAGAAACACAATGATTCTGCTAAAGAGGCTGTTGAGGGGCTGGCGATGGAACACGCATTAAAGAGGACACTTAAAACACTGTCGAACAAAGCTGGCTGTAAGGAGGATGTCCTCAGGCTCTGGGGTGGTGGGGGGAGGCACTGACGCACACGGCGCCTGCTTGTGCTTCAGGAAGACAATCTAAGGGAGGGGTGGTCTTGGGGTCTCTGGGCCACAACCCCCTCCATGCCAATCCAACAGCACCAGAACCCTGTGCCCTCCTCTAGGGGCTCTGTGGCCAGGTCACACTGAGGGCAGCTTGCTGGCCCACTACCATCAGCCTGTCCACTTGGGCCGGGAGGAGGGGACATGGCAGGTCAGGTTTGATGCACTTCCCAGGATGTGGGACAAGGTCCAAGCCTCGGCTGGCAGAATCTTCCCCTTTGAGAACAAAGAAAAAGTACAGGTGGGATGACTCTGTCCAGAAAAGGAGAGAGGCATTGAGTGTAGGGGCCTCCTTGCAAGTAGGCTTCCCTGGACCATCCTGTGGGCCTCTGGCCAGAATCTTGAATGGAAAGTGGGCTGTGAAGGCCCATGATCCTTGTCACCACCACCACCACCCCCACCATCACACCAGTCATGTGCAAGGTCCTCAGATCACGACAGCTCAGAACCAGCCTGGGACCAAGCTGAGGCCATTCTGGAGTGTAGCCAGCCTCATACAAGGGCGGGGAGCCCCAGCAGTGGGTGAGCAGCAGGCCAGTGTGGGGTGGACACCAGACACCGCTGAGCAGGGTTGTGGCCCAAGGATGCCCATTCCAGCCTTGAGGCTGTGCGGGGCTTGTTGGCCAAGCACGTCTCCCATCAAGGCCCAGTCAGTCCACACAGGGCCTGTACCAGGGGACAGGGAGGGAGAGGGGAGAGATAGGACCCTTGGCCTCCCTGGGACTGCTCAAGGCACAGACTTCCTGAGGTCTCATGACATCCCACAGCACAGCAAGGGGATGACCATCAACCCTACTCCTCAGGCAAGGGCACTGAAGCCTAGTGAGGTGAGGTGACCATGCGTACCAGCTGAGGCCAGGGGACAGGATCTAAGAACCCCTGCCACTGCCCCAGATGACCAGAGCAGGCCCTGAGCCCTAGAGACCCATACAGCAGAGGGGCAACTGTTGAGCGCACCCCCATGCTCTGGGCTCCCTGACCCCTACTGCACCTCATCCTCAGCCCAAGCCTGTTGTTCCCTGGGCTAGTGGGCCCTGGGGTCTGGTGGTCCCAGGCTCAGATGTGGCTCTGTAACCCTTCACGGAGTGGCTGGGGATGCTGCTGGCCAGCTCTGGGTCTGTGTCAACACCCATGCGGTGAGGATGACAACAGGCTAGCACCAGCCTTTCCAGGGCCCTGAGATGCCTCCGGCGCTGTGGCTGGTGTCCTGCCTCCCCAGGGGACCCTCTGTCAGCCCCATCTCAGGTGAGGAACCCAGGGAGATGAGGCCTATAACTCAGAGGTGGCATCCCAGAGCCATACTGATTGGTTGCCTGGTCTGACGGCCCTGCTTTGTCCAGGAGAGGTTGCAACCGGGCGGGAGGAGGGTAGAGGAGGAGGGCCCAGCAGCCAGGCTGCACACTGTAAGCATGCCCAGAGCCATTTCCCCCACCCCCGCCATCAGGCTCAGCCTCAGTTGTGGGAGGAGGCTCCCAGACAGGCCTGTGCAGCCCAACTTGAGGCATGAGAGATCGCTGCCTGTGCTCAGCATGGCCTCAAGTTGCTGCTTCTTCTCAAGGAACATGGGCACATACTTGGTGGTTCTCCTCCCTGCCCACCCACCACCTGTGCTAGAGACAAGTGGTCAGCCCCCCTCCTCAAGAGCCAAGATGATGATGATGAAGTATGTATTATCAGAAGGGCAAGGACCAGGGAGATAGGGCCGCTCCCCTGGAGAAACACCCAGAGAAAGTGTCTCCACCATGGGCTTCTGGGGGCGCTCAGGGTGACTACTTCCTGATCACGCCAAACCTGCCAGTTGATAAGCCCCACTCTAAACAGTGCTTCCCTAGAACACATGACCAGAAAACCAGGCATCTGGAAAAGACTCTAATGCAGACAAGAGGGAAAACAACTCTAAAAGAAGCAGAGACAGTGCAGGGAATAGATAAAAATTAGGAATAAAAAATCTAATCAGTGTCCTCTCAGGGATAGAAGGAGATTTAAAACAAGAACAGGGTGCTATGAACAAGGAGCCATCAGAAAACACGAAGAGTACCTGGAAGTTAAATATAGAATTACTAAAATTACCAAAAAAAAAAAAAAAAAAAATCAATAGAAGGGTTGGAAAACAAGGTCAAGGAAGTCTTCCAGAAAGAAAAACAAAAAGAGAAAGAAAGAAAAAAAAATTGATGAGATTCAGAAGGCAAATATAGGTCAAATATCTGAAAAAACAGAGAAAATAAAGGAGAAAAAATTTATCAAAGAAATAACACCAGAAAATCTCCCAGAGCTGAAGACCCAGCCCTCCACTGGGCAAGTAAGTGCCTAGCACAATAGGTGACATTCACAATGTGATTTCAATCCCCTGGGGGTGAAAAGAGGCCTGAAGCTCCAGAGGGAAAAGCAATGTGGCATCAGACCTCTCTAAAGAGCACTGGATGCCAAGAAGATAACAAAATTGCAATGGCTTCAAAATTCTGAGGGACATCCTTTTCTTTTTCTTTTTCTTTTTTTTTTTAAAGATTTTATTTATTTATTTGAGAGAGAGAATGAGAGAGAGAGAGCAGGAGAGGGGGGAGGGTCAGAGGGAGAAGCAGACTCCCTGCCGAGCAGGGAGCCCCATGCGGGACTCGATCCTGGGACTCCAGGATCATGACCTGAGCCAAAGGCAGTCGCTTAACCAACTGAGCCACCCAGGCGCCCGGGACATCCTTTTCAACATGGGATTCTGGATCAGGCCAATCCAGCCTGAATAGGTTTGCTAACATATGAGGACTCAGAATGATTCTTCACTGTGAATTCCTTAGAGGGTTAGTTGGGGGTGTGCTTCAGCTAGAACTAGGATATAAACCCAGAAAGAGGAAAATGTGGGGCCCAGGAAACATTGGGTGATGACAGAAGTCCTGGGCAGTTATGAGGGGACCACAGCATGCCTGGTCCATATGGGGACAGCAAGACAAAGGCCTGGGGTCAGACCTCCCTGGAGTTAAATGAGACACCCAGTAGACCGCCCGAGGTGGAGAGAGAAAGCGCATGAGGGTAGTAGATGGGACAAGGGAGAAAAGACACAGTCAGCTATAAACTCCAGGGAAACCAAAGGCCATAGAAGAGCAGAAAGGTCACCAAAGTAAGTACCCCCTGCTCCTCCAACCTGGGGTGGGGTGGTGAAGGGCATTTATGTGACCTGGGTTGGGAAACACTGGTTATGAATTTAACTGATGGTAGTGAGACACCCACACTGGGAAGTATGCTGGGGAAGAGGGGGCTGGGGTAGGAGCCACGGAAATATGAAGGCAACCACTAGGAAAAACAGGGAACAGAGCAACAGTGGCTGCCTTCAAGGAGGAATGGGGGCTGGAGCAGAGCAAGCCAATTCTCAGACTAGCCCTAAAGGACTGGGTGCAGGTTTTAACTTTGAGCAAGATATGGTTGACCATTTTATCTTTTCAAAATGACTACATATTTTGCACTGAAATTTCAGAAATAGAGATAAATAAAAAAGAGAAAATAAAGTGTGTCTGCCCGACGGTGGAGATGAATGTGGTTTAGAAGCAGGCATCTCTGAGGGCCAGGAGGAGAAAGTGGGCCTGTGATTGCTTGAGCAGCATCTCCATGGCCCTGAACAAAGCTCTTTGGCACCATGCTCAGCCAAGGGTCACCGAGGCTGTTCCCCATCTCTGGGGACACTCTGGGCTCTTGGCTCCAGAGGCCTCTACAAGTCAGACACTTGACGGGACAGCTTCTGGCCTGAAAATTCAGCAGTGTGCTCAGACCTTCCACATCTGGACAAAGCCCCACCCCAGCTCCTTCTCATCTCTGCCCAGTTCACAGACCTGAGACCACCCACTACAGACTGAGGACCCCCAAGAACAGGTGGCCCAGCAGGTAATCCTGGCAGGGGGCTGTGTGCACATGGGGCCTCAGGAGTGGGGGGTCTGTGGCCCCTGGGGAGGGCTTGCCCTGACCTTGGCCTAGCGCAGACCTCCCTCGGTTTCAGTGAGAGCCCCAGCTGCGTTTCTGCCACCGAACCCGAGGCACACAGGCAGGGGCGACGTGAATAAGTAATTGCCCTTTTATTAACGAGTGACAAATTATTCCTATATGATTGTGTGTGATAACTCGTCCTTATTTGAAATCAATTTGGGATGGAAATTGTTGGCGGCTTCTCACCAGTGAGGGTGGGAGGACCAGGTGCCGCTGCCTCCTGGAAAAGCAGGTCAATGTATTTCGGCTACTTCCTGAGGCTGATGTGCCAGGAGCTGGCATGTGGAAGGGGGTTGGCTGCCTTGGGGGCGGGGGCTAGGGAGGGCGGCCTTATTCCTCAGCACCTGCCCCTGGGACCTGGGAGGAGTCAGGGTAGGTGCTCCAGCATGGACTCTCCCCACCTCCAACACCTGCTGGAAGCTCCAAAAGGGGCCCAGCCTACCCCACCAGACCCAGGGCACATATGTATCCTGGGCCAAAGAAGGGTCAGGCTGGGGGAGCGGGGGGAGGAGCCCCCGAAACCTCAAGCCCTGCCCCCATCCTCATTGCCTCCTCCCCCAGCTCAATACACGAGGGTCTCTGGTGTAAGCCCAGGCCCAGGTCAGACAGACTTGGTCCCCCCACAGTGCCCCTAGCTGGCTCCCAACTCCCAGGGGCTCAGCGTGCTTATCTGTTGATCTGCGTGAGCAGCTGCACACAGCAGACACTGAACAAAGGTGAGAAAGCCTGCACTCCCGAAGGCCGCACCCCGCACACTGACCCTGCGGCCTTCGTGGCCCTACAGGGCCGGGGGAGCCCCATGAAGAGGCGGAAGCAGATGACCAGAGAACAGGGTGCCTTTGGCCCATGCACCAGAGCTGCACCTCTTTTGGGAAGTGTGTACTTAAAACTCTGCAATGCACTAGTCAGGTAGTCGCTGCCTCGCTCCCAGGCCAGGCTGTGCCCACCTATCCCCACTCCTGCTCCTCCCCAGCTGCCTCCCTGCCCCCCGGCACAGCAGTTACAGGCCTGAGGGGCTGGGGCACCTCCTAGCTCAGCCATTTTGCCCCGCTCAGCTCCGGCACCACCGGTGACCTCGCCTCTCAGGTCTGGGTTGGTCATCTGTGAAATGAAGAGGTTGGGTCTGAGAACCTGACAAATCCTGGGGGTAGGGGGCATTTGGTGGACCCACTCCACTCACTGTGGTGGACCCAGGGTCCCTGCCACCTCCCATCGCCGTCCACTGCCAGGGCGCCCACTTCAACACACACCTCGCTGATTAGTTTAGCAGGTCTCCATGTTGCTTTGCTTCCTTCGGTTGCCCCTCTGGGCTGTGGGCTCCACGGGGACAGGACCCCAGCTGGTGACCAGCACACACCATAAATGTTTGTCACACATGAGTGTAAGAAATGTCCACCACTACAGACAGGCAAGTTGCAGACTTTGCGAGGGACAGCATTCCCCGAGTATGTGCTCAGAGAGTCCCCAGGAGAGTCCACCAGGTACTCGCATCCCCATGGGGGCAGCTGCACCCGGAAGCCAAAGGCAATTTCACTTGTGTTACAGAATGTTTTTGTCACCCCCAGATTCCTGTGTTGAAGCCCTCACCCCCAACGTGATGGTATTTGGAAGAGGGGCCTTGAGAGATCAGGACCTAGATGAGGTCATGTGGGTGGGGCCCCCATGATGGAATTAGGGCCCTTATAAGAAGAGATACTGGAGGGCTTGTTTTCACTGTCTCCATGTGGGGACATGGTGAGAAGGTGGCCATCTGCAAGCCAGGAAGAAAGCTCTCACCAGAACCGGACCACGCCGGCACCCTGATCTCAGACTGCCCGCCTCCGGAACTGTGAAAAAATAAATTTCTGTTGTTTAAGCCACCCCAGTCTGCGGTATTTTGTTATGACACCCTGAGCTGACTAATACAACTTCTTTCTTACATCTCTGATATATCTTCCCAGATTTTTTACAACACACACGAACCAGTAAAATCAGAAATGTTTTCAGTTTGGTTTGTTTGGTCTCATGTGCCAACACTGGACAGGCAGCCCTGTCCAAGGGGGCAGACCCCCTTCCGAGACCCCCGATGCCATGGGGTCCCTGCCCACCACAGCCAGCCCTGCAGGATGGCTGGAGAAGGCCAGGCTTTGGTGCTGACTCTGCCTCTCTGGGGCCTCAGGCAGGTCTCCCAACCTCTTGGGACCTGTCCCATCACCTGGAAAATGGGGATAACCAAACCCACCTCGCAGGGTATGGAGAGACCACACAGCCCACGCAGGGCTGGTGCACAGTGGGTAGAGTGGAAATGCCTGGCTCACCCGTGGGATCATCACAGGAGTGCCTCATGTCACCCCCAACAGGAACCCACTGTCCTCACCTGACAGAAGGGAGGCCAAGTCATAGCTAGAAAGGGCACGCTCGTGCCTGACCCAGCCTCACTCCAGCTCTGACCCCGGCACGTGCACTGGACCCTGTGGCTTCCACGAGCCTTTGCTCAGGCAGCTCCCCTTTCCAGAATGCCTGCCCTATTCCCAACACATCCTCTTGGAAGGGCTCTCCTCCTCAGAGTCCCGCCATGCCAGCCCTTGGAGCTAGACCCTTCCCAACCTGTTCCCCTCCCACACCACAACCTTGCCTGTGGCGTCCGTCCTCACTCCTGCCCCCAACGCTGGACTCAGCTCCGATGGGGCCACTGAAGGGAGCAGGTGAACGAGCAGAGCCCTGGAGCCTGGCCAGGGTCACAGCCGTGGGCTCCCACCAAGGGGCACATGGCCGGGGAAAAGCATCAGCTAGGCTTGAGGGTTCTTGCGTGAGTGACATGCCAAGCAGGTCTTGACCCCACCTGGGTCTCGGGGCAACGTGGGGATAGTGAACTTACCAGTGCTGGTGTTGGCCACCTGGCAGGGCCTGAGGGTGAGGGTCGGTAGCCCCTCACTCCCTAATTCCCACCACCTGCTCTAGGAACATACTGCACACCCCGCTGACAAGTCCCCTTGTCTCTGAGGAGAGGGTCATGCCGGTATCAGGCTTCCTGTGATCTGGAGGTGGGAGAGAGTCAGCCACGGCATCGGGGAGGGCTCCATAGGAGCACGGACGCACGCGCACACACACACACACACGCACACACTGCCACCACCCGCCTCGGGACACCCTGGGGACTGGGCCGTGGCTCCGGCAGCAGGTAAAGAATGGAGTCCATTAGGGCCACCATCTGTCTCAGCTGTGATGGGTCCGCTCGGTGACATCCAGGAGGTATGTAGATGGAATATCTTTATGGGGAGAGTTTTTCTTTTGCCAATTTTCGAACAGGAAGCCAGACACTTGTCACACCTGTCCCCGTGTCAGCCTCTGCCTGACATAAATTGGGGCTGAGGCAGGGAGATGAAAGACAGCCTGGGCACGGCCAGTGTGCAGGGGCCATGTGTCATATGGCCGGGAGCACACAGAGCAGGGGGCTGGCCTCCCGCTGGGGCTGGGCTGGGGGGGGGGGCATGCCACTGCCCACTCCACCCTGTCCTTTCAGCCTGAGATCCCCCAACACCCCCCCTTGGCTCCCCTCTTGGCCCCCACAAGCTCCTCACCTAACTCCCATCTCCCCTCCCCCTGCGAAACAGCCTAGGCCCAGCTCAGCAGCCCCAGCCAGTCCCCCGGCCTGGAGTACGCTGTCCCAGTTTCCCGGCTTCTGCTCCCACCAGGAGCGCCCCATCTAGACCAATAGCTCTAGTGCCTCTTTAAGACCTAGGGCCAGTGTGATCTCAGGGCAGGGGCCTGGGCTTCAGAGTCCTCACCGCATCCCCACTAGCACTTCTCTCTCCTGGGAACCTCATGGGCTTTGGGGTATCTCCCTGGGACCTGGAGGCCTGGGGGGGCAGAATGTGTCACAAGAATCTAGGGGTCCCTGCTGCCTAACACAGGGCTGGCCTGAAACTAAAGGCTAGAAAACACTTCACCAAGAGAATGGAGGGAGAGAAAAGTGACCCTCAGGGACCTGCCCAGGTCTCCCTCCCAGCCCCCACCCCCCAGTGTCCATCTTGGTGCCTGGCTAATCCCATCGAGGGTAGGGAGGGTCCTGCCCAGGGGATGCTGGGGGACCAGCTGCCAGGACATACTTCAGAACCACACCCCAGGACCCCCCTCAGCTCCTCCATCAGTCCCTGTCTCGTGGGGAAGCTCACTGCCAAGGAGATAGTGATGGTGGCCCTGGGGGTCTTGGCCTCAGCCCCCAAGGAAACCTAAAAGCCCAGTTCCTACCAGGCTCATGGGCCACTGCCTCACACAGCTTCATCCCTGGGGAGGCCCCCTGGAGCCTGGGGGTGGGGGCTGGGCAGGGGTGTGACTAGCCAGCACTGTGCTCTCTAAGGACAAGGAGGGGGCTGAATGTGTCCTGGGAGAGCAGGGAGGCCTCAAGCAGGGCAGCTGAGGGAAGTGGACAGGAGAGGGCTGTGGGAGGAATGTGGCAGGGCTCTGGGAAGGGTGGGGGCAGGGCTGAGCACTAGGCCCACTCCCAGTTCCTGGCTGGGGTGTGCTGTGGAGGCAGGTGAAGGCCTGTGGAAGCAGGTAGGAGAGCTGGGTGTGAGCATCCTGTGTGACCTTGGGGCCCACAGCCACCCATTCTGGTGGCTGGCCAGGATTAGCCTTTTTCTGTAATTCTGCTTCCAGCCACATCTTTGGGGATGGGCGTGCTTTTGGGCCGGAAGCCACACCCAGGGGGTAGATGGCCCAACCTCCTGCTGCCTGCACCCCACCCTGCCCAAAGACCACGGGGTGCCCTTCCACCGTAACACAAAGCTGCTGCAAAGTGAATTGTGGAGGCAGAAGTCTCCACATTGTGAAGGCAGAGGGACTCAGAATTTCCTTCTGAGTTAGTATGGGGTGACCAGGCCCAGGGCCCACCTGCCCCAGACCCCTGCTGGGACTTAGAGACTCCTCACCTTACGTGGGTCCCAGACACCCCTCCAGGCTCCCCTGCCTCTGGCCCTGCCTGGACTTTTGCACATCCCATCCCCAGCCCACCGGGGCCTCCCAGCCCCACTCCTCACTTGGCTCCCCTTGGCATGAACTGATATGTCACAGACTCCCATTGGGACAGGTAGCAAAGACCCTCCTGGCAGGAGGACTGATGGGGGAGTGGCAGGCCCAGACAGGGGCTCCTCTTCTGTGCTCCCATGGCTCCACAGAGTCTTCTGCTCTAGGGCGCACAGTGGCCCACACACGCTTCTCTACCCTGCTGCCCGAGTTCCACCATAGACCCCCTCCGGGCAGGGCAGCTGCGAAGGACTTGGGAAACCAAGGGCGCCCCTGGAAGGTGGGGGCCCCCATGACCCGCTCAGGGCCCTGGAAGCCCCATCACCAACCTGTTGTCTCCATAGGAAGTTCCAGCCTAGGGCAGGTGGGTCCCACCTGAATGGGACAATCAAGCTCCCATAAGGGGGATGGGCCTTGTGGGCAACATTCAACATTGACTCCCCCTTCAGAGTCTCCTGTGTGACAAAGACTCAGAAGGTGAGTGACACACCCAGGTGCTCAGCTGGTTCGGGGCTAAAGCCAAGAGGGTCCCAAGGCCAGACACTGCCTGCCCAGACTTTGCCTGGAGGGCATCCCCCACAGGATGGCGTCTCTGTCTCTCTCTAGACCCGTGTCTTTGCTCATCTGAGTCCCGGAGGGGGGCCGCCTTCTTGTAGCCACCTTGGGCAACTGGCCTGCACCTGACCACCAGCAGCCATCCATCCCCAGGGGCCAGGACTGCCACCTCCTGTGTCTCCTGGGAGCTCACTCCCTGTGTCCCAGCGCCAGGCCTGGGCTGGACTCGGGGACGTGGAGACGGGGAGGCAGGCACAGGTGCGCATATCAGGTGCTAAGACCAGGGAGCTGGAGGCCTCCCCCAGTGAGGGTGGAAGAGAAGGTTCCCAAATGTGGCTCTATGGCCCAGGCCCTGAAAACAATGCGGGCTCACCCAGGGGTAGACATGGGAGAGTTTGAGCAGGAGGGGCCTGGCTGGCAGGCATCTCAGAGCCTGAAGGGAGGATGAGATGGCAGGCAGGCAGCTGCGGGCGTCTGTGGCCATGGACCTGGGAGGGGACCGGCCCGGAGCAGGCCCTCACTGAGGGATAAAAGGGGACGGATTTCCCTGGAGCCCAATTTGACACTGGACGTGCCTTTGGGGATGGGAGGCAGCCAGGACCCTGGGCCTTGGGTGTAGATGTTGGGGGTGGAGGGGCAGGTCGTACAGGGGTGATTAGCACCAGATAGACGGGATCGGGGGGGGACCTGAAACTCCATTGGAGCAGAGCTACACATGCAGGGGAAATACATGTAGAACTGCTGGGTGGGGGCGGCCTAGGGCCCTGAGACCCCTGCTCAACTGCATAGGCCTGGCATACAGCAAGGAGGCAATAAACGCTTGCTAAGCAATCTCCGGGACTGGAGGCCCACAGCAGAACTCAGTGACGGGCCAGGCTGGACCTCAGAGCTGGCCTTGCTGGGGTGGGTGGGGAGGCAAGGAAGTCTGGGGGCTCTGGATTCCCAGCTGGTCTTGCACCCCCTCCACCTCTTCGCCTTCCAAGTCTACTCACTGGCCCCTGCTCTTTGTGGAGCACCTACTGTGTGCTTGAGGCTGTGACACGATACCGGGAGCCAGCCACCTAGCCCCCATCTGTCTCCCCCAGAGCCCAGCACCCTACATACCTCAGGCTCGAGCGTTTTCCCACCCACAAAGGCACTGATCCAGAAGCACCACCTCTGGTCAACAGCCGTGGATTACGGATGAAGCCTCTGGTGACCAGGAAAGGGCGGGTGCTGCCCAAGGTCACACAGCGAGCCGGCACTACACGGGCTAATCCAATGCCTGCCCAGACTTCAGGATGGGGAGACTTCTGGCAGGTCTCTGAGCCCGCCCCATCTGGGCCCTGGCAGGAGGTGAATAAAGGCAACATCTCGACAAGGTCACAATAGCTGGGACAGATGGAGGACACGGCACTGGGCCCAGGCAAGTGAGGGGCAATCCGAGAAGGCTCCCTGGAGGAGGTGAGGGGCCCAGAACGCTGCCTTGGCCTGAGCCCCTCGGCACTCCACCCCCTTCCTCGATGGGCCCTTCACCAGCTTCAGCCTCGGCCTGACATTTCCCGTGACATTTGCTGCAAAGAAATAGAGTCATAAGCCCAAAGGTTAAATTTGCACATTGCCTCACACTGCCAGGAGAAGTGTGGTCCCTCCACCCACTAGATGCTGTGGCTGCAGCGTTTGTGTAGGATGGCCCACCCATCCCTGGAGCCCTTCCTGGGGGGCCCGAAGGTCTCCCTCCCAGGCCCTCTGAGGAATCTCAGCCACTGTAGCCCAAAACAGTTTCTAGACACACCAGTCCCTGAAGTGTGTCACATAGGGGTGCCCGTCAGAGGCCCTGCCCAATCTGCTTGCAAACCCAAGGCCCCAAGACACCTTGCGGTAAAGGAGATCTGTCAGTTCCACTTAGCCCAGCCAGTCCCAAATTTGCTTGACCATGAAACCCTTGTTCAATCCCTACCAACTTTCTGTAGAACTTCAATTATGTGGAGTGTGACCTGTGATTGGCCAGTTAGGAATGCCTTGGTGCTGACCAGAGAGCAGAGGAGCGCCCCCAGGGTGCTGGGTGGGCTGCCTGAACAAAGCTATGTCAGCTCCTGACACCCCGGGCCCTCCACTTGGGCTCCCTGCATCACCACCGGCCCAGCTCCATGTGCCTGGGCCCCTACAGGGCTCACAGGCTGCCAGGCCCATCTGAGCCAACCCAAGCCCCTGGCCTCTGCCCATACAGCACCTTCCACGGCCCCGCCAGGAAGTCTGCCCATAGTCCTGCCTTTCAGCTGCACCTCCTGGGCCTGGCTGCCCTGTCCTGTGGGGGGAGGGGGTGGTCAAGGCTGTAGGATGGTGCCGCATGGCCCATCCTCCATCCTCTCTCAGCAGGGCAAGGCAGCGGGCCCACGTGGAGACAGGACTGTCAGGACGCTGCAGGGTGAGGGTAGAGGCTGTGTGAAGGGGGCACAAGAGAGGCAGCCGGAAGCCCAGCTGCATAAAGGCCATCCCCAGAGTCAGAATCCTGATCAAAGCCCAGAAGCAGATTCCACCACTACCAGTGAGAAACTGGACCCCAGGTGAGGGAGAGGCCCAGGGGGTCCACCCATAAAATGTTGGGAGGGGGTGGGGATCAGGGCCTGCCACCTTTGCAGTGGGCAGGGGGGCCTGTGGCCAGGCCCTTGGGGGTGGGGGGGTACCTGTCAGGGCCTGCAGTGAGGACACCGGGGGCATGTGCTGAGTGCACCTCCCTGGGGGCCGCCTGCAGGACCATGGACAGGGTGAGAAGCCAAGGCAAGTTCGGATAAATAAATTATGGCGAATCCTCAGGAAGGGATTCCACATACACCAGTAAACCCATGATGCACAAGAATAGTTCCCGACGTGCAAAATGTTTAAAATACAGCGACAAAAGAAGAAACTGCAGCACACAACACCCGGCCGGGCCCACACGCTCCAGTGACGGCTCGGGGAGAGGCAGGGAGTGTGGACTGCGTGCTCACCCTCTGGCTGGGCTTCCATTTTTGGCTCTGTGACCACCTGTCCTTTAAAGCATTTGGTCCTACAAACTCAGGAGGGCAAGGATCACATCCCTTTATTTGCCTGGCTCCAAATAGGGTCTGGCAGGCTAGGGACAAATGAATGAGTAAATGAATGGGTGTCTGAGTCAACGGATAAGGAGCAAACGCAGTGTCTGGGATGGGGCAGCTGGGCCACAGAGTGGGGGGACACCGAGGAGTGCCGAGGTTCCTGAGGGGTTACCTTGAGAGGGCAAGTGGGCGCTGGGGGCCAGTGCCCCAGCACAGCTGAAGGGACAGGGGAGAGGGGTATGGGCAGCCAGGCCGGCTCCTATGGACCTTGAGGTCCAGGCCCTGGGTGGCCACCAAGGGACAGGCAGCCCTGCCCCGGGGGGGGAGGGGCAGGTAGGGGTGGTCAGAGGGCAGGGCCCACCAGGCTGAGGGCGGGGCGGCATGAACTTGTTAACCAGGCACAGCCAAGAGCCCTCAGGATCCCCACAACAGGGCCCAGGGGCAGGAGTGTCACACTCGTACACACTCCCCTCACACACTCACACATTCGTTCACACACCCATTCACTCATTCAGTGCAATTCACTTATTCACCGTGGAACTCCTTCCTGGTGCTCCTGTTCTAACCCCCTTCAGGCTGCAGACTGAGGCTCTGTGGAGACTCTCTGGCCACAGGCCCAGGAGATCAGGAAATGCAGCCCCGGGGGATGGGTTCCTTCTGCCTCCACCAGCCGGGACCCTCCTGGTGCTGCACCAGCTGCCACGGGCATCCGTGCCACAAAGCCATGAATTCTGGCCCGGGGCAGGGAGCAAGGAGGGGCTGGAGCCCAGCAGCAGCACTGGCCACGGTGAGCACGGTGAGCACGAGTCCCCTGGCCTGGGAGCAGCAGAGGGAGGGGGAGCTTGGAGTCCAGAGAGCACGGGGGAACCAGGGCCGCACACGGCCAGCCCCTCATGGTCTGTCACTCACAATGGGTAACAGCAAACAAACATGAGTCTCGGGCCAGCCCTCGGGTTCCTCAGACAGCAAGACTTCCTCGTCTGCCTTCCAGAGCCCCCGCACATCCTGTGGTGGGGGGTCGTCTACACACACCCCTACAAGCCCTCTTGCTTCCTGAGACCCACTGGGCCCTCTTTGCTACTTTCCATCTGCGACCACAGGGAGAAGGTCAGCCCCAACTGCAGGACACACAGCTGGCTGTTAATCCTCACGTAGAGAAACTGAGGCTCAAGTGTTCTACAGGCTCCCTGCCGGTGAGGGGCACAGCAGCTTGGGAAGCACGTTGCTGGCCACCTCCCACCTTCTGCAGTGCTCTCACTGCCTGCCCCCCAACTGCCCATCACCCCTTTCCAACTCCCCTGTGACCTCTATGTGCCTTTGTTTCCCCATCTGCAAATCAGTAGAAAAGAGGTCCGGTTGGCAGTGTAAGTGTTCCGGGAGGACTTCCATTTGTGGGAACCACTGCCTAGGGTGGTGCGTGTTGGGGAGAGATGTTTTGGGTATTTTGAAGGCAAAAGCACTGGCATCAGAACCCCGTGGGGACCTTGGCCTGGAAGTGCCCCCAACAATCCAGAAGGGAGGCCTGATTACTGGCCCGTGTCATGGGCAAGAAGGCTGAGGCACACAGAGGTGAACTGTCATACCCAAGGTCACACCACCGATGGGTGGCTGCACCAGGACCCAAATCCAGGATGTTCTGCTATCCCACGCCCAGCAGCCAGGGTTTATGAGCAGCCCTCTGCCAGGTGGTAGGGTGCTGACCACCACCTGGCTCAGTCCGCCCCATGGAGCTTGCTTCTCCCTCACCTTGTCTGGCTTAGAAAAGAGGAGTGGCCAGCCCCTCAGCCTGCCCAGCCACGGGGCCCAACCTCCGGCCCACCCCTCTGTTGCACCCCCGCGCACTCTATAAGGATGACCCACTTGTCTTCATTGTATAGACAAGGACACAGATGGGGACCAGGCAGTATGGCCCCTCCTCCAAGCCCCGGCCCAAGGTCCCCCTCACTACAGTGAGAGTGGGTCACCAACACCCTTACCTCAGTGCCCCACACAACACCTGAGGCAGGTGACATACCATAGAACACCTTACCAATAAGGCTCCTACCACAGCGAGACTGAGGCCCGAGGGCAGGGCCTTCCTGAGGTCACCCTGGGTCAACCTCAGGGTGGGCACACACCTGCTCCCCATTGGGCTTAGTGGCAGTGACTACAGAGCATGGAGGAAGGGTCTGGCCTGTTTGCCACTGTGTTGACCTCGAGCTTTGAAATGGGCCTTCCCTGCCCAGGTGAGTCCCAGCCCCCATCGGCCACCATTGCTCCAGCACAGGGGATGGCAAAGAGTGGCTGGGAGCCCTTTGGCCTCACACCTTAGGCTGGGTGCACTGAATTAGCTTCTCAGCACACAACCTTTGTGCCTCTGCTAAAGATTTGGGTAAAACCTGCTTACAGCCTGTCTGGGCATACAGGGGCACCCACACTGGAGGCAGAGACACATGCCGATGTGACCACAAGCACATACGGTCACGCGTGCAGAGACACACACGAGCAGAAGCATACTGAGTCTCACACACACACACACACACACACACACACACACACAAAGACCCAAGGGGCTGTGGAGGGGAGACTCCCAGGACACGGCGGGGAGGCAGACAGAGGTGGGGCCATGCTCCTGCAGCCGGTTTCTCGCCCCTCCATCTGTGAGCTCTGGCTGCCCAGAGCCTCCCCCTCAACACATGTGCATGTAGGCAAGGCAGCAGGTCCCACTAAGGGGCCCCAGCATGTGCCAAGTGTGGAGACCACAGCAGGCATGCTATGTGCATGCATGTGTGGCCGTGGGCGTGCAGGTGGGGGCGAGGACATGGATGTGCATCCACAGCGTGTGTTTGCGTGCATACTGGGGCAGCCTGGCATGCATGTGCACACGCGGTGTACAAGTGTACAGCCCTTGTAGACACGTGCACGTGCAAGGAAACGTGTGTGCCGCCTGCGGCACGGTGGACATCAGCAGGGCAGTCTGGGTGGGCACCAAGGGAGCACCCTCCAGGCAGGGCATGCCCAACTTCCCTCACAGGAGGTCACTCCCCCAGACCCTTCTCTCAGGACCTTGCACCAGGTAGCGGAAGGGGTCCCATGAGGGCTGCCAGGGAGGGGATGCTGCGTGCCCCACCACTTCTGGAGCCTCTTAGGGGAGCCCCCCAGGGGCACTCAGGCTGCGGGTGGGGGCTGCTAAGGCTGCCTCTTCTCCTCGCCAGCCCCCCCCCCCCCCCCCGCCCAGGGGGCAGCTCTGGGCCAGCCCCGCCCCCCACGCCCTCTACTGTCGCCAACGCCCCCGATTCATCCCGCTGCGGCCTGACCCCAGAGAAACCAGAGGTCCAGAGCGGAGTCCTGGGGCAAGGGTGGAAGCGACCCGATACCCCCACCCCTGCTTGGTACCCACGTTTCTGCAACCCTGCTCATTAACCCCTTCGAGGCCGGGGCGCTCCGAGGCTGGACCCCGCCCTTCCAGCCGGCAGACCCCACCCCGGCCCCGGCCCGGCGTCCGGGGCCACTCGGCCCCGCCGCCCCCGGCCCCGCCGCCACGGCCAACTTTCCTGGGAAGCGGCAACTTTTCCTGCTGCCGCGGGCTCCGCGCGCCCGGGGCCGGGGCGCCCGCGGCCCCAGCCCGGCGCGGCACTGCGGTGGCCCTCACGGCCGCCCGGTGACCCTTCTGCCTGCCTCGGCAGCCCCAGCCTGGCCCTGCGGCTCCAGGAGGGGCCGACCCCACCGTCCCCACCCCGCCTGCCCGGCTCGGGTGCCGAACGGCACTCACCTCCGGCAGACGCTCTCTTCATCTTAGGGGTCGGGCGGGGCGCGACGGGGACCGAAAGTCGCTTCGGGGCCGGCGCCCGTCTCCCCGCGGCCGGGTCCGCATCCAGGCGCCGCCGCTCCGGCCCGGCCCCGGCCCGGCCGCGGTACGAGGCTGGGCGCGCTCCGCTCCCCGGGTCGGCTGGGCTGGCGGGGCCGCGGGCGCGGAGGGCGAGGGCGGCGGCGGCGGTGCGGGCTGGCGGGGCGCTCGCGGCGCGGGCCGGGAGCGGATGAATGTTTTATGGGATCATGTGGTTTGACGCGCGAGGAATCCGCCCGGTCCCCCCGCCGGCCGGGGCGGGGCGGGGCGGGGCGGGGCCTCGCGGCGGGCGGGGCGCTCACCTGGGCGCGGGCCGGGCGTGGTGCGTTGGGGGGTGCGGGGCGGGGGAAGGGGGAGGGAGCGTGGGCAGCGTGCGGTCCCGGGGCGCACAGGCCGGGCCGCAGGAGGCGTTCAGCCCGCCCCGTGCACCCGCGCCGCGCGGCCCCAGACAAAGGCGGCGCATTTCTGAAGAGGCGGCGGCCCCTGCAGGCGGCCGCGGGCATGGCGGCGCCGGCGGTAGCCGGCTGGGGGCGCTGGCCCGAGGGCGTGGCGGCCGGGACTTGCCCGGGTGTGGGGATCCCCGATGGGTCCAGCCATTGGTAAGGACTTTGTCCGGAGGCCCGGGGAGGGGGGACACCTCTGCCAGGTGCACTCGCTTCCTCGCCTCACTAAATCCTGGAGCCCCCTCCGCTGAACAACCCTTTGTGGGAGTAGGATTGCTCCATTTTGCAGTTAGAAAACTGAGGCTCAAAGCTCAACAAACTTCTGAAGCCCCCAACCCGTCTTTGTGGCCCTCTCTGCACCAACCCAGGGAGGGGACGCAGTCACAGTCCTGCCCCTACCCACAGGTGCACCCCACCTGTTCCCTCCTTTGGAATGGGGAAGCCCAGGAGATTCCCTTCCAGCCCACCTGCTTAGTACCCCCTCCCTCCACAAAGCCAGCCCGCTCTCAAGGGCCAGAGAAACCACTGACCCTGCCCCTTCCACAAACACACCTGCACAGAATTCCCTCTGTCCCTCTCCTCGGGGGGGATCTATCTGGCCTCACAGATAAGCTCCTGGGTGCATCCTGGAGTCTTCAGCCAGCTGCCAGGCCAGCATCCCTGCAGCTGCCCTGCACATGGAGGAGTGCTGGGAGCTGATCAGCCTGGCCTGGGCCTCTCTGAGCCCACCCGGCAGGTACAAGGGCCAGGTGGATAAGAGACTGGCTGGCAAAGTTGGTACCAATCTGTAGGATCCTGTGCCCAGGGCGGGCTCTGGACCCTTCCCTGTGACTACACCATCCTGGCTAAGGGCTTGGTGCTCCCCCTGGGAGCCCTAGCCAGTGTCACTTGGTGACATGAATCTGAGCGACCTGGGCACTAGAGAGCCTAGCGCCCTCTGCCTCCCCACCAGACCAAGCCTCCTGGCCATAGAGGTGGCATTAGGAGAGGTCAGCAGAGTACTGGGTTTGTGGCCTGTCAGCCTCTGCAAGGGAAAGCAGGTAACTCTCCGAGCTAGTGCTCCCATCTGAGCATGGAGTTGCAGGCAGCCTCATGGGGTGGAAACCAATGGTGGTGCCCATGCTGGATTGGCCCTCTGGCCTGGCGTAGAGGCTGCACTGCCCAGATCCCTCAGGCTGCACTGTGGCCCTGCCTGCTCTGTCCCTGTCGCTCTCCTCCCTGCCTTGGTTTACCAGGTCATTGTGGAGTACATTTAATTCCCAGACACACAGGAGGTGAGGTGGAGCCCAGACCACTCCAGTACCTGTGCACTTGCTCCTGCCCCCAGCCATGCACCCACCGTCGCGTCTCCAGTGGGTGCTGGTTGCTGAGTGCCACCAGTGAATCCTTGCCACAGCCACACCGGAGGTGTGTCCCCATCGTACAAGTGGGGAACCTGAGGCCAAACTCACAGAGCCAGCCAGGGGCTGAGGCTTATGCCCGTGCTAGCACCCTTCCTCCAGGCTCCTTGCATGCAGCAGCTCCCAGATCAGGAGAAGTTCTCTCCACAAGGCCACCTCAGACCAAATGACAAGTCATGTGGCACTGGCCATCGGTCTGTGGTCTGAGCTAGTGTGGACCAGGATCTCGTGCTCCTTGGTGGCTATAATGATCCAGGACCCCAGGCTGGCCTGCCACTGCTGAAGATTGTGATCCCATTTTCCTGTAGGTTCAGAGTCCCCTCCTGAGGGCAGTTGGGACAGTCATTCTGGGGCACAAGTACAGATAGGAGGGAACGGGGAGCCAGTGTTGCCGTGTGGAGGATTCTGGCACCAGGATCCTCTCCAGCTGCCAAGCTCAGATGTTTTTGGCTGCTCTGAGCTGGCATCTGGGCCTCCCACCTGCCCACAGGTCTGTGCAGGGAGAGCCCACCGCTATGGGCCTTAGGACAGGTTTCCTGTGCTCCCAGTCAGTACCTTGGCCAGCACCCTCCTTGAGGGCTACCCAGCCTGTGGGATGACTCCTGGGTGTTGGCTGCAGGTGTTGACTGGGGTGGGTAGGTGTGGACCAGTGCTGAGGGGGCTGAGGGCAGGTAGAGAGAGGTTGCTGAGCAGGGCTGGGTGGCAGGATAAGGCTCACTCTTCAGGCTGGAGACATGGGAAGGGTTTGGTGAGGAATATTTATCAGGATGTGGGCAGGTGCAGGACAGTATGAGGGACGGTGCACTTCCCAGGGGGGCGGGTGTGGAGTCATCATCAGCCAGGGCCCAAAGGGTGAAAGAGAGGGGGCACATGACAGTTGGTGAGGAGTCAGTGGGGAGGGCTGACAGGGGCTGCAGCCAGCCCTGAGGGTCAACCCCTGTGGGGGAAGCCAGAGACCCCATGGGAAGAGCTTGGCCACACACTGCCCCTTTAACGTAGTCTATACCAATCAGTTCCTGGAAGGTCCAGCAGGGGTGCAGAGATGACAGGCCATTGGGTCCCACTGATCTGAGTTCCCTAGGCTTTCTGGACACATGGCCCTGGGGACCAAGAGTAGGCATGGTCTGAAGACTCTAGACAGCTCTGCTCTCTCGGCTACACAGATCCGTCACTCCTGCCTGGGCTAGAATTCTGCCTGCATTGCCCCCCTCAGATATACCACACATAGGGTATGGCCTTCTGCTAGCTCACCCAGTCCACCGCACCCCTCCAGTGAGGCCTGGTACAGTTGTGGGGCTGCCTCACCAACACCCCCTATCCTGGGGACCAGCCTTCACAATCAGCATGTCAGGCATGAGAAGGCTCTCCCAGCTGTGTGGCCTTGGCCCAGTCCCTTGGCCTCTCTGGGCTCAGTGCAGCCTGTAGACAAGGCAGATGCTAATGCTTCCTGGGCTAGGTCAGCTGGTCACTGTCTCCCCTTTGTCCACCTCTCCTATCCCTTGAGAGGGCTGATCAGGGCCCTAATGGACAGTGTGGGATTGTCACTCAAACCTCCACGTTTACTCATAGAATCCAGCTTGGACAAGGGGACCCTTCTGCTGCGGCTGGTCCTGTGTTGACAGGGACACAATTCAACCTCCTTAGAAAGCTGCTGTTCCACAGGTTCCCAGAAGCTTGTTTCTAACCTGGAGAGACAGGCTTGTGGTGGCTTTGCTCTGGCAGCCCAGAGGGGGACCCACAGGCACTCAGTACCCCCAATGCTTTCCCAGGGAGGGGGTGGGGAAGCAAGGGACATGGTCTCTGTTGCACACATTCTGGGCCACCCCAGGGCAGTGCAAGGAGAGACCTGGAAGGAAGCCCAAAGTTCCTGCAGCAAACCTGTGCCTGCCACCCAGGCGCTGCTCCAATGTGACCCTTCCCGGCACTCTGAGTGGGCGGCTGGGAATGTGGTCCCACTGCCAGGGAGCTGGGGGGCACCGGCCTGCCATCTGCTGGCACCACAGAGGGTGGCTGCCTGCCCGAGGCCTGAGACGACTCTGTGCCAGGCCTGCTAAGTGCATCGTTCCAGTCTGTCCTGTGGTGGAGACACCACCACCACTACCCATTTTATAGACAGGAAAACAGAGGTCAGGGGAGTTAGGTAGACCTACCTCCTGGAAGCCCCTCGCAGGGCCACCTTTGCCCAAAGCCACTGCTTCCCCCACAAACCCCTCATCATCCCCAGCCTCATGGCTTCAGGGGGTGTCTTGGTCTTCTGTCATCAGCCCTGTACCCCTGAGGAGTCCCTCTGCCCAACTTTGGTGCATATTATGCCATAATTAATCTGCTTCCTCATCTCTTATTCCTTAAAGCCACACACGGTAGCAATCGGAACCATTATAGAGAAGGGGACGACAGCCTGACCCCTGGCAGCATCCCAAGGTATCCCACTGGTCTGCTCATCTCCAAATACCTCCAACCTCTGCATTGAACAGGGGCCTCCTCCTATAGGACAGAGCCCCAGATTCTGTCATACTAGGTGTGCCCCTCAGGCCATGTGCACCTTCCACCTCCGAGAGGCTGCTGGGGATTGTGGATGAAACATGTACATTGCACAGTGGTGGCTCTCACCACACCACCTTGCCCTTCCCCCCCACCCCCTTGCTGCTGACCTGGAGCCCCTGTGGCCAGAATCCAGGATGGGAGCCTGAGCCTGGAGAGGGGAGGAGACTCAGGCTGAATGGGACATGTATTGATGGCACCTGGCCCCCAAGGCTAGATTTGCCCATTCTCCTGGCTTCCAAAGGGAGGCATGAGATCCCAGGGCTCCCTGGTGGTCACTGAAGGGTGAGCGCAGGGTCTTCTCCTAGCAGGTGCAGCAGGTTGGTAGTCTCTGAACTAGGGATGAGTAAGAGACTTCTGGTCCCTGAGGGCTGGAAGTCGGGTGCAGGGGCAGAGCTCTGGAAGGTGGGGTCCCCAGGCTGTGCCCAAGGCATTAGCGCTTGATTCATGCTCCTCCTCCACCCCTGCAGGGAATGTGGATCCTTCCAGAGCCACCCACCCAGGAGTGACAGCTAAATTGTGATTCGCTGTTCACACTAGGGTCCCAGCAGGTGGTCAAAACCAGGTCGGTGGTGGTGGGGGGGGGCACCTGGTGAGGGGACCTGGGAGCACCCAGTGGGCTGGGGAAGGCAGGACTAGGCATGGAACTAGCTGCCAGCTGGAGTGGAAAGATGTGAAGGGCAGGACAGGCATCATAGACCCATTCTGGGGCCACAGTGAGGGGCTTGCTGCTGGGCTCAGACTCAGTGCCCAGACTTGCTCTACCTAGGGCTCCCTGGGCCCCTGAGCCCCTCCTCTGGGCTGCCATGATCCACAGACATGCAGATGTGCTCCATTTCCCAGATGGAGAGTTTGAGGCAGAGAAGGGCCAGCCCCCCCCCCGCCCCGCCCCTTAGAGCTCAGAGCTCCCACCCAGAGGGCACTATGGCAGACCCCTTCACCTTGTTCCCTTCAATGCCTTCATCTTGTCTCTTGCTCAGTAATCTAGTCATTCAACAGACACACTGGGAGGCCAATTCCAGATACCTTCATAGCTCAGCTGGATTCCCATTCCCCTCACCCTCACAGGATACAGGTAGGGAAACTGAGCCCCAGGGAGGACGGATTTGTCCTGGATCACTCAGCCTTTAAGCCCAAAACAAAGGGTGTGTCTATGCTGTTTGGTCACCCACAGGGACTGATGCACCGATGGAGCAGGCAATTGGGACAGAGTGCCCCTGGCACTCACCTGACACCCCACATTCTGCTAGGGTGACTCAGCTGAAGCTCTCTGGACTTTGGCCCCCACCAAGTGGCTCTACACCCCAAGAGCCACAGGACAGAGAGCAAGCAGGGTGAGGATGGCAGAGCTTTCACCCCATGCCCTAGCTTATTCTGGACTGAGTTTTGCTCTGACCTCTACCCAGGGTCACGGGCAAGGAAAAGGGCAAGGACCAGACAGGGCCTTGAGGTGAGACAAAGTTCTCTATGGCTGGTCTTGGAGACTGGGGCCTGGGCTGGGACTCACTGGGCACAGGGCCCAAGTTTTCTCATCTGTTCAATGGGCCCTGTTGCCAGTGTCTTGCACACAGGTTGAAGGGCACGTTTTTGGTGCCTGGTGTGGGGAGGGGCTCTGAGGCAGTGGCAGTGGGCAGGCCTCTGAGACTGGGGTATTTTTAGCCAGGATTTCTTCTGGCTGTCCAGGCAGGCCCAGGTTTGTTGCCAGCCTGCATCAGAACATCTGGGGTCTGCCCACCCCAATTTAGCCCTTCCTCTGTGCCCTTGCCTCACCAGCCTATCCAAGTGGCTGGTTTCTCCTGGATGAGGCTCTCCCAGGTCAGCCACTGTGAAAATTGAGCCTGGGCTCCAGAGATGCAGCTGAGGAATAGGCAAGGGAAACCTGGGCATAGAACCATGGGCTACCCATGTCCTGGATGCAAATATCCTAGCCACCACTCTTGACCAGCCTGGGGGGTCAGGTTCCTGGAAGGCTCCAATCAATGCCCAGGCCCCAGGCCCCAGGCTCCAGGCTCTGGGCTGAGCATGCACAAGTCTACTGGCTGCTGCCTCCCACCTGCCTGTAGGCCTTTTCTGGAATGAGCATTCAGGAAAGTGACCATAACCATCTTCTAAGGGCTTGGATCCTCTCCTCAACATCCGTGCCCAGGGCTGCCCACCTGCTTTGGCCACTGGGCCAGGCTGGCTCTGCTCAGGTGCATGTGACAGAACGACCCACATTTGGGCCCAAAGAACCCCACGACTATCTCCCTTTCCATAGGCAAGTGAAGACACCCAGATTGTAGGTCTTGGGCCTCTGCCACTCCCTTGAGACACTCTCCCTCCAAGGCCAGGGGCCGAACTACAGCCCAGCACCCTGGACAGCACCGCGCCTGCGCACTCCACCCGTGGGGGGCGTGGTCTGCCTGGAGAGCAAGGGCTGGGGCGGGGGGTGCGCACAGGTCAACTAGAAGAACCCAACGCTGGGCCCTGGGTGCTCCGTTCTCTCTGGCCTTGCTGAAGTCCTAACTGCTTGTTATTTGAATAAATCAAGAGGCCCTAACAAAGCAATTCTGAAGTTCACATGAAAGAATATGTGAGCAAAGAAATCCAGGAAAAATTTTAAAAATAAGCTAACCGAGGTAGACCAGCCATGTGGGATCCTAAAATATGTTCTAGAACCACAATAATTAACACAGCCCATGGACAGTCAGATGACAGGAAAGAAAATCCAGGAAGAGACTCTGGTGCAAATATGAGAAGGGAGCAGGTGAAATCTAGGAGAAAAAAATGGATTATTCAATAAATAATTCAATATACAGTCTTGGGACAACTAAACAGACATTTGGGGGAAACGTTTGGATACCTACCTTGCTCCTTGACACTAAAATAAGTTCCAAATGGATCAAAGCTTTAAAAAGGAAAAACAAAACTGTAAAACTACTAGAAGGATTAAAAAAAAAAAAGTCTGTAATTTTGAATCATTCTAAGAATTACACAAAACCTAGAAGCCATAAAATAAAAGATGGATATATTCACTCTCATGAAAACAAAAGGCAGATGCATGGCGGGGGGCACAGAATAAAAAGATACACAGGAAACCAGGAATATAGGCAACTCATTTCTCAAAGGGCCACAGTTTGCTATAACAAATTTTTACAAATTGGTAAGAAAAAGACCAACTACCCAAGAGAAAAATGGGCCAAGACCTGAAATGAACCCATAGAGACAGGCCAACTTCACTTGAAACGAGAAAGATGCAAATTTAAATTACAGTGAGATGCAGCTCCCCCACCCCCTGACAGGGCAGCAGAGTTCATCAAGGTGGGGTACCCGCCCTGGTGAGAGAGGGGGCACATGCAGCTACTGTTAGGAGGGAGGAGACAACTGTATGTATGGCTGGGGGGTGAGGGGAGGGGACACCTATATGTGTCGCTGGAGTTGGTGAGGGAGAGGACATCTGCCGGTAGGGTCCTGAGAGTGATGAGGAGGAAACCCACTTATATTGCTGGGGGGGAGGAGAGGGGACACCTGAAGGTAGGGCTGAGGGTATCAGGTGACTGGAGATGGGGAGGGAGGGAGATGCTTCTTTGTGCCCCTTTTATTCCATATCATGGGCCGGGGGATCCAAAATAGGAAATAAAGCATTATTTTTTTTATTTTTTATTTTTTAAAATATTTTATTTATTTATTTGACAGAGACAGACACAGCGAGAGAGGGAACACAAGCAGGGGGAGTGGGAGAGGGAGAAGCAGGCTTCCCGCTGAGCAGGGAGCCCGATGCGGGGCTCGATCCCAGGACCCTGGGATCATGACCTGAGCTGGAGGCAGATACTCAATGACTGAGCCACCCAGGCACCCCTAAAGCATTATTTTAAAATAAAACACATGACACCATCTCCTCTTGCCCACCACTACGGACAAGGCAGCAGGCAGGGGCTCTCCTGGCTCTCCCACCTGTGGCGAGCTGCCGAAAAGCACCTATAAGCACCTGCGCCCCCTTTGTCTTCATTTGGTCCTGTGCTGGCAGAGGCCTGCTTTAGTTAGTCTCTTGTCTTGCTTCTGGGGAGCAGTGCCAGGTTAACTCCAGCCCGCTCTACTCCTCCTCATTGGGTCTAGTCAACTTCGCCCATATCACATTATCAGCCCCTGCTGTCCCCACGTGTGGGACACCACGGGTGGCCAGCAAATCCCAGGCTTCCCACAGACTGGCCACGTGTCCCTGAGCAGTCCCTGTCCCTCCCAGCCTCAGTTTCTCTGATGGCAAAATGGGGTGAGACCTACTTTATAGGAGGGAGAAGTAACAGGAACAGGGAGGACAAGAAGAGTGGAACGTGGGGGGAACAGCAGCGTCAAGCGTCCCTGAGTTTGCAGGGCCTACCTAGGGATGTCCCTCTGGGAGGTGCAGAGATATAGATCGGTTGGGAGAAGGGGACAGTGATCCAGGGAGGGCTTCCTGGAAGAGCCACATTGCTAGTCCCTAAGCGCCGAGCCAGGTGGCAAAGGCTGAGTGTCCATTCTGCAAGGACCCACGTGCCCACCTCTGCCTGCCCAACCGTTACCTACTCATGTCGGGGGAGGGGGGTACCTGAGAAGCTGGAGCTCTGGACAGCCCTAGGGCTGAGCTTCAGGGACCAGAGTGATGGGAGAGTGACTCTCAGTGAGGCAGAGCTTGTGGCTCTCCCCTGCCCCATAACTCACCAGCTTGTCTTGTCCTGGCAGAGCTTTCTGGGGAAAAAGTCACCTTTTCAGCTGAGACTGAGCTGGAGGTGGGAGGATGGGAGCACTAGTTGGGGGAGTAAGAACTGGGGAGGCATCTCCAGGAGCAAGTCCACCTGCCAGGTCAGGAAACACCTCCCGTGTACCCCTCGAGGAGCAGGCTGTGTGCCCCCCCCCAGGCCCTAGGACAGGGACACCCTATCTGGGGGGCCCAGACTCCTGGGAGCAGGGAGTCCAGCCCCAAAAGCATCTGGCCACCACCAAAATCAGGAGGAAGGCTCTGCTGCATGCCCAGGCAGGGTGTGGATGTGGCAGCAGCCTGGGCCCATGTCACAGATGAAGAAACTGAGGCCCAGGAAGGTCTCCCTAGGAGTAAGGAGTGACGAAGGGCAACAAACCAGATGTGTGGTGAGTCCCTTTCTCTACTTCATCCAGACCTGCCTCCTGGGGGAGCCGCTGAGATGCCTGGGGCTCTGGGGATGGGGGCTGCTGGGAGAGGAAGTGGCTGGAGGCCCAGCCAGCCAACCACACTTCTATGTTCCTTTGCTCTTGGGGAGTTTCAGTGACTAAAAATCAGGCAGATCCTGGGACAGAAATAGGACATCAGGTAAAAGCTAAGGAAATAGGAATAAAGTATGGGCTTTGGCTGATAATCATGTATCAACATTGGTTCATCAATTACAGATCTTAATGTGAGATGTTAATAGATAAAACTGGGTGTGTGATACATGGGAACTCCCTGTACGATCTTCTCAATTTTTCTATAAATATAAAACTGTTCTAAAATAAAAAATTTATAAAAAAAAAAAAAAAAGGTCTGTTAGAAAAAATCTGGGATATACAGAATTGAGCAGTGGGATCACACGCCCTCCAGTGGTGACCCAGACTGTGGCTCAGACGGTTTGTATGTGCCCATTTTCCACCCTGTGGGGCCTAGTCCCAAAACACTCTCCTCTGCACACCCCCCGCCCCCGACACCTGCCCTGCCTGGAACAGCCTCTGGACTGCGCTTCCTGGCAGTGGGAGACCCCATGGGTATAATCCATCCCTCCATCCCACACTGTTGGATGTGGTAGTGAGTCCCTTTCCTGGTGGGCTGAGGTCAGCCCCTCCTCCATGGGTGACCCCATTTGCAGATGGCAGAAGGAGGGCGGGGCCCATCTGAGCTCACAGGAGAGGGGGGCCGTGGACTCAGTCCCAGGGGGCTGTCTTCTGCGGGGCTGTGATGGTGTCTCCCAGACTCTCTGGCCTCCTTCCATTTCTTCTGTGGAAAGTAGAGTGTGCTGGGGGACCCCCAGGCCTGAGGGTCAGACAGGCTGGGTTCAGACCCCACACTATAGCCTTAACCCTTACCCGGCTGAGGGATCTTGGTAGAACAGGCACCATTTAGCCCCCTTGAAGCCATAGGGGAGGTGCCTCCTGGCTCCTGGACAGTGGTGCTCAGCCAACCATGCCTACCCGAGGAGGGGCCAAGAGGGGTTCTGCTCATTGGGCTGGGGAGCCCCAATTAGCCCTGGTGATATCTGCCAGCTCATGTCTGGGAGTGATGGAGCAATAGGGGGTGGGGTAAGGAAGGGCCTAGCTCTTTTGATGACCTGCTATGTTCCAGGCCCTAGGATGGACCACACCGGAGGCCCCTAGAGTCAGACCCAGCCTCCTCCCTTCCAGACATGTCCTGGGGCCCGGGGCAGGCCCACTGGAGGCTCATGCGGTGGAGAAGAGGCACTGAGCCTGTCTCAGTTTGTCCCAGGGTCCGATAACAAAATAAGACTGGTTTATTTATTTATTTATATTTTTATTTTTTGAAAGATTTTATTTATTAATTTGACTGAGAGAGACACAGCGGGAGAGGGAACACAAGCAGGGGGAGTGGGAGAGGGAGAAGCAGGCTTCTCGCCGAGCAGGGAGCCCGATGCGGGGCTCAATCCCAGGACCCTGGGATCATGACCTGAGCCAAAGGCAGATGCTTAACGACTGAGCCACCCAGGCGCCCCAATACCACTGGTTTATAAACAGCATAAATATATTGATCACAGTTCTAGAAGCTGAAGTCTGAAATCAGGTGTCAGCACTGTTGGGTGAGGGCCCTCTTCTGGGTCATAGACTTCCTTTGTCCTCACATGGCAGAAGGGGCAAGGGACCTCTCTGGAGCTTCTTTTATAAGGTCACTAATCCCATCCATGGGGGCTCTACCCTCTTTGCTTAAGCACCTCCCAATGGCCCCACCTCCTAGTACCGTCACCTTTGGGGTTAAGATTCCAACATATGAATGGGGGGGCATACATTTAGACCGCAGCAGAGCCTGATGGGCAGAGGCTCCAAGCAACAGAGCCCAGGACTCAACCTCAGGTTGGGAAGTGGGGCAGCTAACACACTTGCTTTCTCTTTATGAGGCCTGGAGGCCTCACCTGGGGCCCGCTTGGGAGCCTGGAGCCCTGACCCAGCCCCGAGGCACCCGTGTCCACTTAAACACCCATTTTTGGACCCAAGACGCTAGTGGGCAGTGTCTGGAGGTGGCTGTTGGTCTCCTGTCTGCTAGGATTGGGCCCAGTGGTGTCATCTGACACCTTGAGCTTGCGTTTTGGACACTGCCTGGTCATGAGGGAACTCTGTACTACAAAGGGACGTCCAACCAGCCCCAGTTCCTTCCAGAAGTGAGAACCTGCTCCCAGGAGCTTAAGGGAAAACATGGAGGGTCACCTAGCTGCTGAGCTGGGACAATGTCTAGGAAAGTTGCCCAGCTCCTGCTGTCCCCTGTCACACGGCCCTGGTCTGCACAACTGGGTTTGTTCATGGCCATACCCCTTGCCAAGGAAAGTGGGTGCAAAGCCCAGGCCCAGGGGAGCTAGCCCAGGGGATCTAGCCCAGGGGACAGCCAGCTCTCCTGCCTTTCTCTGGCTTCCTTCTCTCCATCTGTAAACTCCTGGGGAAGTGCCTGGTTAGTCCAGCCTGCCTGGGCTTGGGGGCAAGAGGAAGGTCTCTGGCCACCCTCACCAGAGATCCAGGATTGGAGCAAAGAGTCAGAGTCTCCCCAAATAAACGGGGTATCCTGTTCCTGGGCCCACCCATCTGCAGACATTTGTTAAAGGGTGGATGGCCACTTCCAGATGCAGAAGAGGAAACTGAGGCTTGAAGTCCTCCCAGATGTGCCTGAACGCCGCACTGAGCGGCAGTGAATCCCAAATGGCCGCCTCTCCCTCTGCCACGCCAGAGTGGGTGGGAGGGAGTGGCTGCAACCATCAAATTCTGCTGTAGATTTTTCTAGTTGCAGGAGTCAGAGGAGATGATTAAAGGTGGATTGCGCAGAGATAAAAAGTATGAGTGATGCACAGGACGTAGAGAAAGTGAGAGAGCCTCAAAGACCCTGCTATGCTCTCGATGGGGTGACTCAGAGACAGGCTTCACACAGGGAACATGGAGGAGTGGAGGGACAGGCTTGGTCCTGGATCAGGGGCCCCGCGCAGCCCAGCCCCCCTGCCAGCCCCAGGCCGTCCTGTGCTGTGGGCATGGAGGAGGGGGCAGCATCTCCCCAGGCCTGTGTCCCAGAGCCTCGGGGACCCTCCGGGAGCCCAGGCACACAATAGCCCGCTGTACAGACGGTAAATTGGGCTGGGGGGTGGGGAGGGCACATCCAGAGTCACCTGGCCACCATCGTGTGGCATGCTGCACCCTCCATGTGCCAAGCACCAGGCCAAGCTGCAGAGAGACCAAGGGGAGCAAGGTCTCACCGGGGCTCGGCATGATAGCCAACTTTGGATAAGGTCCCTGTAAGAGCATACCTGTTCCCGGGTGGACCAGTCAGCAAAAGGCAGTGGGTGCCCTGGCCCTGTCAGGGCCGGGCCTCTAGCTGGACAGAGAGAGGGGACAGCACCTGCAACCATTCCAGCTACCCTGCCCCAGGCCGGCCCACCAGGAGAGGAGGGAAGCCTTGAAGTGCCAGGCCTTTGAGTCGCTGTCTCCATGGCAACGCGTGGGCACAAAGGGCTGGGCCAACAAGCAGGCAGCGGCTGCGCAAAGCTAGAAGGAGGAAGGGAATCTTTTATTTATGGGGAGGGAGTGTCGGGGAGCCGGGCTGCGCCCACACCCATAGCTAGGCCAAGATCTTGAGGCTGTGCTTTCTGCCCCATAGCCAGGCCCCTGACCTAGCACCCTCCCGGCACCACTGAGATACTCTGCCTGGTTAGGAGGATGGAACGTGGGCAAACGGAGGGCAAAGCCAGGGGCAAGAGTCCAGCATGCGCCCAGCCTGAGAAATGACCCCAGAGGTCCCCCGGGGGGCAAGGGAGCCCCTTTCTCCACTGCACCCCAGTCTCTATAGGGCACAGTGCCAGGGCAGGTGCGTGCCAGGCGTTAGGGCAGGTGCAGGCAGTGAGGAAATACAACCGAACGGGATGCTGCAGGATCAGAACTTGGGGGGGGGCGGGCGGGGGACTGCTTTACTAGGTACTAAAGAAGGATCACTCAGAAGAGATCAGAAGGAGCCAGACAGGAGCAGAAGATCCAGTGTGCAAGGGCCCTGCGTCAGGACAGGGCTGCCAGTGTGTGAGGACAGGCAGGAAAGCCAGGAGTGAGAGGGGGCAGATCCACCCACTGCAGCCTCTCCTGCCCCCACACCTGGCCGCAAACTCCATGCCGCCGGCATCAGAGGCCTTGGGCACCGGGTACCTTGGGTCCTGACTACTTCAGGTGCAGCTGTCACCCACTCCTAGTGTCTCGGTGCCAGCCCCACCTTCTCCTCAGTTCTTCTGAGCCCCCAAATTGTAGGAAACTGCACACAGGGTGCCATGAGGGGGAATTCTGACCCCAGAGACCCAGGACGCAGCGCAGAAACCACCATCATGGAGCAGAGATTTTCATTTAAAAATATATCTGAGCCAGATTGAAAGAGAGAGAGACAGAGACAGAGACAGAGACAGAGAGAGAGGAAGAGAGATGAGTGTCATAACCCCATACCTGCTCCCCCCATGTCCACCTACAACAGCCCCATTTCCTTTCCTTGGAAATGTAAGTAAATGTCTCGACTGGGGCATTAGCTTGTGAAATTGGAGGAGCCACACTGGAAATTCAAAACCAACTGTACAGTGAGCCACGCACACATTTTCTGGTTTGAGCTGAGGGAGGGATGTGGGAGGGTGTCCACCCCCATGGTCTTCACAGTTTATTGAGAAGCCAAATCATGGAGCTTAAGAGGGGCTTGTAGGAAATGCTGTGTCCCCCAACCTGCGACCTGGCCTCAGGGTTCCTGAGAAGCTGCAAGTCCTTTGGCGAGCCTGGAGCCTGAGACCCGTGTGACCCGTCTGAACTTTTGGTACCTTCCACAGTGTTCCCCCCAACTCCAGACTCCCTGAGCACCAGCCTCAGGGCAGTTTAGAGTACTCAGAGCTTTCATTCTATCACATTTGGAGACAACGCCGTCCCACTCCCACCTCTGCCCTGAGCTAGGCTGCCTCCCTTCCCGTGGGTCAGTTTGGTCTCTCATGTGTTTGACTTTGGGGTCTGAACCATGAGGCGGGGGAGGGAGAGCTCCAGGGGACCAGGAGGGACCAAGGGGAAAGGGGGAGGAGAAGCTAGTAGACAGGCTAGGGGACACGGGCTCAGCGAGCACGGATCAGCACACAGTGGGAGGAAGGTGGCCAAGGTGGAGTGGGCAGCTAGCCCAGAGCCCATTCTCCCCATGGGCACTGTGTCTGGAAGAACCCCTGGCCCCTTCATTCCAAAGATGGGACCCTCCAGCCCAGGGAGCCTAGAGGATGTTCCCCAAACCACACTGCTAGTAGCAACAAATGGTATCTCCCAGCTGTAGCCACTGTCCACCACTGCAGGGCTCCAGCCCAGACAAGCCCAACTCCTCCTGATGCTCAGAAAAAAAAAGGCTTGTGGCTACCGAGTGCTTCCCACCGCCCCCCCCCCGGTTCCCATCCACCCTTCTCTGATCCCCCTGAGGGCTTTCTCTTGCCAGGCCTGTGACGAGGCTGGGACCCTGTCCCAGCCACAGATATGCTGGGGGGAGTGTCGCCGTTAATGCCACCCAGGGCTCGCCACACCCCTGTTGGCCTCTGGGTGGCCAGACTCTCCTTTGGACAGCCGCAGCCCCC
>NC_138381.1:57332846-57384927 GCF_054177405.1 Leptonychotes weddellii
CTGGGGGGAGTGTCGCCATTAATGCCACCCAGGGCTCGCCACACCCCTGTTGGCCTCTGGGTGGCCAGACTCTCCTTTGGACAGCCGCAGCCCCCCCCCGCCCCACTCCTCTCCCAGAGGTGCTGCTAACAGGCTGCCAGGGTGGGCGGTCTTGCCTCCTCCCCACCCTCCCAGAAGCCACCCTGCCTGGAGATACTCTCAGCTGCTGGGAGACCATGACCACTGCCCTGCACCAGCTGGAGTCCCCAGTCGGCTGGGGTTGTGGAGAACGACCCACTGCTGGGGACAGTAGAGATGAGGGGGTCCGGGAAACCCAGTGACAGGCTAAGAGGCCCAAGGCTGGTACCACGCGCAGAGGGGGACAGCAGGGTTACCTTACCTCCTCCAGGGAGCAGAGCCAGGTAGGAGGCCTCTGTTTGCATGCAGAGCCTGTAGCGGGGGCTCTGTTCAATTTTTTGTAAGTGAGAATTTGTTTCTGTTACTCATCAAACCCTTTCATTACAAAATGCCCTTCTCCTTGAAAACACTGTGCTTTGGAAGGAGCAAGGTGAAGCTGGGTTAGATCTGTTCCCTGTGGAGAAAGCTTCAGGTGACCACCCTGCCAAGCCCTCACTCTACGGGGCTGACAGAAGGCCTGGCGTCACCAGGATCAGGGGCCTGGGCTGGGCCCCGAGGTGCACCTCTGGGCTCATTCACCACCATGGGCTGTCACTTACTCTGCAAATGTTTACCAGGGGGTGGGGGGGCCCACGTGGGGTAGGGGGTATCAATCCCAACACCCTGAGGAGGGAGGTGGGCTTCGGAATTTGTTTGTACCCATTCTTAGAGGGAGCTCATAGGTTTTACCAGCTTCTCAAACTCATCGGAGACCCCGCCAAGGCCGTTGCTCCGCCGACCTGCCCGGCCACAGACCCAGGGCCACACACAGGGCACATCAGGCCTGGCCTGTCTTCCCGGTGCTCCCTATGTGGGGTAGGGGGCTGCAGACTCTTGATGTGGGCCCAGGAGGGTGGACAAAGGGTGCTGTGGGGCTGTGGGCCCTTGAGGACGAGGGTGTGGATCCAGGTGCGGCAGTGGGCACAGCCAGGGGGCGTGGAGGGGCAGCCTTCCCTGGATAATGGAACAGGATGGGGGGACGGTAGGGGTCCCTCCAGAGTCTGGACCTGAGGGTCTGGGTTGAGGGCCTTCTTCTCTTCTATGCAATGACTTCCAGATGCACATCCCTGTTGGTTGGCACTGGGCCCTTGAGGGCCAATGGGCACCTCTGGGGCTCATTGTGGGCCAGTGTGATTGTTCTGGGGTGGGCACCACCCAGCCCCCGCCCCGCCCCTGCTTCCTCTGGAGGCAGAGGACCTCGCAAAGAGCTGCAGGGAGCCAATTATCCCCAAGGCAAGAGGACTGCAGATAATTGGGAAGACAAGCTTTTAACGAGGCCGTGGAACCGAGCACAGGCGTGCGTCCTCCCGAACTGGGACTCGGGGATTCAGCGGCTCGCTGTGCCCCATGGCTAATTGGGAACCCTGGTGTACCACTTTCCGCCTAGGGAGGTGGCATTTTCTTGGCAACTGAGGTGTGGCGGAGCAGATGCCTGGGGACCCTGGAAGTGAAGTCGGTACCCCCATACTCTCCTTTCTACCTCCCAGAAGCCTCCACTCTGTTCTTTCTCAGAGAACTACAGTGGTCCTTAAACCAGAGATCACCATGGCCTAGAACAGCCCCTTGTCTGTGGAGGGGATATTTGCATTTCATCCTGCGGACCATGGGGCCAGCAGCCACATTCCCTCCTAGGCCTCCTCGCTCCTAATTGGGAAACAGAAAAGGAAAAACCGAAACACGAGTTTCCTATTAAAACAGATGGAACCCTCGTCCCCTGCCCCTAACATGATTCCCCTGAATTGTCACAACACCCCCAGGCCCCCAAGAAGAGAGAAGACCAGCATGGTGAATCCCAGCATGGGTGGGTGAACCTCTGACTGCAAACCCCGGGGCTCCAGGGTGGGGGTGCAGTGCTCCAGCTCACTCTACCTCCTGGGGGGCATGGCTCTCCCAGGGCAAATCCAGTCACCTCTGACTTGAGAGGGATGTGAGAGATAAATAAGGAATGACTAGCACTCAGCAAAGACCCTGGCCAGAGTGGGGGAAGAGTGGGCATGGAGCCAGTCAGGTCTTTGGGCATGCTCCAGACCAGGACAACAAGGGCAAAGGTATTGCAGTTGGAGCTCACTTGGCATGCTGCGGAGGGAAGAAGCTTTGGCCTGGGGTAGGGGTGAGGTGGGGGTGGACGGTGATGATACATCCACAGTGAGCTTTTGGCTCCAAGGAACAGAAAACTCAGTGGAAACCGAGTACAATGGTGAAAGGAACTTGTGGGCTTATGTAACTGGGAGGATTTGCTGCAGGGTGGGTTTCAGGTGATGTTTGATCAGGGCTTAGCTCTGCTCTTTGGGTTTCCCTCAGCTGTGTTGCCCTGTGGGCCCAACTCATCCCGGTAGCCCCTAGTCTATATCTCTCACCTAGCCATCCAGTAGCCACCCTGGGCTCCATTCTTGTTGCACCAACCTGGACCATCACTGTACCCAGGGCAGGACACAGTGACTTGGCTCGCCTGGGTTCTGCCTGATCTGGACCAACTGCTGTGGCAGGGACAAGTCTGTGCTGATGAGCGGAGCCAGCCAGGCCCTGGTCCTCATAACAGGAAAGGGTCAGGCCCAGCTATGTCACAACTGCTGTAGGCAGGGTAGGGGTGGTGCTGATGTGGCTAGAAGGGGGGAAGCTGAGGCTCATCCTAAGTGCAGCA
This sequence comes from Leptonychotes weddellii, assembly GCF_054177405.1. Taxonomy (NCBI): domain Eukaryota; kingdom Metazoa; phylum Chordata; class Mammalia; order Carnivora; family Phocidae; genus Leptonychotes; species Leptonychotes weddellii. Next base: position 57,335,644 of record NC_138381.1, read on the forward strand.
GGTGGCCCTGGGAGGTTTCTCAGGCATAGGTGGGGGCAGTGGGACAGTTAGAAACTTCTGTCCAGAAAAGAGGCCAACCAAGTGAGAAGGGGGGAGAGGGGGGCAGAAAAGGTGATGATTGAAGGAGAATGGGGTGGGGGGCAATGTCTCTAGGGCCAGTAGCGCTGTTTAGTGGCTGGGGAGGACAGCGCCAGGGCTAGTTTTAGAAGAGTCAGGTGTGGCGTGGGGCCAACTGGGCCCAGGGGTGGGTCCTTCGAGTGGCCAGGCTAGAGATAGGACCGTGGACCTCACTAGTGATGGTGGTAGATCCTAGTTAAGGCCAAGACACTGGATGTGTTCACCACAGAAAGAAGGTGCATGTTGGAGGGAGGGGCCTAGGACCGAGGCAGGGCCAGCAGTGGAAGCAGGGAGGAGGAGGGCTTGAGGGTATTAACAGCAAATTCTGGAACACCATCCCTGAGGCTGAGGGATCTGACCGAGCAGAGCTTGGGCTGATGGGAAGGAGCTATGGAAGGTCCTGGAACCAGCAGCCTCAAAAGGGTGAGCTCCCCTTCCCTGAAGGATGAAAAGGGACTGATCATCAGCTGAGCCAACTGAGCTCTGCAGCCCTCAAGATGCTGGGCAGGAGGGAGCCGCACGTGGGCCCAGGCCATGGTTACCTCTGTTGGGACCCTCACTGGCAGAAGTTGGACCCGTGGAGGCTGTCTTGCTCCGTGAAGTTGCGCCCCTGCCTATGGAGGAGGACCTAGGGTCTGTCTACAAACAGCACTGTTGGTGCCACCAGCTCACCTGCCAAGCAGCGGTCTCTGTGTGGAAGCTGCACTCTTCGGGATGTGTGGTGCAGCGGCAACGTAGATGCGCTGTGTGGCCCCTGGGACGCGTTTGTCATGCGCACCGCCGGAAACATTCTGGAGCCTCACCCCACCCTCTGGGGCTCAGGAGTGCAGGAGGGAGACCCTGAGTGGGGCTCCAGGCTTGGCCAGGACAGTGTCCCGGAGGGTGATCCGTGTGTGTGTTACGTGTATGTGTGTGTGATGGGAGCAGGCAGCAGAATGGCCTAAAGGGGAGGTAGTCCCCAGGCTAGCAGCTTGCCTGGGGTGGGGAAAGGAAAAGGTGAGCCTTGACATCCCCCTGCAGCTATGGGTCAGGGTCTAGATGTCCTGGAGGAAGGACAACGTCCCCGGGGGGCAGGGGGCTCTGCCAGGGTGGCTCCATAACCCTCTGCTGGCCAGCTCTGTCATTGTGGGCCTGGACCCTGCCCGCTGTGGCCCTGGATCCTTGGAGCTGGAGCCCAGGGGCCAGCGTGGGGTTGAACTGCTGAGGTCTGAGGGGGCTGGGAACCTGTGCTCAGCCCTGTGCCCAGCCTCACTCCCGCCAGGAGCTCCTGATGGATTCTCTCTGGCAGACCGCAGGGGCCAACCTGGCATGTGCCCTCTGAAGAGAGGCAGCGGCCGAGGACCTCTTTGTGGCCAGAGCCGGGGGACCGGAAACATCACCTTGTGTGCCCTGCACTACGGCTCCCCATTCTTGGTCCTTGAGTGGGGCTCTGAGGGAGGCTAAGGTCAGGACCTCCTGCCTTCTGCCCTCAACTTCACCTTGAACTTGGGCCAAGCTCCTCCAGCCCCCTCGCATCGCAGGGCTCGCCACCCAGACCTACTGTGTGAAGGGCAGCATATCGAGGGGAGAATGTTTGAGTGCCCAGAGCTCTATGCATGAAAAAAATAAATTCCACCAATCTTAATGGTGTTTTGTCCACAGTTTTAAAAGGCCTGTGGGCTGTTCCAGATGTCCAGGGACTTCGATGCTGAGCCTGGTGCCCAGGTCCAGTGCATACTCAGTGAGTGGCACCTGCTGTCACGAGGTAGTAACTACTGTTCTCCATCTGTGTCTGTGGGGCTCGGTGGCTCTCGGCAGCCAGATGCTGAGCCGAGGCTTGGTCTTTACCTGTGGGCACAGTGGTGGGGTCATGAAGGGCTCAGGGTGGAGGCACTGGAACTCAGACAGAACCCACTAGCTGAGGAGCCCTTGGTGCCCCAGGACACCCCTCCCCTTCCACGTAGTTATCACCCCCGAGGCTCCTGCTCTTCTAGGACATCGTGCAGAACCTGCCCTGCTCTTGGAGGGCTGACGTGTCACAGGTCCCCATTGCTCCAGCTCCTGATCCCACCCACCCTTGCTGGGTGGAGGCCAGTCCTACGGCAGATCCCCGGAAGGCAGCTGGGTGGGGGGCAGTGCTGAAAGGGCCTCTCGGCATTCCTGGGGCCTCTGCACCCGCCGAGCTACTATGAGCTGGCACAGGGCTGTCTGGTCCCTTGAGAACTCATCCTGGAACAGCCCCCCCTCCAATTGGGACTTGCCGTGGGTTGCAGGCAGACCCCTGTGAGGATCAGGATGCTGTGAAAGCAGCAGGAGCATGGGAGCTGGGAGCCAGGAGGGGTGGGAAGTCCCAGAAAGGAAGGTGCATGTGCACACACGAGCGCATGCATGATGCGGGGTGAGTGTGCTGAGTGGGCACAGGCAGGTGTGCGTGGATCTGTGTGTGCACCTGCCCGATGTGTGTGCATGCATGTGTGTCAGGCCTGCAAAGAGAAGAGACTGGTGAGAGGTACACCCGAACTTCGGCTCTGGCTTCCCACCCTGGGTGCTGGGGTCTCAGACGATGCTGCTAGCTCTATAATCAGAGAGGAAATGAGCTTTTTCAAAACATCAGGTCGTGTTCAAAGCAAGCCAAGGCCTCTGAGAGGCTGAGGGTGAGGGCTGGGTGATCCAGAGCCAGGTTCCTGGAAACTGGGGTGGAGATTAAGGCAGAAGTAGGGCGGCACTGAGTGGGGGGGGGACCCTGCAGGGCTCTGTTTTAGAGCCATGTGTTTGTGTATTACATTTCTCCCCCAGCTACCCCACAACCTCTGAGCTGCCAGTCTCTGCCAGGGCTCCTCCTGGCTGCCCTCCTTATGGCCCAGAGGTGGGACCTCCCCACTGGGCCTCACAGCCCCATTCTGCCCTAAGGTACTCACCCCAGTCCTCCAGACCCACCCCTGGCCCCAGGCTCAGGCGCCCGACAGGACACAGGACCATGGTTTCCTACTTCCCCTTCAGCCTCACCAGCTGGCAGCCTCTGGGCTGGCAGGGGACACAATTCTCCTCCCCTCTGCCTCCCCCTGACCCCCTGCTTTCCCCCCACCCCACGTGTGTTTAAACATTAATCGGAGGAGGGGGAGGCCCAACCGCAGGGCTTTCTGTGATCACAGAGTCTAACACAGATTGCCAGCGGGCCGGGTCGTTTATTGCCTCTGCGGGACAGTGGCAGGATGCACGGGTGGACGTCAGCCGTGTGCTCTGCCGGGGACAAGGAGGCCAAGGTCAGCATCGCTCAGCACCTGGATGTACAGTGTGTACCAACATCAGAGCGTGGCTGGAGCGAGGAATGAAAATCAATGCTGGGCTGAGAGACTAACCGTGGCTTCAGACGCACTCGTGCAGCGACAGGAGCAGGGACGGGGGTGCGGATGCGGAGGGGGCGCCACACCAGCCCGGGCTCCACATGCCCGGAGAGCCTTTCCACTGACCCTGGGCACCTGCAGAAGGGGCAGCCAGTGAACAGCCCTGGGGGAACCCATCCACCACGCAGGGAGCAGAAGTGCTGACTGTGCCCTGGGGCGTTTCCCAGAGAGCAGCCAGAGGCCTTGAACAGCATCCAGAGACATCCTGGACAGAGCCAGCCAATCAATCTCAGATAAGCTACGGAGAGCCTGGGCTGAAGGGCACCGGCTAGGAGTCTGCCTGGTGGCCCACATCTCCAACTGGTCCAAATGATCACACATTGAAAAACTAAGCTGTAGGGTTATTTTATGGTGTTATTGCTTTTATAAAACAAGGGTCATCCCTAGTCTTGCCTTCCTTAGCTCGTGTGTTCTTGCCCCCTTCCCACTGCCTTTGCGGGCACACAAGTTCACCTGTAAGGGTGTTCCCTCCCTGTGTATCAGTGACGCACCCCAACACCCAAATAGATGCTCACGTTATCATCATGAGGATGCCCCATGGTGCTCCGAGCCCTTCAACCCCAGTGGTGACATTTATTTTATTTTCTAAAAAATATTTTATTTACCCATTTGAGGGAGAGAGAGAGAGAGAGCACAAGTCGGGGAGGAGCAGAGGCAGAGGCCGAGGGAGAAGCAGACACCCCGCCGAGCAGGGAGCCTGACGCGGGGCTCGATCCCAGGACCCTGAGATCATGACCCGAGCTGAAGGCAGACGCCTAACCTACTGAGCCACCCAGGCGCCCCCAGTGGTGACATTTAAGGATGTCCTGAACCACCTTTATCAGCAGGTGCAGGGAGAGGCCCTGGTCCAACCCCCCACCCCCAAGGACCCAGTGAGCCAGGCCTACTCTGCCCCTGCCTCTAGCGACCCTCAGGAAGACCTGGGCTGAAATGCCTCCCAAGCAGCTCAAGGAGCCTGCCCTACAGGAGGCCTGAAGCCCTGGGAGGCACTGGGGTAGCAGGTAAGACCAGAGCCCTCAGCCATGCTATGTAGAGTAGGGAGCCCCTTACCTCCCCCTATGCCCAGAGCACCACGAAAGGCTGTGGTTTGGCACCCTTAGTTTGGGAGCTAGGACTGATGGTGACTGCTGGGGTTGGGCTCATCCCTGCGCGGCTGGAGGGAGCTGAAGGGCATGGGGTACCCATAGCAAAGGGTCAGAAATCAAAAGCAGAGACTGCGAGCCACCCCCTCCCCCAGGACACTCTGCTGGCTAGAGGGGCAACTCAGGTTGAGTTTGGCTGGTAGTGGAGGGGTACCAGTTTCTCCTTCTCCAAGTTTCACTGTGAACCCCCCCCCCCGAGGCCCCAGCTCTCCCTCACCAAGCCAGAGTCCTCCTTGTCTCAACTCAGCTGTCGCCTCCACCAGGAAGCCCTCCAGTCCCTGTATGGGTACCCAGGAAACACAGTCAGCACTGAGGCCCTGGCTACCAGCCAGTTTGGCATACACAGCCAGACTGGGCCCTGGGGACAACGGACAAGCTTATCCCTGTACACCAGGGGCCACCCACCTTGGGACAACAGACTGTCCCAGCCAGGGAGCAGGACGTTCTACCTATGCAAGGCAGCTGGCTGGATGAGGGCCATTTCCACCAGTGTCCAAAGCTATGAAAGGCTGGTCATGTAATCCAGACTCAGGCCAGCCCCTCACGAGGGTCTAGGACTTCTGCTTTGCCTTTTCTTTCTATGGCTATTATTTAAGCACATTATATATATTCTATCACAGAAGTCACTCATGCTTGTTGGGATAAAAAAGCTCAAAGTAGGCAGAGATATGCCAAGTAACAAGTGGCTCTTTCTGTCCCACCACACCTCCCAGGAGACCCTACTGGGCCTGCATTCTGGCTCCTGGTCGAACCCACAGGACACGGGTGGCACATTTACGACACCCTGCCCAGCTCTGAGGTCTCTCTCTGTGGGGGGGCCCTTCAGAAAGGGCTGCAGGGAAGCCAAAGTCCAGCTTCTCAGGATGGCTTTGTCTCTAAGACTTGACCCAGAACCTGTCAGCCCCTCCAAAGGTCCAGGTCCTTGGTGACCTGCCACCACCCCTCAGACAACCAGCCACCATACAGGAAAGCTGTGGGCGGCTCTGCCCCACTCGTGTCCTCAGGACTAGCGCCAGCAGCAAGCATCCTCTTCCATGTGGAGTCCCCGACCTGTAACCTGCTCATCTTCAAGCCCTGCCTGGATCTCTCCAAGGCAGCAGCTAGCTTTCCCCTGAAGCTCCGCCCAGCTTGCGGGGAACCTGGTCTCCTGAGGCTTCCCTGTCCCTCTCAGGCGCCCCACACAGGTGGCAAAGGCACAGCCCTGGTTTGTCAGCTGCTTAGCGGGTGCCAGGCCTGCGCTAAACACCTTTGGGGCCCATTGAATCTTGGCAATGACCCCAAGGGATGGGTACTGTTACTATTCTCATCTCCCCGTAGAAGTCCCAGACTCTCTCCGGTCCTAGATGCCATCTGTGGCCTGGCTCTGCTAGCCATGTGCTCCCGGTGCAGGGCTGTGCCCGGGACATAATGGGAGCTGGAGCGGCCCCTGCTGTACTTGTGTTATTCCAGTCTTCATGCGGCACACACCTACTTGGTCCTGTTAAAGGCATCTTGAGCCCTGAGCCTGCCACCTTCTTCATGTGCAGGATTCTATTTTGTCCACCACAAAGATGCACATGTTTATCCAGCCTCAACCCTGTCATTTTTTTTAAAGATTTTATTTATTTATTCATGAGAGACTGAGAGAGAGAGAGGCAGAGGCAGAGGGAGAAGCAGGCTCCCTGCTGAGCAGGGAGCCCAACACGGGGCTCGATCCCAGGACCCTGGGACCATGACCTGAGCCGAAGGCAGATGCTTAACTGACCGAGCCACCGAGGCACCCCTCAACCCTGTCATTTTTGCTTCCCTTCTGTTGCCAGGGGCTGAGCGTCCCTCCAGCTTGGCCCCCTTTCAAGGCCTGTGCCCATGCTGGGCTCCCACATTCCTGCTTCCCCAGCCACCGCCAGCCAGGGATCCAGTGGGAGGTGGCAGGCTCTGTGGACCTAGCACACACCTGACAACTGGAAAAGGTGATAGGAGGCTCTGGGGGCAGCCACCTTGGTTTCAAATCCTGCTGTGGGCCCGTGGGCAGGTGGCTCCTCCTCTGTGAGCCTCAGTCTCCCCCGCATAAACTGGGGCGGTAATTGTAGCTCCTGTAGGGGAAGGTTGTGATTGCCACACTTGTCAGCATATGGAGTACACCCTGATTTTACAAGGAATCTGGTGGGGGAGGGATCTAAGTGCCTTTTCTCACACATGCATTGAAAGTGACCATACAAAGTCACTGGTGTGGCAAAGTGTGACTGCATTCATGTAAACATGGTACAAAGGATCTAGCAGACAATCTTAACTTCAGGAAACACAATCATGTTTTACTAGCTCTGAAAACAATGAATAACATCCCTTAGCTAAATAAAGCTTGAGCAGAATCTGTGAATGCTGGCGTGGAGTGGATAAGGGGATAATGTGCCGATGAGGGAATTTACACGACGGGGGAGCAAATACTGGCCAGTGTTTGGTGTAGGCCGATAACGGGAAAACAAGCCCCAAATTAAACAAATGTGAATGAATTCCTCTGCGAGCTGACAGAGCAAATATATCAGCAAAAATGGGTACAGAGCAAGTGGCAAAACGCAATAAATCAGAATGAATTCTGACGCGGGGGCCACGATCCGGGTAGACAGATATTCCAGGAAATATGGGTAAGAGGCACACGGCAAAAGAGTAACTTTGACAGAGTTCCAATGTCAAGTTCATGGCTGAAGTGAAAATAAATATTTCACCGAGTATCCATATGAGAATGGACACAGGAGGAATTCAGAGGGAGGGCTGTCTGGGGAGAGCGATGGCCCATGACTGCACCAAAAGGGGGTCTGTAAGCGTCCTGAGATGGCTGGGCAGGCTGCCTGCTAAGGTCTGTCCCCTGGTTGCTTCCTCCCCGGGACCCCCTGGCCCTGCTGACTGGCCCAACCTTGGGGGTAGGGGTGGTGACCAGCAGGTGACTGCCACATGACTGAATCCACTGAAGTCTGGCCCTCTTGGGTCCACCTCGGTCTTCTGAGCTGGAGGACAGTAGCCCAGCCCTCTGCCTCCCCGCCAAACTCCCACCAGGATCTCTGGACCAGGGGCCATCCTTCTTTCAAAATGTGCCAGCAGCTATTCCCAGTAGATCTGGAGTCTTAGCATTGACTGAGCACCTGTGAAAAACTCAGGTGTTTTACTTATGTTTGTATTTGGCTGGCATCTTGCAGGCCAGCCTTGTCTCTGCAAGCACAGTCACAGGTGGGTCATCCTCATCCTCCCTGGGGACCTGGTGCGCTGTGATGCTCATCCCCTCCTGCCTCAGCCTGGAGGTGAGTGGACTATCTCAGCGAACACTGTGTGTGCCCTGCGTCTGTGTCCTCTCCCCAGGTCATAGGCTTCCTTAAAGCAAATGGCCTGACTGTGAACCCTTTGCCTTTTATAACAATTCGCATAGTATACAACTCACCCATTTTGAGGGTACAACTGAATGGTTTTTAATATAATTTGCAAGGTTGAGCAACCATCACCACTATCTAGTTCTGGAACAATTCATACCCAAAGTCCATACCTATTAGTAGCAACCACTAATTTACTTGCTGTCTCTATAAATTTGCCTATTCTGGACACTTCATAAAAATAGAATCACACAGCCCGTGGTCCTTGTGCCTGGCTTCTTTCACCTAGTATAGTGTTTTCTAAGTTCGTCCACATTGGAACATGCGTCACTATTTCATTCCCTTTTTATGGCCGAATAACATCCCACTGTGTGAGTGGGCCGCACTTTGTTTCTCCACTCGCTCATCAGTGGACACTTGGGTTGCTTCCACATTATGGTTATTGTGAATAGTGCTGCCAGGAGCCAGGATTACTTGTCACGGTCCCCAAGGCTGCTTGCCCCTGGGTGAGGGGTTGGTAGATGCTGTGAAGAAGGTGGAAATGGACTAAAATGGACTGAAATTTACCAGCTTTTTCATCCAGCTGTCCCCTGGAGACTGCAAGTGGTTTACTAGGCTCCAGAGTCCCCAAATAGTTGCCTAAGACAGTTCAATTGTTCATTCAGTGGAGAGATGACTTCCTGGAGCTTCCTACTCCACTGTTTGACTGCCACCATCTTCGAATCCTTTGCTTATGAGCCACAGGCTACAGAATGAATGTTTTACTCTAAGACATGAGGTGATAAACCCAATGTGACCTTTCACCTGCCTGAGGCTGGACTGAACAGCCCTAGGGACAGTCCCGGGTGGCTGGGGTGCTGGTGCCAGGACGGGCCCCATCACTGACCACCGCATGACAATGGCCACCTCATCTGTGAGTTTTGCCTGGACCTAGCCTTGACCTTGTCAGCTTTGTTTTGGCTTAGACTCCACTCTGGTATTTCCTGAGTCGGAGCAGGAATGGAGATGCCTGGTAGGTCGGGGGAGAGCTGCATGGGACCGTTAGACTGTGGGCTGACCTGGCATTTCATGTGCTTGATCATTTTGCCCAAAGTATACGTGATACGGATAGTTGTGAGCCTTCTCCGTTATCAGGGCAGTGACAGGTGGCACAGCTGGTGGTGCCAAGGTACTTCCTTCTCCCTGCCCCGAATATGAGTGTATCAGAGGGAGGTCGCTGGGCAGGAGCAGATAAAATCAACAGGATTATCCCCCAAATGGGCTGAGCACAGTACTGGCTCCTGGTGGGGAGGATCAGGGTTAGGGTCCGCTCTTCCCACCCTCCCCAGCCCTGGGTTTGCATGTCACCAATCTTGACTAGTGTGTGCACCTGTCCACGAGGCAGGACTGTGCCTCCTGCTCAGTTGCACTGTTTCTCCTGATGCACAATGCCTGGGGGGAGTCTGAGTGCTGAGAACCTGGGTCCAATTGTGGTACCTGGGTACAGATGCTCTTGGGGGAACACCGCAGCCTGGGCAGTTGGTGTGCACAACAGAAGGACAGAATGTGGCATCAAAGGGATGTCTGCTGGAAAGCAGGAGCCAGGATGCTGGGCAAGGGGTGGGTTTGGTCCAAGGTGATTCAGGGATCAGGGCAGGGCCCAGAAGGCGTCTCAAACCCACAGCCAGCAGCCTAGAGCCTGAGGTCAAATTTCCCACATCACACATGCTCGCTCCTTCCTTCATTCAATAAAGACACGTTAAGGAGGCAGCGTGGGGAACAGGGCAGATGGCTGGGACTCTGCACGCAGGGTCACCAGTGTGAAAATTAATAAAACGGGAAGTGGTTTAGAAATGGAGTCAGGAAGCCAGCAGGGGGAGCTCCCACGCCCAACAGGAACAGCTGCTTGCTGCAAGTCCGGGCGCTTTAGCTGCTTCAGTTTGCCAGCAGGAGAAAGGTTTTTCTCCTCCTCCAGCAACCACCAGCTAATGAGACTGTCACAGCTCAGCCAATGAAAAGCCACTATACTTCAGACTCCCTGTTTACTCCAAAGGACTTTTTTGGTTTATAACTGTTCCTTCCAAATTCCTCCCTCTCCTCTATAAAAGAGCATTCTGTTCCTTTGTTCTCCCGACTTGCCTGTGGTTTTGCCACATCTTCCCTGTCCTGAATTGCAATTCTCTGCTATTCCCGAATAAACCCATTTTTTTTTTTTGTAAAATAACTGCAAGCTTTATTTTTAAGATTTAAAGCCAGCAACTAATGCAAGAAGAGGGAGTTGTAGCCAGGGACATGCCTGCCAAACTGACCCTGAGGAGTAGAAGGAAGGAATCTGGGGTGCGGGGGAAGGACAGGTACCCGAGAGCAACATGCAAACAGCGGCCTGGAGCTCAGAGGGGGGGCTGGCAAAATGACCAGCGTGGGTGAGAGAGGCTTGGTGGGTGTGGGCAGGGACCCAGCTGCTGATGGTGGATGAGCTAGACTGAGCCATGCAGCTTTGTCATGATGGCAGCAGGGAGCCCCTGAAGGGTTTTCAGGAGGAGGGAAGATTATCCGTGAAAGGAAAAAGGGGGAGTCTGGTGGCCACGGCCAGCTGCCAGGCTGACCTGCTCTTGGTGAGCTAAGTTTCTAAGCTGCTGAAGGGACCCCTGAGTTCCTGCCTCTAGGCCTTGGCTCACCTGTCTCTTTTGTCTCTCCCTTTTTTTCCTCTTCAACCCCAACAAGAGCAAGAGCGGGGCAGAAAAACCATGACTGCCTCGGATAGCCTCTCTCAACCTAGAGCAGTGGTGATGGTGTCTCCCAGGGAACCATAAGGTCTGGGGGGAAGGATGCTACAGGCATCGGGTGGGTAGAGGTCAAGGAGGCTGATAGGGTATCTTGCAATGCACAGAGCCGCCCCAAAACAAAGAATTATTCAGTCCCAAAAGTCAACAGTGCCGAATGGGTATGTCCCGAACAGGGCATCCAAAGCACCAAAATGCATGAAGCACATAGTGAGCCAGGCGAACCAGGTGAGTGAGGCTGAGCGAGGCTGCCACCCACAGTCAGACCCAGCGCCTGTGGGGGTGCCCGAATATCCTGATGAGATGTAGGAGGGGCCAAGGGGTGAGCGATAGGGAAGAGGGTGCTATGGTTGGCAGTCAAGGCAAGTCCCTCCCTGGAGATGCTATCTGGAGCTTCGTTGGTAGGTCACCCACGATGTTGGAAGGACGGGCATCGGAGGCAGAGGGGCAGAGAGCGGGAAGGCTTTTAGGTGTGAAGGGAGGCCTGAGGGAGGTGACAAAGCGGATGGCTTTGCTGTCAGCCCCAATGGCAGCAGCACTGAGGGCCTGAAGGGGAGGCTCGGGGTAGGAACCGTGGGGGCTGCAGGGGTTCCAAGGGGAACTTGGAGGTCCGTGCCTGTGCGTTGGGTTGGTGGTGGGACTGGGAAGACGGAGAGAACAGAACTGGGCAAGCCCCTAAGGAGCCTCCTTCCCACGCTCGCGCCGGAGGCCTAGGAATGAGGAAGGACGGCTTCCCAAACGCCCCTGTACAGGAGAAGGGGCACCGCCTTCCGGCCTTGCAGACTTCTACACCCTCCCCGCCTCAGCGGAGGAGCCCGGCTGCGCAGGTGTGCGATGGCGCTGACGCGCAGGCTCCGGACCCACAGGGCCAGCCTAGGGACCCGGGACACCCAGGGGGAGATCGCACGCCTGGTGGCGTATCCGGTCCCGGGAGGCGCGGGGTCTCCTAGGGGAAAGATGGAGCCGGGGATAAGCAGCCAAGGCGACAGGGTCTCTTTCGGGGATGTGGCCACAGGCTGAGAAGGAGGGTTTCAGGCGCGCTTGGCGCCGCTGTGTGGCCGAGGCGGCCGCAGAACGCGCTGCAATCGGGAACTCGCAGGGGTCCCGCCTCCTTGGGAGAGGGCGCGGCTTGGAGCGCGGGGCGGGGCCTCCCCCGCGGAGGGCCACGGTCCTAAGGCAGGGCGGGGCGAGGCCTCCTGAGGAGACGGAGCCGCGGGGGGCGCCGGGCGCGCTTTTCCTAGCAGGGGGCTGGGGGCCTGGGGCAGGGCGGGGCCTCACTAGGAGTGGGCGCGACTCGGAGCGCGGGGCGGGCTTTTCCTAGCAAGGAGGCTCGGATCCTAGGACCGGGCGGGGCCTCCCAAGGAGAAGTCGCGGCTCAGGGCGTCCCAACTTGAGGGTCTGGCTCAAGGGCGCGGGGCGCGGTCTCCCGAGGAGAGGGCGCGGCTCAGGGTGCGAAGCGCGGTTTCTCGGACCGAAGGCGCGGGCCCTGGGGCGCGGCGGGACTTCTTCAGAAGACGCGGCGCGAGGCGCGGGGCGGGGCCTCCCCACGGGAAGGCGTGGCTCAAGGCGTGGGGCGGGGTCTACCGGGGAGAGGGCGTGGCTCAGGATGGGGACGCGCGCCTAGGACGGGACGAGTCTCCCGAGGAGGGGGCGCGGCTGAGCGCGGGGCGGAGCCGGCGGGGCGGGGAGGGGCGGGGCCGGAGGGGAGTACTTAAGCAGCCGCGGAGCGCGCGCACGCCCCGCCATGGCTCTGAGGCGCATCGTTTCTGTGTTGTGCGCCGGCACTCCCCGCCTCGCTCCGCTGTCCACCGCGCCGGCGGCTCGGGAGCAGGCTGCTGCAGGCCCGCAGGCAGTGCCAGGATGCGGGGCCGCCGAGGCCGCGCGGCCGCCGGTGCCCGTCGTGGACTTCGGCAACACTCAAGAGGCGTACCGCAGCCGGCGCAGCTGGGAGCTGGTGCGCGGCTTGCTGGTGCTGCGCCTGTGCGCCTCTCCTGCGCTGCTGGCGCACCACGAGCAGGTGCGCGGATAGGCAGGTGGGTGGGCGGGCAGGTGGGTAGGTGCGCATCGCGGCGCGCAAGCAGGGGCACGCGCCGGATCCTCTGTGTGTTCCCGGAACCTTCATGAAGTTTTACTGTAGAGCGGGAGCCCCTTGAGCATCGCTGGTAGCCGAGAAGTCAGGAAGGGAGTTGTTTCCTGCATTCCCTTTTGGGTGTCGTGAATTTCCCTGTATGCCAGTTACCACTAACTGAAAACGAAGACCAGTTTCTGAATTTTTAAGCTATATGCTGCTTGCAGTAATGCATAGTTGCCACCTGAAATTGAAATGGAGTGTCTTCCATGTTGCCCAGACGGAAGTCTTAGTGGTATTGAAAGGCTCATGGCCTGGGAACTCCGAGTTCTCAGAAGATGTGACTAGACAGAGCCGTTCGGAACAGTGTTGGGGAAAATGGGAAGTTACTTGAACTACAACTTTTATTACTTCAACATAGTAACTTGTGAAAAGTGTGAGTGCTTTGGGGAAGTAAAAAGAACCGTCTCAGCCACTGTCAGTCTGGACGTGTGGGAAAGACAGTTTTTCAAGGTGATCCTGGGAACAGTTTGTAAGGGTGCAGTTGTTGGTGCTAAGGGTCTGGAAGGCTCTTCATGTGGGTGGTGGCGATTTCTCAAGTGAGACTGTGCTGAGTGTATGGTACTGCCTTCCTTGGCCCCTGGAGGAGGCTGGGGAGGCCGGTCCAAAGAAGAGCACCAAGTCACACTTCAGGCTTAGGTGAAGGTGAAACCACGGTGGGTGGGAGGTGAGGGTACAGTCCACAAAGTCAGAGTCGGGAGGGGTCTGAGGGGACTGTGAGGCCAGCGGAGTGTTGGACTGGGTCTCCAGAAGTTTTACTCAGATGCAGCCTGGGACTGATGGTGGGAGGGGAATGCAGAGGAGCAAGGGGCCGAACTGGAGATGTGGAGGCTCCTGGGAAGCCATCTGTGTTTGTGATAGACTTGGATGCCCTGTGGCAAATTTGTGGCTGTGGAGTGCCCAGGCCAACTGGAGAGGAGGATGGAAAGTGACACTCAGGGGTCAAGGAACCTGGTGGGGGGGTGAACGTGATAAGAACCCTTTGGGGAGCACCAACGTCTGAGGGGCAGCCTGAAAGGAGCAGCAAGGTCTAGAGGTGCAGTGGTCAGGAGGGAGGAGGCAGCTGGGGGGGCGGGAACGACTAGGGGAGGGAATGGCTGGCTATGAGGTCTCTGTGGAGGGCAAGGACAGGGACCTGGCTCCTGCGGTCGGGCATAATGGGACTGCTGGGTGGGACTGGGATGCGTGGGGCAGGAGTGGTGCAGGAGCCCCGCCTACCGCCATGTGGCTGGAAGGGAGGGAGTGAAGGCATGGAGCCAGCCAGGCCCTATTTCTCCCATCTCAGCACCGAGCTTGCTTTCTTGGGATCAAAGCCAGAGGAGAAGCCAGCAGAGCTGGAGACCATCGGGTACTGTGGGTGACCACTGTCCAAGTGCCAGCAAGTGCTGGGGTGCAGGGACCACCATGGGTGCTGGGAGGCATGGAGGCTTCTCCCAGCCTTCCCTCCTGTCCCACCTGTGTCCTGAGGACGCCTTCGGGGAGCCCACTAACGGCGCTCTGTGTGCCCCCTGTGGGACCTGTTCCACCACAACATTGCTAGTGGTCACACTGGTGTCAGTGGCCTTGGTGCGTGGCACTGGAGGAAATGGGGAAATGGGGCAGGGGCCCGGCTGCAGGGTTGTGGGCTGCTCACCAGAACCAGTACTTACCTTGTCCTCTGGCCTGGGGTGGAAATTCCTCCTGCTGAGCAGTGCGGGTCTGTGCAGCACTTGCGGGGGCAGTTGGGGATCATCAAATCTGTTCCCCGGGAGTGTCAGCCTGAAGGAGCCCTGTTTGAGCTGCTGAATTGGTTTGGGACCCAGTAGGGTCCCTTCCTTGCCAAAAGATAAGGGTTTAGAAAACTCAGGTCTTCCATGACAAAGGCTTCTGTGCTTGGGTGTAGGCCAGTGCAGAAGGGAGTAACAGAAGAGGAAGAGGACAGGATGGATGGTGATGGTGGCCTTGGGGGACAGGGAGGAGAGAGAACTGGCTTTACCCCTCCTTGCCCTGCACACATCTGTTTGAGTCTTTTACAGTGGAAACAAGTATATGTGTTCGTGGGGCAAGTTTCTAAACCCACGAAGGATGCCCCCACCTGGAGAAGAGTGGGGGCTGCCTTCATCTTAGGCCGTGCTACCCAGGGATACACCTGATGCCAGGATATTTTTCAAGGGGTGGCTTTGCTCTGGAGTTAGCTTTAGAATTGCCAGTCCTGCCCTGTGTGCTTCCATAGCCCTCTCTGATGGGCTGGCTTCCTTTTGCCAGAGTGAGAGGGTGAGTGACCGGCTCGGTGACCCGGGTGGCCTTGCCTGCCCTCCCCTCCGAGCCCCGCCTCCCCTTGGGGAGCTGGTCAGTGCGAAGTGCAGGCTTTGTGGGAGGTTACCAGCCCAGGACTCCCCTGGGCCATATTCCACCTCTGCCTTGCTCCTGCTTCTTTGATTAACGTTGACTGTGGCTACTTTCGTGCTTCACGTGCAGGGTTGAGTAGTTACGACTGTGACCACGTGGCCTGTGCAGCCTACGTTATTTACCGTGTGGCCCCGGGCAGGAAAATTTGCTGGCCTGAGAGTAGATGGCTGGCCCCTTTCCACATGCAGTGGTTCCTGACAGTTCTCAGAGCTGACCCGTTCGATGTCAGGGGTTTTCCAGAGCCAGATGATGGTTTTCAGGTGTCCGATTCTGCCCCACCTACCCCTGGGGTGATCTTTGATCTAATCAAGATCTGGCTTTTCCTCTAGCAAGGCCGCTCTGGTCCATAGATTCCCTGACTGGAATCCGCTGGCCCTGGCTGTGTGGGGCCAAGGCAGCCTGCCCCGTTCTCCCTTGTCAGGCTTTCATTTTCCGTTTCTCATCCTCTTTATAAAAACAATGAGATGCAATGAAGCCAGGTGCTGCAGAGAGGCTGTGGCAAGGCAGAGGGGATGACCCAGAGACCCTTGTCCTCTGGACGCCCTGCGGTGCCCCCACCAAGCACCAACCTGCGATTCTAGGTATGTCTCCCTTCTGGCCAGTGTGGGGCTGCTCGGGATTGGTTTGGGGTTGAAGGTGTTTGATTTGCTCATACTTCTGCTTAGATTAGAGATTGTTCCCTGCAGCCCTGATCCCAAGAGATGTTCCTCACAAAAGGGGCTCTTCTATCCATTGGGTTTGACAGACCTCAGGCTTCTTCTGTCTTGGAGCTAAGTGTGGGGGACAGTGGACACACAGGAATTCCCAGACAGGTGGCAGATATGCCCTCCCAGCAGCCTTCCCTTCTAGCCTCAGGGGACTCCACTGTCCTCATTCCTTCCTGCCCTGGCTGTCGCACTGTAGGGACTCCATGCCACCTCCATGCCTTGGCAAGCCACCTCCCCGCCGGATCTAAGTTAGCAAACATCTCCCACCCATCACTCCCTCACCCCTGTTCTGAATCACTTTGTGGAGGTGCCTTGCTCTCTCCCCTGCTAGGATGTAAGCTCCTTATCAGTTTTGTTTAGCCTAGAATTGTACTGGGCACAAAGCAGCAGCTCAGGACTTGGAATGAGTGATGGCAGAAATTGGGGATGTGGCAAAATGTGATTGGAGGAGAAAGCTGAGTGGTTTATGGGCAGCTGTCTTCCCCCGGGGCACGTCCACTCGAGCTGTGGGTCTGCTGTGGCCCTGGATGACTGTACTGAGTCCCCACTGGTCCCACAATGGGCTCTCATCTGACAGACTCTGTAGATGCTCACCTGGCTTATTGTTAGCCTAAGGCTTGCTCCAGCTGAAGTTAGACTCCTTCTGAATTTAGCATGTGTTCATCTGCTCAGCAGCCACTGGAGGGCCGGCCCCTTGCCAGGCACTGTTTGAGGGACTTGGAATAAGCAGTGAACAAAACATTGAGAAATCTGGGTGCTCGCCTGCCAGAAAGTTGTACCAAATCCTCCTCCTAGCCGGCATAACCCACTGAGGTGTGGACACAGAGAATGTTATGATGAACACACCTGCTGCTATTCCTAGAGAGACGTGCTATTCATTTCTTTATCCATCAAGTGATGGTCGGGCAGCCACTGTGTGCCACTGGGGTCACCTGTGAGTGTGCAGGGCAGGGAGGTGAGTGGCTGTTGGCGGGGGCGGGGGGTGGGCACTGGGACCTCTGCCCTTCATGAGGAGTGGATTGACAGTAGCTACAGGCTGAGAAGCAGGCTGCTGCCAGTGGTGTCCACTGTTAAACCAAGGCCGGGAGTCGGGTTTGGCCCTGGGGAGGAGAGTGTGTCAAGGCTTTATGGCTGGAGCGAAGGGGGCGGGGGAACAAGGGTGTCCTGCTGGGGACAGGGGAGGCCGGGCAGCCAGGACAGCCCCTTCCTTCTGTCTTTCAGCTGCTCCATCTCACCAGGAGACTTCTGGGGCAAAGGCTGTTCGAAAAGCTGATGAAGATGACCTTCTATGGGCAGTTTGTGGCCGGCGAGGACCAGGAGTCCATCCGGCCCCTGATCCGGCACAACAGGGCATTCGGAGTGGGCTCCATCCTGGACTACGGGGTGGAAGAGGATCTGAGCCCTGAGGAGGCTGAGCGCAAGGAGATGGAGTAAGGCCCACCTGGGCATCTGGTCGCCACCCCAAAGCGTCCTGGGGCCAGCTGGGGCTGGGCTGGGAGGAGGCCCCCCAAGGCTAGGAGAGCTTGGTCAGCCTGCTTACCAGCGGCCCTCCTGGGTTCTGCCTGGGGTTCTTGCAGTTTTGTTCTGTGAGAATGACAGCTCTGGGCTTTCACAAAAGGTCTTGTGTGCACAAGGCTGGAGGAGGGGCAGGGATTGGGGACGGGAAACTACAGTCCACAGCCCAGTGTGGCCCACCTGCCTGGTTTTGTGTGGTCTGCAAGCTGAGATTGGTTGATACTTTTTTTAAATGGCTGAAACAAAACAAGAATAATATTTTGTGATATGTGAAAAGTATATGAAATTCAAATCACCTTTGCCCTAGAGGGGCAGAGTTGAGTAGCTGTGGCAGGTGCCGTATGGCCCACAAGGCTGAAGATAGATGCTACCTGAGCATTTACAAAAGATGTTTGCTGACCCTGGTGTAGGAGGTGCTGTGGCTTCCTGATGTGCTAAAGCATCTCTTCAGAGGGGTTGCTAACCTGCTGGACAGGGGCCCACTGCCTCACCCTTGCCTAGCTCCTGGGAGGGTTTTCTTTTCTTTTTTTTTTTTTGTTTTTTTAAAATTTTCTAAATTTTCTTTTTTAATGTATTTTTATTTTTATTTTTAAATTAATTTATTTGACAGAGACACAGCGAGAGAGGGAACACAAGCAGGGGGAGTGGGAGAGGGAGAAGCAGGCTTCCTGCTGAGCAGGGAGCCCGATGTGGGGCTCAATCCCAGGACCCTGGGATCATGACCTGAGCCGAAGGCAGACACTTAACCAACTGAGCCAGCCAGGCGCCCCCCCCTTTTTTAAAGACTTTATTTATTTATTAGAGAGAGAGAGAGAGCATGAGCCAGGGAGGGGGGGCGCAGAAGGAGAGGGAGAAACAGACTCCCCGTTGAGCAGGGAGCCCGATGTGGGGCTCGACCCCAGGACCCTGGGATCATGACCTGAGCCGAAGGCAGACGCTTACCCAACTGAGCCACCCAGGTGCCCCTCCTGGGAGGGTTTTCTAATCAGCAGGTGGGCTTTGCCTGGTGAGTGTGGAGCCTGCCAGGCCTGGTGCATACCCAGGGGTCCCAGAAGGGAATGGCAGCCAGGAGCAGTGTGGCAGGCTGGCCTAGGGCCTCTTCCGGAGGTCACCAACTTGCTGCAGGACCTGTTCTCTGGGCAGTGAGCCTGGGGACAGATGGGTACCTCCCTGACCCACCCTTCTGGGCCACAGAACAAAATTAGAGAATGAGACCACCCTCTGCTTTCCTGGGGAGGTGGCCACACAGGAGATCCAGGCAAGACCAGCCCTTTCTTTGCAAAATGCCCGGTTCTTTTTTTTTTTTTTTTAAGATTTTATTTTATTTATTTGACACAGAGAGAGAGAGACAGCTAGAGAGGGAACACAAGCAGGGGGAGTGGGAGAGGGAGAAGCAGGCTTCCCGCTGAGCAGGGAGCCCGATGCGGGGCTCGATCCCAGGACCCCGGGATCATGACCTGAGCTGAAGGCAGACGCTTAACGACTGAGCCACCCAGGTGCCCCAAAATGCCCGGTTCTTACGCTGGTACCTGCAGCTCTCCGTGTCAGGCCTTTGCTTGCCTTTGGGACCCTAAGTTCTGACAGCAGCTGTGCCTGACCATGTGAGGCTTGGGATAAGCCTGCTGAGTAACCTGTCCTGTCTCAGGCTGGGGTGTTTGCTCTGGCCTGGGGACAAGAGGCGGGGGGAGGAAGTAGAAAGGCATCACATGAGGCTCCTGCCCTGGGAACGGAATGTCCAAGCCAAGCAGCCACAGTGGCAGCGGATTGGCCTGGGGAACCCAGCCCCTGCCTAGCCATTTGCTGTCTTAAAGGCGGGGTTCTCCAGTTTGGCACCCCTCTGTGTATTCCTAGTGGGGCTGCCTGTTGAATGGCTAATGAGCTCTGTGGCCCTGCTGTGTTTCTCCGTTGAGGGCTGAGTGGTTTCACAATGGCATTTTCTCCCTCTGCTCGGAAGACTCCTTTCCCGGGGTGATCTGGCTGGCTTCCCGCCTGTTCTGCAGGGGGAGCATCGGGAGGTGGGCCGGCCTTGCCCTGTAGTGGAGCCAAGGCGCCTGTGCCCCAGGGCCACCCTGATGTTTGCGCCCCTGACGCTCTAGGAGCCCCGCTTGGTGGGCTTTGGGACGTGAGTGTTGCTCCCTCCCATCCTAACATGGTGACCACCCTCCGATGTCAGGGGCAGGTGTCCAAGACTCATGCCTGGCTCTGCTGCCAGGTGGCCCAGTGCCTTTGGAGAGGCCTGGGCTGAGGGGGCAGAACATCTATACTGTCAAATTGCCTGCCTGCCTTCCTGGGTGTTCTTGGTCGGGAGTGGCTCCAAACCATGCAGCCCCCGTCCACACAGCCCCCGTGCAGAGAACTGCTGCTGTGTCCTGGGGGGCGGGGGGCAGAGGTCTGTCTCGCTAATCTTGTCATGAGGCCCATAGACCCTGGTCTGGGGAGCGATATAGAGGCCACCACCCCAAATGAAGGCCCCAGGAGTTGGGGCAGGGAGGCTACAGGTGGTGCCGGGCCTGCCCTGGGCATAACCGTGTGAGGCACAGAAAGGATGGAGGTTGTCTGAACGCACAGGACGCCCAGCAGGCCTCCCGAGGGTCTGCGTAGGGGGCCCACGAAGGGTTCCCTGGGGTAGGAAGCAGGAGGTGGGAGGCTGTAGGTGCTGGAGGGAGAGAGTAGCCATCTAGGGCTGGGGTGAGATGGTGTTTCCCAGAACACCTGGTAGAAGGCAGAGGCCGGGGCCCTGGCTCTAGGAGAGGAGCCCCACAGGATCTCCGCAGCAGGCTGAGAGCTGTGGGGATAAGGGGCTGATTGGCTCTGATGAGGACACCAAGGGACAGTGTGGATGGCAGGTGCATCTGTCTTGGCTATGCAGACCCGGGGCTGGCTGGAGGTAGAGCCCCAGGGTGGTGGCAGCTCTTCTCGGACTGGTGGTGCAAAGTGTGCAGAGGACTTGGGTGCTGCCTGGAGTCAGGGCCTGGGGGGCCAGGGAGGTAGGTGTGCAGATGGGAATGAGCTCCATTGGGCTTCTCTGCACATCACTCCCTCCTGCCACCTGCATTTCCCCACTGGGAGAACCCTCACTGGCTCTCCTCACTTTCTGCTTTTTTTTTTTAAAGATTTTATTTATTTATTCATGAGAGAGAGAGAGAGGCAGAGGGAGAAGCAGGCTCCCAAGGAGCAGGGAGCCCGATGCGGGACTCGATCCCAGGACCCTGAGATCACGACCCGAGCCGAAGGCAGACGCCTAACCATCTGAGCCACCCAGGCGCCCTCTGCTTTTTTCTAAAAGGCAGCCAGCCAACAAATCCCCCAGTGCAGCGAGCTGAGGCTTGGAGGCGGCCAAGGGGATGGTCGGGGCCTTCCTGCCGCCTCTCCCCTGGGCCTCTGGTGTTCCGGTGTTCCCCCTCCTCTGCCCTCCGCCCCTGGGCGCACTCTCTTCCCTCTTCCACATCCTGGGCTTTGCGTGCGTGCGTGCGTGCGTGTGTGTGTGTGTGCGCGCGCGCGCACGCGCCCAGGGTTCTTCCTCTCCCCACTGGTGACATGACCTTCCCTCCCCTCCACTGTGCCTGGCCGCTGCCATCTTGGTCTTCTCGTGACCCACCCGCCGGGCCTGGTTGAGAGTGTGACCCTGATCCTTGCTGGTGCCGCCAGCCCGGTTCCTCTGCTCGGTCAATGCTGAAGTGCTTGCCGTCCGGTCAGGGGGCTCAGCAATGGAGACAGCTGCAGTCTCTGCTTCCCCTGCTGGGCCTGCTGGCGGTGAGGAAGCGAGTGGCCCATGCTCCCTGTGCCTTTGGAGCCTGGCTGGGGCTTGCACAGTGGATAGGCCCGCTGAGGGGTGTTGAGCAGGACCCTTACACAGTGCTGGGCCACGGGGGGCCTTTTCGATAATGGTTTCCCACGTGAATGGAATGCGGCCTGCCTAGAAGGCAGGAACCTTGGAGAAGATACTCCTGTTTCTCTGAGCCATGGGCTGTGTGGTTCCAAAGCAGGCCCGAGTCCCCAGCAGCCACCATCCTTGCTGACGAGACCCACGCCTCAGTGTAGATGGTGGGGCCCGAGTCGGGCTTTTGCCTGGTTGTACCTGGGCCACAGCTGGGGGCTGGTCTTACAGGTGCTCCTTGTTCCCAGTGGGGATGCTGTTGTGTGGGCCAACCCCTCCCTCATGTTACAGAGTCAAATATTGTCACACAGTGACACCTCACCCTCTTTTCTTCTGTACATCAAGCGCATGTGTCTAGTTGCCATGAAGTGGCCCCTGTCCCCGGGTTGGGGCCTTGTGGGCTGTGCAGCAGGACGTGGAGCCCCCAGCCTCTGTGGGCTGGCCCAGCTACTGGGACTCCTGGGTCCTGACCTGGGCATCCTGGCTCAGAATCGCCAGATATGGGCCCTGGGGTCACACAAGAGCCAGGGTCCCAAGGGAGGGCTCCCTGGAGGGTGGCCAGCAGCCCCCGACTTGCTGTAGGAGCATGGAGGTCAAAAGCTGCCTTGGCCCTCTGACTCGGCTTGAGACCACCGCAGGTGCACTTACTTCTACCTCTGTGTCAGGTGCGAGGCCAGGGCGGCTGGGCTGAGCCTGAGCGGGGGCAGAAGCAACCATGGTCTCAGGCTGGCCTCACTGTCCTGTCCTCATGAGGACTGGGGGTGTTACTCGGGTATGATGGGAGGACTTGGTTTTAAAAGAAAAATTCTGGCTGTTGCTTGGAAGACACACCTAAGGGGCGAGAAGGAGGCAGGGGGCTGGCAGGCAGTGGCTGAAGGTGGGGCCAGCCATGCGCAGGCAGGAGCCCAGAGCCCGGCCTGGGGCTCCTGGCGGTTGGAGGGGCCTGGATGTAGGGGGTGCATAGAGCAGAGCCACTTCGGGAGTTTTGTGCGCTGGCTGTTGCCCGGGTCCATTCCTTATCAGCCCTGACTGGCCCCGAGGCTCCGTCTTTCCTTCAGAAGGAATGCCCCCATAGCCAGCTTTCTTCAAGCACCTATTCCGTGCCTTGGGCTGTCGGCTAGTTTTACTCACTCCTCACCTACCTGTAAGGACTCTGAGCCTTCTCCAGGGTGTAGAGCCTGTGGGCCAGGCCGGTCCGTGAGGCTGCTGCCCCACCCTGCTCAAGGGAGGTGACCCTGCAGGCCTGCGGTGGGTGGGTGAGGAGGGAGGTGGGGCACGTGAGTCACTCTCACCTGCCCGGGCTAACCCAGCCCTTCTCCTACAGCCCTCCTTGTCAGGTCAGGGTCAGGGCTCAGCGTCTGGCTTCCTCTCACCTCTGCCTGCTCAAAGGGAACCCATGCTTGTCACTTGCAGCCTGAGGTGGCGTGACCGACCCTCACCCTCTTCTTCCTTCACACAGGTCCTGTACGTCCGCTGTAGAGAGGGAGGGCAGTGGTGAGTAAGAGAAGGCTATTCAGGAACAAATACTCTCTCTACCTGTCCCCTCCCCCGCCCCCAACCCCTCCTCGGGAGACCTTGGTTCAAGGGCACAGGCGAGACTTGGGGCCAGGGCTCCTCCCTGTGTGCACCCAGGCCATTGCTCCAAGTCTGCCGACATCCTCAGGCTGCTCCCGGGGGTCCTGGCCCCCTTGGCCCTCAGTGGCAAACCCTGTCCCATGTGACTAGGGCTCAGCCAGGGAGAAGGAACAGTGAGTGTAGGAGCAGGGAGTGGTGGGCAACACAGTGCAGGGAGGCCGTGGCCGCCAAGGAGCCAGCGCCGAGGGCAGGGGGCTGTGGGCCATCAGCAGGCCTTGCCGGATGCCGGGGAAGCCCTGTGTTTGCCCAGAGCTGGGTGGGAGCGGAGCATAGCACACAGCCTCTGTGTGCTCAGGCCGTGTACCTGCCCCTCCAGGTACGAGTAAGAGGGAGAAGCAGTACCAGGCCCACCGGGCCTTTGGAGACCGCAGGGATGGTGTCGTCAGCGCCCGCACCTACTTCTATGCCAGTGAAGCCAAGTGTGACAGCCACATGGAGACATTCTTGCGCTGCATCGAGGCTGCAGGTGGGGCCCTGCGCTTTGCTGGCTGTGCACCTGCCGGGGAGGGCCAACCCCTACGTGTGGAGATGCTGATGGGTGAAAGCGAGGCCAGGCTGGAGCACTCGCCTGGGGCTTCCTCTCTAGGTGGCCCGGACAGTCATGAGGATGACTGTGGGTGACACTGGGGAAGCCATAGGCTGGGCTCAGGTCATACCGGGGTCACGCCTGAGTCCAGCCCTGCGCAAGGAGCCCGGCGCCTCCTGCCTCTTCCCGGATACCAGTGCCCAGCTGTCCGCGGGCTGAGCAGCCTTCCATCCCGGTCAGGGGCTCGAGCCTAGCCACACGTGGCACTTGGGTTTGGCAGCTATGCTGTTCCAGGAGCTGGTGCCACGGAGGACTCCTCCGCACCTGGCCTCTGGGTGGAGCGCTCGCCAAAGGAGGCGAGTCGGGGGGAACTCCCCCAGCCACAGCGCAGCCCCACCGCGTGGGCCCCGCAGCCCTTCCATTCGTGGACTCTACCTTCTGCACACTGGGAAGGGTGGGAGTGAGTGGTGCTCGGCAGCGGCCTTCTGAGAGCGGTGCTGGGGAGATGCCAGTGGTCAGGCAGAGACTCGGCCACGCGGGTTCAGAGCAGGGGCGCCTCCTTGCCTCTGTGCCTGCTCTGCCTGAAGTGAAGGTCACGGAAGTGAGGACGGGTCGTGGGTTTCTGGAAGGGAGGAGAGGGGCGAGTGGGGTTGAGCACCTGCTGTGTTCCATGCTCTGTTCTGCTGGGTGTTTCTGCGTTCTGTGAACCCTTCCCCTGCCCCTCTCCTCTCCCTTGCCCCCCTCCTCCCCCCCACCCCCGCCGTGGGCAGCCTGGGGTGCCGGTGGCATGGGAGAGGACGTGGGGCAGGGACAGAGGGGCCAGCTCCTTTGCCCACCGGCTTCCTGGATCCACGTGGCTAATAAACCCTGCCAAGTTGCCTGTCCCGCCTCCGAGGTGGGGTGCGCATGTGTATTTATGGGCTCAGTAGGAACATTGTCCTTCTGCCCATAAGTGGTTAGCCAGCCAGCCCAGGATATGTGGCTCCTTGGTGGGCTCTCCCCTCCTGTTCAAGGGCGGGGGGGGCGGGCCTGGTGGCTGGCAGGGGCCCCTGGCGCCATCCACCTTAGCCTGAGATGGCCAAGCTGCCACTAGGGCTGCTTCCAGGGAGGGTAAGGCAGGCATGCTGGGGAGTGGAAGGCCCGTCCAGGAAGCGCGGTGCCGTGCTAGGGCCGGGTGGGGAAGGGAGGAGAGATCTGCTGGTGCCACTCCGTGGTGGTCTTGGGGCCATTCTGGAAGGGAGAGCCAGGACTGTGTTGCTGTAGGTAATTGGTAGGAATGGGGGCCATGCCAGCCATTCGCAGTCTGTCACGAGTCTGGTGAGATGTGTCTAACTCCTGGGGGGCACAGATTCTGGGCGCGGGCTCCTGGTCCTCCTCGTCCCCCTCTGGAGCCCTAATGGTTCTTCCTGTGGCTTCTGACAGGCGGAGCCAGTGATGATGGCTTCTCAGCCATCAAGCTCACTGCACTGGGGAGACCTCAGTTTCTGGTAAGTGCCAGAACCTTCCACGTGCAGAGTTTGTGAGAACTTGGGGTGCTGTGAGCATTAAGGGAAAGCTCCTGTGCTGGTACGTTGGTGCTGGGAGCCAGGCACACAGGGAACCAGGAGGGGGCCCAGGGGCTCTGCGGAGGTCCTGGGGGCGGGAAGCTGGGCGTGCGCCAGAGAGGGAGGCTCAGGCCTGCACTTGCAGCTGCAGTTCTCAGATGTGCTGACCAAGTGGAGACGATTCTTCCACCAAATGGCTGCAGAGCAAGGGAAGGCTGGTCTGGCTGCCATGGATACGAAGTTGGAGGTGGCCGTGCTGCAGGTGTGAAGCCTTGCCCGGTGGGTGTGAGTGGGTAGGCACTGTGGGGGCTCGGGGAGGAGCCCCGGCCAGTTAGTGTGTGCGGTGGGTTCCCAGAGGCCTGTAGCAACCCCCCCCCCCGCCCCCGCCACGCAGCAGCAGCTGGGGTCTGCTGGGAAGGACATGCTGGGGGCGAGGGTTCGAGGAGCGGGGTTTGCCCTGCAGGTGGCAGAGTACTGCTTTGGGTCCAGGAAGGGGCATCAGGGACAGGTAGGAATGAAACACAAACCAGAACCGTATCCTGTTCGCACTAATGGTGTAATAAAATAAAGTCAAAAGAGCAACGCAGATGTTGGGGGGGTTGGGCAGGAAATGTTAGCGAACGGGGCTGGGGCGGGTTCATGGCACTGGCAACTTCTTACTTCTCAAGGAAAGTGTGGCAAAGATGGGCATCGCCTCCAGGACGGAGATTGAGAACTGGTTCACTGCGGAGACCCTGGGCGTGTCTGGGTAAGAGTAGCCCCCAAGCTGGGAGTTCCGGAGGGTCTGCCCTGATTCAGCCGTGGTTCCAGCAGAGCCCCAACGGCTTCTCCCAGTCCTTTGCCCTCCTGGAGAGCATGGGCCTGGCGTGACAGTGCTGAAGGACCTTTGCCCCGAGACACACAGCAGGAGTCGTGGGCCTGGAGGGGGCCTGGAGTCCACGGGGCCGGGCCGCAGCTAGCCCAGGGCTAGTCCAGACTGTAGCTGCGTAGGAGCACCCCTGAACCGGCAGGGCCGCTCACAGAATTATTTGGGTCCTAGAGTAAGGGTGCCACACTCAGCCCTCCCTGGGGCCCACATGGCAGGCAGGCTGAGGGTCAGGGCAGCTGAGATCCTAGAGGGGCCCACACCTCTTTCTGAGGGGTCTGGAAGCTGGGACTGAGATCACCAGGGCCCCTGGGGGGGTGGGTAGCAGCTGTCCCGTTACATGCAGGGTCTGCCTCCTTCCTGGCCTCCCATGTTTGGCTCTTTCCCAAGCCTGACATGGCCCATGGTGTCCTTGGTGTTCACCCTGGGTTTTTAGTAGCTGCCGCCGCCCCAATGCAAGAATGTTCTGGTTTTGGTTTCCATTTTGTAAACAGAGGATAATGTTAACATTTTATCTTTCTTTTAAAACTGAACACTGAGGTGGGTTTTGCGGGGGTTGGGCTAGGGGTGCTCTTTTAAGGCATGGGCTGGTTTGGGGACTGGGCCCCCCTGACAGATCCTAGTGACCCCGTGCTGATGCAGCTTCTCCCACAGCACCCTGGACCTGCTGGACTGGAGCAGCCTCATTGACAGCAGGACCGAGCTCTCCAAGCACCTGGTGGTCCCTAACATGCAGGTGACCACCCCTCACCCCTGAGCCCTGTCGCACTGGGGTGCGAGGCTGAGAAGGGAAATGCTCCCTGTCCCTCACCCTGGGGACACAGCTGGCTGAGACCAGCGTCCTTCCTGGCCACACAACATCCCTGTGGTCCGGAGGAGGAGGACAGGTCCCTGAGTGCCCCACGTCCTCTATCCTTGCATGCTGGGTCGTCCCAAACCTCAGTGGCCTGAAATGGCAGTAATCCTGTTGTCCCGCATCGCAGTTGTGGACTGACCAGTTCTAGTGGTTCTAGCTCAGGGTTTCCCTTGCAGTTGTTCTCAGAGGGTGCTGGAAGCTGGGCTCATTGTGGAGGGGCTCCACTCACATGGCCAGCGGTGGATGCTGGCTGTGTGGGGCGGGGCTTCCTCGCCATGCAAGGGCTGGGCTCCCAGGGTGAGTGTCCCCTGAGAGCCGGGCGGAAGCACGGTCACCTTTTCCAGCCTCACCCCAGATGTCCCATGGCGTCACTTGTGCCCAGTTGTGTGAAAAGTCACTAGGCCAGCCTGTGTTCTCGTTCTCACCAGGGAATGAGAGCCCCCTTCCCTGCCCTTCCTGCCTGGGGGAGGTGCCAGGACTTTGCACTCTGTTTGAAACCACCCCTCAAGCTGGATGTAAAGCAGCAGAAGCGCCTTGGGAAAACATCCCGCAAACAGTGCCTCCCACAAGCACCCGGGCCCAGCTGACCGAGGGCCCAGCCCCCAAACTGAGACTCTGAGGGCCAACAGAGGGGCATGCTCCGGGCCCCCCCAGGAGTGCCCTGGGCGGGGTTAGCAGGCATGTGGTGCTAGCAGAGGGCCCAGTGCCCTGTGGGCCTCCAGGATAGGTACCCCCTGCCCACCTGCTGCCTCCCCGAAAGCCACCATCTGGGGATGGTGCCTCTGTCCCCGCTGCTGTGTTGTCAGTCTCCTGCAGGCTGTCCCTGTCTGCCTGCGATCGCCATTCTCCCTCCAAGCCCTCTCCTTGCTAGGGGCTGAACCCTTCTGGGTGATTGGATGGGCCAAGGGTTATTTCCTTACCGTTGTGTGGGGGCAGAAGGGGGATCCCCTTCCAGGGTCCTGGGAGGCTGTGGGAGCAGATACCTTGGGTGCAGGCCTGACCTGGGGCAGCTAGCCCTGTGAGTCAGAGGGTGCTGGCTGGCAGCGAGGTTCTGGGGTGCCGTGTAGCCAGGTGGCCTCAGGGCAGGGCACTGATCTTTGCTAAAAAATGGGGAAGGGGTGGGGATGAGGTGGCCTTGCGGGTCCTGGGGACCATGCACTGGGTATTGGTAGGCCCTGCACACGGCGGGGGGGGGGGGGGGAAGGGTGCCCTTGGGCAGGGGACGTGGTGGCTTTCAGAGGTGGGGGCTTAGAGCCCTGCTGCGGCCTGACTACATGCTGCCCCAGACAGGACAGCTGGAGCCTCTGCTGTCACGGTTCACTGAGGACGAAGAGCTGCAGATGACGAGGATGCTGCAAAGGATGGACATCCTGGCCAAGGTCGAGGACCCTGGGGCGTGCCCAGAGAGGGGGCCACGTGTCTCACCTGACCCCAGTCAAACCCTCTGTCCCACCCCTGCACCTCTTAGAAAGCCACGGAGATGGGCGTGCGGCTGATGGTGGACGCCGAGCAGACCTACTTCCAGCCGGCCATCAGCCGCCTGACCCTGGAAATGCAGCGCAAGTTCAATGTGGGGAAGCCACTCATCTTCAACACGTACCAGTGCTACCTCAAGGTACAGCCCCTGCCTGCCGTCTCCCTGCCGGCCCTCGGGTGAGCGGAGGCCCCTCGTGTAAGTCCCGTGCTGGTGTTGGGGAGAGGCCTCTACCTGAGCATGATGGACTCCGAGCAGGAAGAAAGGCCCAGGGCCCTGTCTCCAGCTGTGTACCTGCCCCTTCTCTGGGCCTCAGATCCCAGATGGGTGTAGAGGGGTAGGAGGAAGGTGAAGTTGCCTTTTTACGGTCTGCTTCATGTGCCTTAATCCCCAAATTTGGAAGGCCTCACGCGTCACTGGTTTTTCCTGCCATTTTTTAGTTCGGGTCCCATCGGATCAGATGGTTCATGGGACTGGCAACTTCTGGTTGCCTCCCCACAGAAAGACTTGCTCAGGATTTTGCATGTACCTCTGGGAGCCCCGGGGTGCTTCAGGGTGGGATTGCTGAGCACGAACCTGGGCTGGGCTGCTCTGGGACCAGGCAGGTATTTGGAAGACAATGGTGTGGGATGGGTGTCAAGGCTCCGGCGGGGGCGGGGGCGGGGGGGGGGGGTCCAGGCAGGTGCCCGTAGCATGCAGCACTGTCAGCCCAGGGAGACTCTGGAGTGCACCATGGCTGCTGGCACCTCGTCTGTCCCCCAACAGGGTTGTCCCAGGCTACCCAGAAGAATCCCCATTTCTAAGAGACAGAGGTCAAGGGACCTTCCTCACCCCTACTTATCTCCCAGCTGCTGCTGGCCCTGGTGTCCCACAGTGACTATACCCTGGGAGCACCTGGGCCTCAGGGGACACAGGCTGGAGGGGGCCTCATCCTGGTCGTCATCAGCTTTTGGCCTCGGTCCCACAGGACGCCTATGACAACGTCACCCTGGACGTGGAGCTGGCTCGCCGCGAGGGCTGGTGCTTTGGGGCCAAGCTGGTGCGGGGTGCATATATGGCCCAGGAACGTACCCGCGCCGCAGAGATTGGCTATGAGGACCCCATTAACCCTACGTACGAGGCCACCAATGCCATGTACCACAGGTGCGCCAGCCCTCCTTGGCCCCGAGGGCCTCATGGCTTCCTGGGCAGGGGAATGAGAAAACAGGGCCGGGTGCTGGCACTGACCCCACAAGACGCCCATCTGAAGGGGGAGCAGGAGTGAGACTTACGCTTGAGGCCAGAACTGATTATCTCCTCTGCTTTTAACTTACTGTTTATTTTTTGAATCCTCTGTTGTTCTACTCTTTCCAAAAACTATTAAGGTGCATTTTTAGTACAGAAAAGCCTACTGAATAAAACTAAACGGCCCAGGTCCGCCAGCTGGCTCTTGTTGACACTTAGGACAAGGGAGATGCCCCGGGTGGCCCTCCTGACTTGTATAGAGCCCATTTGCTTTTCATATTACACACCGGGGTCATCAGCTGTTCTGCATCTGCTTTTAGTGTGTTTGTCTTGCCAACATCGTCATGCAGCAGGGGCAGGCGGAGCGTGTGCTCTCTCTCCAGGGGGTTGTGTGTGTGTGTCGCAAATTCAGACCCCTGGCGTCTGCCTGGCTCCTGCGTCCTCCCTGGCAGTTCCCTGCTACTTTCCCAGAGCTTCTGAGTATGCATGTGCGTACCCGCCTCGGCTTTGGCATCGTGCACTCAGCCCTGTGCCCTTGCTTTTCCAGGTAACACCCGTCGGGACGCCCCCGTGTCAGCGTGAGGGCCCCCGCTGTTAACCCAGCGGCTAGCAGCATGCCCATCCCCGTCAGGACGGTAGCGACCCGTAGCACACCTTGTCCCCACGTACTCACGGGCAGGGACACGGTTGTGGCACATTCCTAGCAGCCGAGTTGCTGGGTCCAGGACGTGCACCTTCGCTGCCAGACGGTAGCCCCCTCACACCGTGCGGGGGGAGGCCCCCGCTCCCGCCAGGCCTTTGATTTCCTTGTGGATCCCTGCCCGGAAGCGAAGGCGTACGTGTCACGTGCCGGGGGCACCGTGCCCCAGCCAGTCCCGTCGCATGTCTAGCCCTGGGTGCTGCTCGTGTTTTCTTTCTTAGCCGCGAGGTGCTGAGGAATGTCAAGTGCAGCCGTGGTCCTACTGCTGTGGCCACGCTTGGGAGGAGTGGGCTCGCTGGATGGCCCTGGGCCTGCCTGTGGCCCCTGCGGGTTGGGGCTCACGTGGCACTCCCCCCAGGTGCCTCAACTATGTCCTGGAGGAGCTGAAGCACAACACCAAGGCCAAAGTAATGGTGGCCTCCCACAATGAGGACACAGTTCGCTTCACGCTGCGCAGGTAGGCGCCCCCCCCCCCAGCTGTGCGGTGCTCCCCGGTGGGGGAGGGGCTCGGGACGAGGGCCGTGGAAGCCTGTGCCGCGGGGTGACGTCTGTGCGGGGAGCAGGAGGGCAGCTGTAGTGTCCTGCAGGGCCCCCCGCCCCCCAGACACTGCAGGAGCAAAAAGGCGATTTGTAGTTACTTTGCTTTTTAAAGTTAATACCTGACTTATTAAAGTTGCAAATCCAAAAGCTAAATTTCCTTAGGCGCTTACTGAACTTTGTGCTTGCAGAAATGCACAAATACAGTATGTAACGTCAGCGCCCCTCGGGAGGCCTCTGGCGTGTCACCTCGTTTATCAATAATCTCTCAACGCTTTAAACTGCATTTGGAATTTAATACAGTCTGTTTTCTCTTTAAATGCCTGTCCTGTGGAGCAAAACTTTGGTAGAATCCATACAAGTCAGATATAGGACTAAGGTGAAGTAAATTCTTAAATATTCCAGTGTCATTACCATGTTTCTGTGTTCTCCATCTTCACCCAGGCAGCACCACACGGCGGGGGGGTCCTAGCCCCAGTCGCCACCTTCCTGGGCCAGAGGCCCCACACAAAGCACGGGGCAGCCTTTCCCGGGAGCAGAGCAGGGCGCCCGAGGCTTGTGGCCGAGCCGGGCTCCGGGAAGGAGGGATGAAGGAACAGCCAGGGCGGGGCGCGGCCTGATGAGCGCGCTCTGGTCACTCCGCACCCACTCAGTGCCGAGGAGCCGCCTCTCCGCCTGTGATGGCGCTGCTTTCGCACAGCCCGCAACTGCAGCTGACAGCCGTGGTTTCTCATGCGCAGCAGTCACGGCCATGGGGTGGGGACAAGAGCGCCCAGGCCACCAGTGCCACCTGGGCTGAGTGCAGACTGTGACAAGGCTCCCTCCCAAGAGTCCCTGCCAGGGCCGGGTCTGACTCCTCCCGTGGGACGGGTGGGGGGCCGAGTGGAGTCCCAGCTGGACAGGGCTGTTCCGCCTTCTCTGCATCCCTAGGGACTTCCCAGGTGCTCATTTCCTGCCTCGGATGCCCCATCCTTGTCAGTGGATGTCAGAGGGCCAGGGGCACCTTCTGCGCTCAGCACAAAAGGAAAAAAAAAAAATAGGTCTAGCCTGACTTCTAAAACAAACACCTGATTGAGTTGTAAATCTTAAAACCTGTTTTCCCCTTAGACTTAAAGATACTACTCTGTGATGGAAACTTGATCAAAGCTTGAACCCTCGGGCACCAGGGTCCTCCACTAGACGATGCACACCAAGAGCCTCCCTGCACCCCCGGCCCAGCACTTGGGAACCCGCAGCCCTGCCCAGTGGCAGGCCCCTGTGTGGGTCAGCGGTGTGGAAAGTGGCGCCCTCCTAGGTTTCAGTTACGCGCTCAGCCGGCTCTGTTGGCCACTCACATCTAATGCAGGGATCACAGTCCACTCAGACACCAGCTACACACAGGACAGTGGGACTCGGAGAGGGATAACCTGTCCTCAGAAGGGCTCCCTTCCTCCTGTCTTCTGAATCCCCCCACGCAACAACATGTCTGTTTTCACCATCTTAGTGGACAC
This sequence comes from Leptonychotes weddellii, assembly GCF_054177405.1. Classification (NCBI taxonomy): domain Eukaryota; kingdom Metazoa; phylum Chordata; class Mammalia; order Carnivora; family Phocidae; genus Leptonychotes; species Leptonychotes weddellii. The sequence continues at coordinate 57,367,852 of NC_138381.1, forward strand.
GGCTTCCCCCCATCTGGAGTGCCCTCTGAGCACGCTCCCCTCTCTCATAGCCCCCTGGGCCTGCGCCAGGCTCCACAAATACCACTATCGTGGAGAAGGCTCAGCCCCCAGTCCGTGGTTCTGTGGGGCCCACAGCAGCTTGGGCTGGCCCTCCCCGAGGAAGCAGTGTGGGTCTCTGATGCCACATCGGGGATCTCCGTCTGAACAGCTTGGGTCAGCTTTGGCCAAGTGGCAAACCAACCCCAAACTCAGAGGCCTGAACAGCAGTGTATCCCGTGGGCCAGCAGGGTGGGCTGGGCTCGCTGGGGGCTGCTTTTGCTGGCCTTGCCTGGGGCCTGTCTTGCATCTGTGGTCAGCTGAGGCCTGACTGGACCTAAATGGCTTCATTCATTGGCACATCCTCAGTCCCTCCACCCGACTGGGTCTGCATCAGCAAAGGGGACTGCATCACATGTCCAGTTTCCAGTAGGCCAGGCCAGGCTTTGCCTCATGGTGGTCTCAGGCTTCCAGAAGCCCTGGAGAGGGCAAGCCTCTGCCCACATCACATTTGCTATTGTCCTGCTGGCCAGAGGAAGTCAGGAGGCCCAGCCTAGATGGCAAGTGGAGAGCCCCCATCTGCTGGCGGGGAGCTGCAGTCACAGGGCAGAGGGTGCGGAGAGGGGTCAGCAGCCGTCACTGCGGGAGCCACCGGAATGTCCCTACCGCCAGTAGTCAGGAGGCAGCCCTGCTCTAACAGGGTTCACGTTCCAGTGGGGCCCAGAGATACCTAAACCGGAGACCAGGACAACATGGTAGAGACTGTGACCTGCTTTAGACTGGGTGGCCCCCACACTGGAGCCAGACTCTGACGGAAGGAGGAAAAGGGCTTGTGTGATGACCCTTATGCCAGGGGAGCGCACTCCTGGCCAACAGCCTGGGTGTGTGTAAGAACCCAGGCTGAACATGCCCCTGGAGGGAGGTGGATGAGGGCAGGTTCCAGAGCGCTAGTGCAGGTATGTTGAGTCTGGACACGTGGATACAGGAAGCTGGAGGTAAAAAATGTAGGAATCCTCAGCAAGTAGACATTTAAAACCCTGGGAATTTTTGTAAGACCCTACGAGGGGAGGTGTGAGGACAGAGAGGATGCTGGACAGAGTTGGGGGCCACCCACCCCAACATCTGAGCGGCGCTAATAGAAACGTGAGCCTCATCTATTCTAAATGTTCCACTAGCCACACAAAAAAGTTAATTTCAATAATACCTTTCAGTTAGCCCAACATACCCAAAATATTACCTGTATTCAGCATTTCAGAGAAACAGTGCATTCTTTTTTCCACAGTTTTCAAAATTCCATGTGTGTGTGATACTCGCAGCCCGTCTCCGTTTAGGCCCGCTGACTTCTAAAGACTCCGTGGTCACCAGTGGCTGGTGCCGCTCTATGGGACAGAGCAGCCAGCAAGGGGAGGACAAGAGACCCGATTGGGTGGAGGGACTGAGGATGTGGCACTGAAGAGAGGGGCTCAAAATGGGGCAGGGGAGGGCCTCTGAGAGCCTCCTCAGGCCACACCTTGGGGCAGGCTTGCCTTGCTGGGTCAGGGTACCAGAACAGAGGTCAGGACAGACAAGAGGGAAGGGAGAGAGCACACAGAGGAAGGGGGAGGACAGAACTTGGTAGCCACGGGCTAAGGTGGGAACCAGGGCAGAGGCCTGGTTTGGGCAGCACAGAGCCTACACCCATGGCCATACTGCAGGGGATGGAGGCTAGAGTGTATGCTTGAGGATCTGGGAGTGGCAGTCGGTGGGGGGGCGGCGCGGCGCGGCGGGGCTCACCTGCCACACTGTCTGTCTATAGGATGGAGGAGCTGGGCTTGTACCCTGCCGATCGCCAGGTGTACTTTGGACAGCTACTGGGCATGTGCGACCAGATCAGCTTCCCACTAGGTGAGCGAGGCCTCCCTGGGGAGCAGTGGTGGGGCTGGCTGTCCAGGGCTGGGACTCACTGCTGCTGCCTGTGTACAGGCCAGGCAGGCTTTCCCGTGTACAAGTATGTGCCCTACGGCCCTGTGATGGAGGTGCTGCCCTACCTGTCCCGCCGTGCCCTGGAGAACAGTGGCGTTGTGAAGGGCGCCTGGCGGGAGCGACAGCTGCTGTGGCAGGAGCTCAAGCGGAGGCTCCGCACAGGCCGCCTTTGCCACCGTCCAGCCTAGTGTTCGTGGGCTACCATCGTCATCCACCTTCAGACTCGGCCTCCAGCCCTTGCCCTGTGGGGCTCTGTGGGGCTCTGCGCGGCCCCTGGGCCGGTGCACAGCTATAGCCCAACCCCAGCCTCACGTGGATTCACCTTTTTATGACCCTGAGACCTGCTGGAAGTGGGGCCTCAGTGCCCCTCTGGCCCCTGCTCAGGATGTGGGCACTCAGGCTGTGTCTGATGCCTGCCAGAGCCACTGGGAACTGTCCGGAACTGCCTCTGAACAAGTGGGCACGACTCCCATCTCTGCCAGGCCCCAGGACCTTGGACCCAAAGGACCACTTTCTGCCAGGGTTCATCTAGCCCACCTCCCCCCCCGCCCCCCGCCCCCCGAGCCCCACAGGCGGGCAGTCGCCAGGCTGGGGAAGCCGGCCTGGTCAATAAACCACTACTTCTGCAGCCCTTAACTTCGTGCCTGCAGTGCTCTTTCCCTTGCACCATCATGTGGGGTCAGCATCAAAGACAGAGTGGCGCTGATGGCCCTGCCTCTCTGGCACCGTGTGTCCCTGGGGGCCAGGCCCACCGTGGGTGGGGTGGACCCCCCAATCCCTCCCTCCAGGGTGTATCACAGATTCAGCTATGTCAGGTGCTGGACACTCCCACCCCTGGGCTCGGACCAGTGCAGACAGGATGCTCCTAGGGGTGGGCTTGGTGCTTCTCTACCTGGGGACTCTCTCCCCCAGACTCTTCCTACTGTTCTGTGCCCCTCGCCCCAGCTGCCCCGTGACCCATGATGGCTGCCTGCCCCCGCGTCCAGCCTCCCCGAGCAGACTAGATGCGGTCCTAGTGCCTTGGGGCTTCCCCAGGTATGGCTGAGCCTGCTGCGCCATGAGGGAGCCCCAGAGGGGGTGCCCCTGGGAGAGCCTCTGTGACAAAGGGGCGGGTGGGGGGGCCTCTGCTGATTCCTCCGTAGGCCACGGAGCTACAAGGTGAGGGCCCTAGTTGGGCCCGGTCACGGCAGATACCACAGAGCTATCACACAAGGGACGTGCAGGCCACACTGAGGTACCTTTATTTCTCTGGGCCTCACAGGGCCTGGGCCTTGGAGTGTTTCCCACTTACTTAGGGGGCTGCACCTGCCAAGGAAGGGGCTGAGACCAGAAGATGGGGCATGGCAAACGCTGGGGTGTGCCCAGTGGAGTGAGAAGGTACTAGCACCTCCAGCCCCACTCTCCCGACTCTGGGGCAGCCAGGGTCCACCTGGCCTCTCCTCAGAGGGTCGACCCCTCCTGCAGGCAGCTGGGAAGGTGGTGGCCAGGTGTTGGGAAGACAAGTTCCACTCAGCTTTCTGCTGCCTGTGGTGACAGGAACAGGGCTGTCTTCTCAGCCATGACGGGCAGCAGGTAACTGGCAGAGACCCCACCTGGTCACAACGCTGTCTTCCCCGCCTGGCGGCCCCTCTGCTGCAGCTTCCTGATGAGCTCCAACAGGTTCATCTGCAGCGTCAGCTCCTGGGGTGCAGAAGGGCTGCTGTGAGACCAGAATGACACCTGGTCTCTCCTGTCCTGGCAAAAGCCCCCTTTCCCACGGGCCCAGAGGCAGATATTGGGGCCTACAGAGTGCCAGGCAGTGAACCCATGGGACTGACTTCCAGGGACTCCTGGCCACGGCTTGCCAGAAAGGGACAGAAGCAGGGACGTCTCCCCGCAACAGGGCCTGCAGTTGCCCTGACTCGGGGCACAGGGCCTTGTGAGCAGCAGGGCCTGGGGAAGGTGGACAGTGCTCCCTCAGCCAGCTGGCTTGCCCTCCTGTGGGCAGAGGCAGTGGGACCTGCCTTACTAAGTCTTCCCTCCTCCCCTCCCCCAACACACTCTGGGTCTGGCTCCCCAGGGACCAGTGATAAAACCCCAGAGGGAACTGGGCCTTTGGGAACCAGCACCCCCTGGGCTGTGCCAGGGCAGGCCTGAGGCACTGACCTGTGGGTTGGTGGTCACATAGAAGCCAGCAACCCCAGCCTTCTCCAGGGTGCTCTGCTGGTCGGCTACCTTCCGGTCCAGCTCCAGGACAATCTTCTGGTCCATTGCCCGCTGCTCCTCCCGGATCCGGTGCTCCACTGCCTGCATGGTGAGGGCGGCTCAGGGGCTCAGCCCCCTGCCCATCACACACTGCCTCACACACACCCTGGTGGCCTGCCATTTCCTCCAGCCTGCTCCCCACTCCCAGTGGCTCCAAGACCACCGATGGTGCCCTTACTGCACCCAGGTTGCTCTCTTCTCGGTCACACTGAACCCTGCAGAAGGGCTCAGCTGCCCTACCCGGAATGCTGTCCCTTCCAGGACCCCCAGCCAGGCGTCCTCCCTTTGCTGTGTCGGGACCGCCATGAGCTGGCCAGATGCCAGGTCCACTTCTGCTTACTATCAACTTGCCAAATGTCTCTGGGCCTTTGTGTATGTTCCCTCCCCACTGGGGCTGCCTGCCGATCCCAGCTCGGCACCTCTTCCCTGTGCACCCTGGCTCCAGGCTGCTTGGGACCCTGCATAAGCCTTTCCATGCACCCCTACCACCCATGGCTTCTTGGTTACATACGGGTCTCCTGGTTGTCCTGGAGCAACCTGGAAGCAGACTGGGCTTCTGCTGGCTGGCCCACCACCCACCATTGCCCCGAACAGGCCCAGCCCTTGAAGAGCTATGGTCTTGGGAAGCAGGGGGATCACACTCTCTACCTGGTCCTGCCACATCCCAACCCCCAGAGTGAAGAGCCAAATTTGGGGACTCATCAGGCCTCCAACGGCCCACCCAAGTTGAGGCCCAGAGCAGCCAGGAGCTCCCAAACCACCCTGAGCCCTCTTTACCACAGCCCAGGTGATACCCACCCAGCTCACACCCCTACCTCCAGCTCACGCTGCTGAGCTGCCTGGAGCACGGGCAAGTTGTGGGGCCGGCAGGCCTGCTGGGCTTCCTGGTGCTTCTGTCGCAGCGCCTGCCTGAGCACTAGGAGGAGATGAGACCAGAGAAGTCCAGCAGGTGGTGGGGGGTGAGATGGAGGGGGGCAGGACACACTTCTTGCCTCGGCACCTACCCTGGCTGTCCCACCATGGGGCAGCCAGGCCAAGGTGCAGAGGTGAAGCCCTGGCTGATGACCCAGCCCATCTGAAGCCCTGCACTAGAAGCTGGGTGGAGTTCTGGGGGACACCTAGTCCCCTAGCCCACTCAGTCTTGCCCTCACCCAGGGCAGGGCCTTTCTCTAGCAGTGAGGATCCAGGGGACTCTGGAGGGTGCAAGGCAACCGAGGAGGTTGAGACAGGGCAGGTTGGCCAGAGCTATGGCCAGTGCTCACAAGACCCAAAGGAGTGGGAGATTAGTCCAGAAGCTTCTGGGCTCAGATGGCCACAGGCCAGCAGTCCTGGGTGTGAGCTGCCCATCACCCATGGGACGTTCATTGAGATGTCCACCTGAGGGTCCACTGTGAGACCATCCAGGCAAAGTCTGGAATAGGAAGGAGAGGAGTCATTGTGCCTAAGCATGGCATGGCCTCTGCCCATGGTGGCGTGGTGGTGTCATTCCCTCAGTGCTGCCCTTGAGGGTGGGCAGAGCTGCCCCACCCCATCCATAGCTCCCAGAGGGGGTAAGGTGGGTACAAACCCTGGGAGGCCCAAGGATGAGATGAGCCTTTAGAGGCCCTGTGCTGGGGAGTCTGTGTTGCTTCAAGTGGGGTTCACCATGGCCACTGAGAAAGCTCCCAGTTGCCATTAAATCATACCATAAATAGAAGCAAAATTGTCTACTGTGATAGGACTGGACAGAGGACAAAGGTACCATGCATGGAATGGAAAGAAACTGATTACGAAACAGAATACTACACAGCCCAGGGCCACCTGGGTGGCTCAGTGAGTTAAGTGTCCAACTCTTGATTTTGGCTCAGATCATGATCTTGGGGTTGTCAGTTTGAGCCCCACATAAGGCTCCGCACTGGGCATGAGCCTGCTTAAGATTCTCTCTCTCTCCTCTCCCTCTGCCCTTCCCCTCCCCTGCCCACCACTCTTTCTCTCAAAAAAAAAAAACACAAAACCAAAACCCAAAAGCAAAACAAACAAAAAAAACCACTCAAACACAGCCCAAATCCTAGACCAGTGTCAAGTGGCCAGATCTCCCCTATAAGGAGTGGTCCCTGGCCATAAGGAATCACAAACCCAATATTATGTCTTTTTTTTTTTTTTTTAAAGATTTTATTTATTTATTTGAGAGCGAGAGAATGAGAGACAGAGAGCACGAGAGGGAGGAGGGTCAGAGGGAGAAGCAGACTCCCCGCCGAGCAGGGAGCCCGATGCGGGACTCGATCCCGGGACTCCAGGATCATGACCTGAGCCGAAGGCAGTCACTTAACCGACTGAGCCACCCAGGTGCCCCCCAATATTATGTCTTAAGCAGACACCTCTTAGCCAGTAGTTTGGCACCTCCCGTGCCCAGAACCTTCCCAATCTCCTGTTTCTTGGCATTCTGTGCACATCTCAACAAGCATTTATCACATTAAATGAGTTTGAAACCAAGAGCCACACTTAAGACACCTTCATAAACACAGGGCCAAGGAGATGCTTCCAGGTTAATGTTTATACCCCGTGGAGGCAGGATGGGAGGAAACAGATAAATGCAAGGATATGTCATCTCCTTTACTCCGTTTATGAAACATTGCTGCAAATCCCAGGACAACTCCCAAATTCCACTGGGTGAGCAACCATAAGTGAGAAGAGAGCTGTGCCCACTGCCCAGGCGGAAGGGGACTGGCTTTAGCAATGACCAAGGAAAGCAACGGCAGCCAATCCACCACCTGCTGAGTCGGAAGGAAAAGCAGAAAGTCACAGGGTGCTTACCCACTGCTGGTGGCATTAAAACCTGCCCGAAACTTCCAAAGGACAAGTAGCAAAGTGTCTAGAGGGTTATCAAAAACTCCCCATTAAAAGGAACCAGGATTCTGTGAAGAGACTGCTGCCCACCCCCTACTTTTATTATTCTGAGTGCTTTACTGGCTCCCTGAACTAGTAACCTCTGTGGAGATAAACAAAGATCACCCCCAGGAGAACAAGAACTACTTACTGACAGCAAGACAGTAAGTGACCACCACTGCCTGCATTTGGCAGAGACTCAAGCACAGGCAGGAGAAGTGGGAAAGTTTTATGGTGGCCGAAGGGGAAGGTGCATCCTGACGGGAGGCTGCTGGAGAAGCTGGAGGGGAGGAGGCAGGCAAAGAACAAGAAAAGATGAGCCTACACACCTTCCTGCACCAGAAAGCAAGGAAGTGCTCCAAGAATGATGGGGACACATCAAAAGGATAGAGGAGCCAGCCCAAGAGCTCTGCCACTGACCAAATGGGGCACCGTTTGAGCATCACAAAGAATAATGGGCTCTATACTTTGGATTTGTGACCGTATGCATGCTACACCTCAACAGAAATGTTTACAAAGACAACCACTCCAACAGCAGGGAAAAGGTAATACCAATTCTATAAAAACGCTTCTAGAAAACAGAAGAGAACACTTCCCCCAACTCACTCTATGAAGCCAGCTTTACCCTATTACCCCATCCAAAGACATTATAAGAAACTACAGATCAATGTCCATTATGAACATAGAGGCAAATATTCTTAACAAGATTTTAGCAAATCAAATCCAACATAATAAAAAGGGTAATACATCCTACCAAACGGGATTTATCCCAGGAATGCAGTTTATCCCAGGAATTAAAAAAATGAGTGTAATTCATCGTAGTTAACCAAAAAGCCATGTGATCATCTCCATAGATGCAGAAAAAGGGATTCAACAAAACCCAATGCCCACTCCTGAAAGAAACACTAGTTTTTGCCACAAACGTGTAAGCTGCCTATCATCACGCCTGGACCTGCTGTCCAGCTGACAGGAAACACAGAGCGTGGAGAAACGGTTAAATGACAGCATGAGGAAGCAATCCGACAGGTCCAGAATGGGGACATTCTACAGGCAGAATGCCCCAGACTCTTCAAAAAGCCCCAGAGTAAATGGGACTATTCCAGAAGCAGAGACCAAAGTAACCAACTGCGATGCATAAACCTACACTGGCCTCACAAAGCGACAGTTTACGACAAGTTGGATAATGTGATTGTGGACTGAGGGTCAGAAGACACCCTGGAATGATTTAAGTTTTCAGGACGCTGTCCACCGTGCTCACATTGGCGAGTGTTCTTGATCTAGAGCGCTGGTTCTCAATCCTGGGCCAAGGTTGATCCCCAAGGATGTCTGAAGACATTTCTGATTGTCACTGCGGGTGGGGGGGGGGGGCTGCAGCGGGATGTGCCACTGTCATCTAGCGGGTAGAAGCCAGGGATGCTGCTGAACAGCTTGCAATGCACAAGACTCCGTCTTACCATTAAGACTTGTTCAGCCACAAAAAACAATGCCGCTCTTTGAAAATCCCAGTCTAGAGGAATGCTGAAGACTCATGGTGAAGCCCCATGGTGCTGCATATATTTGGGGGTATTAAGGCTTTGGCAAAATGTTAATTACTGAATCTAGCTGGAGAGGATACGGGTATACATTACGCTACTCTTTCAACTTTACTGAATATTTTAACTTTTTTTTATATATAAGTAAGTTGGGTAAAAACAAAATAACAAAGGTGGGAAACTGATGGGGCAGGGAGAGCAGCCCAGCATACCTTGCAGGAAGGGGCTCCAGGAGACCTCTGAGTGGGGATGCCTGGGAGGGGCCAAGGCTGATAAGGCTTTGGCTGAGGGTGTGGCTCAAGTGAGGAAGTTTTCAGGTCCCAAGGGTCCACAGGGCATAGTTCAGGGGAACTCAATGTGTGGGTGGTGGTGTGGCCCTCGGCGCTGCCGAACGGGGAAATGACCCTAAAGGGCACGGCAGAACTGTCAACACTTCGGGACATCATTGGGGGCGGTCAATGGCTACCGCTGACCGCCACTACTGGGATCTGTCGGTGGACTGACCAGGCAGGGAGACCTTGGGCCATTCTGCTTGGGGGAGGGTGGAGACACGGGCAAGTCCGGGCAGGAAGTTTCTGGATATTATGCTAACAAGGGGCCGTGCAACTGAAAAAATTAAACTGCCTTGACCCCTTTTTCACCAAAAAACGCTAGCGGTCTCCGAGCCCTTGACCTGGTCAATTTTAGGGACTTCATCTGAGTGACACCCAGGGCAGGGCTCGGCCTGCACAGAGACCGAGAGCTAAACTCCCGGAGGAGAAGCGTGCGTCGTCCCGCCACCCCGCGCACCTCGGTGCTCGTTCTGCAGCCGCAGGCGCTGGTTGTACAGGCTCTTCTCGGTGAGGTGCTGGATCTCCAGCAGCCCTTGCACGATCTCGAACACGGTGCCGTCGAGAAGCGCCAGGGCCAGGTCGCTGAGCGTGGTGTAGGACAGGCGCTGCTGGAAGGAGCTGAGGGCAGAGGGGCGCGGTGAGCGCGGGCCGGACCCAGGGCCACTTCAGCCACCCGTTCCGCCCCGCGGCCGCGCACCTGGGCAGCTCTTTCACTAGGCCCTGCAGCGCGGACAGCAGCTGGTAGTGCCGCTCCTGCTGCCGGGCCCCATCCACCGCCTCCTCGAAGGCGCCCGTGTAGCGCTCCATGGCGCCCGAGCCCCGCCAGCCGCCGGCTAGAGCAACGCGCGCCCCCTCTGCGTCAGTTCCTAGTGCGGCGCGTCCCGCCCATTTTACGTCCGTTCGAACGCGGTGCGTTCCGCCCTCTTTTACAACAGTTAAGCGCGGCGTGGCCCACCCTCTGCGCCCTGCAGAAGGAGGCCCTCTCCGCCCCTCCGCGGAGGTTCCTAGGAGGGTCCCTCGTTGTCCCCGCCTCTTACCATGCCATTTTGCCCACGCGACTTCAGAGTACGCGTAACCATAGCGTCGAAATCGCGAGATTTCGAAGAAGCCCGCCCTGCCTGCACAAAGTGGGGGCGGACCGAAGCCCAGCGCCACTGGGGATGTATGGCTGGGCTGGGCTGCGTCCCGGAGGGGAAAAGGTAGGGGGGGAGGGGTCTCGTCCAGCGCATGCGCCTGCTGGGGCGCCGGGGGGTCGCGGCTGTCGTAACCTGCTTGCTCCTGTTGCTCTCCCAAAAAGGGCTTGAGTCACTGATCGCCGAGCTCCGCCAATACAAGCGGCGTGACCTGGAGCCATTTTCGTCACCTTCAGGCCTCAGTCTCCTTGTCTTCCATTCATAGGACGTTTGTCGGGGTTACCTGTCAAGAGAGCCCCCACCCCAAACACACACCTGCGCAGGGTGTGGGAGCTCCAGCAGCGGTGATGTAGGCAGGCCCTCCGCGCTGGAGGAAGCGCCTGGCTTGGCAAGGGCGGTTCTCTCCTCCCCCCTACACCTTCCCCAACCACATTACTTTGAGGACAGTCCCGTTTCCCGCCTCGCTTCTGCCTCCACCAGGGTAGTCAACATGTGGAAGAAAACCTGGCCCAATTTCTCAGTCCAACCTTGAGAATAATTTCCTGGAATCCACAATTACGGTTTTCATAAGCCACAAAAATCTACAAAACAAAGTTTCGATTGCTGAATATCCTGCTGGGCTCAGGGGGGCAGGGGATTCCCGCCATGGAGAACCAACATTGTGTCTTCCTCATCTCAGTGGGAGGGTGTTCAGTGCTGCTAAAAATTGGGAGGGGGCTGCTGTATAGTGAAATGCAAAAGTAGGTAGACTCCTGAAGAAGACCACCAGTAAGAAGGCTTGTGTGGCCAACTCGAGCAGGAGAATCCAACCGGCCTTGGATAGAATGCCCAGACCTCTTGAGAAGAGGGCGTGCTGACCCCCTGGGGCTCTGTAGGGTCAGGGCCAAGGAGAGGAGTCAGCCTTCCCTTGATGATCCCTTGACGGAGACTCGTTGACCAAACTTGGGGCAGGCTTCTCTGAGCACTCCTCTGACTAGGCCTCATGCTTGGTGATGTGGGAAACAAAGGCAGAAGAAAAATTATTAAATTTCCTTACTATTTACAGCCCATCGACAAGTCCTTGAAACAGGCAGGGACTGTTTCATTCCTCTAGGGACTCAACTGCCTCAATGTTAATACTAAGGGAAAAAACAATCCTAGCCCAACCCGCCCCGCCCCCAAGGATACTGTAAGTCTACTTTAACATATAAAAATTCCTTTAGAAATTTCCTTATCTCTAAACCCCCCCAAGATATGTGTTGGCAATCACCCCTGCCCCAAGCATATGGCCTGACAATATATATCTGAAGGGTCTCATTATTAAGGTTTTATTAGACAGTAATAAATGACCTTTTCCCACCAATAGCTAGCCCCCTCAAGGTCCTGGAAGCCTTGCTTCCAAGTTCCTTAGAGACTTACGCTATCCCTAACCTCTTTCCAACTTGAAAGTATATAATGGGCCACTGCTCATGACCCCAGTGCAGCTCTTTCTGCCCACGGGTCCTGTCCCCATGCTTTAATAAAACCAACTTTATGCATCAAAGATGTCTCAAGAATTCTTTCTTGGACTCAATGGCTTTGAACCCTAACATTCTTTTTTTTTTTTTTTAAAGATTTTATTTATTTTTTTGACAGAGAGAGACATAGCGAGAGCAGGAACACAAGCAGGGGGAATGGGAGAGGGAGAAGCAGGCTTCCCGCAGAGCAGGGAGCCCAATGTGGGACTCGATCCCAGGACCCTGGGATCATGACCTGAGCCGAAGGCAGACGCTCAACGACTGAGCCACCCAGGCGCCCTGAACCCTAACATTCTTTCTGTAAATAAATAAAAATAAAAAGAACATTCATGTCCAGGATTTTGTGTGGACATAAGTGTTGTTGGGCCTGGGGGTGGGGTCCTCCAGACCACCCTCGGGGTGGATGCCTCACTCCCTAGAAAGACTCACGGGGGGGTCCCTCCCTCTTTGGAAGTTTTGTGCTATCTCTCAATAAACTTTGCTTTGCTGCCCACCACTTTTCATCTGGTCTACCTCTTCGTTCTTCAAGGTGGCATAACCAAGAACCACGGACACGAAAGGAAAAATCTGCAACATAGTCATCCTGGGCCCCGCACTGAGAAGTGCCATCTCATTTAGCCCCAAACATAGTAATGATGTGGAGAACAAAGGCAAAAGAAGTATGTTCATTTCTGGAAAAAAAAAAAAAAAAAAGACTCACAGGACTCTCACAGGACTCCATGGAGGTCAAAATGATTCTGCATGGGGGCGCCTGGGTGGCTCAGTTGGTTAAGCGACTGCCTTCGGCCTCAGGTCATGATCCTGGAGTCCCGGGATCGAGTCCCACATCAGGCTCCCTGCTCAGCAGGGAGTCTGCTTCTCCCTCTGACCCTCCTCCCTCTCATGCTCTCTCTCTCTCATTCTCTCTCAAATAAATAAATAAAATCTTTTAAAAAAAAAAATGATTCTGCATGGCCCAAGTTCCCCCCCACACAACCACCACCACCAATCACATTATTGGCTTAAACTATCCAAGGCCCCAACTAAACAAAGACACTCTTCTCGGGCAAGACATTCCAAGGGTTTAGGGCTTTTCTCCCAGGAGCCAGGTAAGGTCAGACCTTTCTTTGGAATGTGCAAGTTCTAAACATGCCAGACCTGCTGAGCCAACCCTTGACTGCACTGAATCCATTTTCATTCCTCTGGAATAGATGCCTGGGATTGAGATTCTGGGTTATACAGTACTTGCATGTTTTTATCGTTGTTGTTTGCTTATTTGTAGAGCGGGGGGAGGTGGAGGGCCTCCTCCATCTTTATACCACTACCAGCGATGTGTGAGTGACCAGTTCCTCCACATCCTCAACAGCATCTGGGACTGTTTTCCCACATTTTGTCTAAGGCATCCTGGTAAATATGTCATGATACTTCACTGTGATCTTAATTTTTTTCATGTGCTTCTTTATCATCTGTATCCTCTTCAGTGAAATGCGTCTTTATGTCATTTGCCTATTTTGTAATCAGACCTTTTGTTTCTCACCAGTGCATTTTGAGAGTTTTTGTAGCTTCAGATACCTGTCCTTCGTTGGATGTGTGATTAATTGGATGTGTAACTATTTCTCTTCAGTATGTACTTTGTTTTTCATCTTCTTAAAAGGGTCTTTCACAGAACCTTGGTTTTTACTTTTAATAAGCTCTAATTTATCCATTTGTCTTGATGGGTCGCACTTTTGGTGTCAGGTCTAAAATCTCTTTGCCAACCCTAGATCCCCAGTTTTTCCCACAGACTTTTATTCTAATGTTTTACATTTTATAAATGTGTGTTATCTATTTGGAGTTAATGTTTGTATGGGGTGTGAGGTTGGGTTTTAGTGTAGTTTAGGTTGCCTCTGGATGTCCGCTTGCCCTACTTCCATTTGACAGAGAGACCATCTTTCAGCCCAGGAATTACTTGTGCATGTTTGCCAAAAATCAGTTGCACATATTCGTTTGGCTTTCTACTGTTCCATTGATCAACATGTCTATCCCTCTGCCAATACCACACACTTTATTTATTAACTATGTAATAACTGTTAAAATAGGGGAGATTTTATCCCTGTTTTTCAAACTCACTTTAGCTATTCTTATTCCTTTGCCTTTCCATGTAAGTATTTTCTTAAGATTTTATCTATTTATTTGAGAGAGAGAAAGAGCTCACAAGAGCAGGGAGGAGCGGGGCAGGGGAGAAGGAGAAAGAATCTGAAGCAGATTCCCCGCTCAGCACAGAGCCCCACACAGGGCTCAGTCCCACAGCCCATGAGATCATGACCTGTGCTAAAACCAAGAGCCAGCTGCTTAACCAACTGAGCTACCCAGGTGCCCCCACCCAAGTATTGTTTTAAAGTGCATATTTTTTTCAAGAGAAATTCTACCATTTGCTGTTTTCATTTAGCAGGTCATCATCAAAATCTTCCCATGTCAGTACCTATAGATCTGCCTTTTCTAAAAAGTAAATATAAAAATAAAGTAAAACACAAATTCATGGTGTTGATGTACTGGAATTTATCTAAACCGGTCCCTCTTAAGGGCTAGTATTTTTTCCCCAGTTTTGTTATAATAAGTAATGCTGAAATCAGTATCGTATTCTGCATGTATTTGCACAAATGTTCCCCACCCCATTGTCATTTGACTTTGCTTGTGCTATGTGCAAAGACCTGTTTTGTTTAAAATTTGTGAGGCCAAGTTTATCGATCGTTTGCTTTATGGCTTCTGGGCTTAATTATAAATAACAATGATTCATCCATGTGCTCTAGGAGTACTTTCAACATTTCAGTTTCCCAGTCCTTGCCCGGCTGAGCGCTCGCAGAATTGACCAAGTCTCCCAGGAGCCCAGGAACCGCCTGAGCTGCTCCGGCGAGAACCTAGGCAGCACTCCCTGGCCTGTTAGCCTCTCCGGGAAATGTTCCAAGTTCCCCCTTGTGCTCCTGGGTAGCGCCTTGCGGGCTAGGAGCTCCCAGGAGGACGCCCCTGGATGCGTTGCGCGCCCACCGCCCGCCCCCAACCCAACCCCCCGGCGGAGAGATGCGATCCGGGGCCCCCTCTAAGGAGATCGCGCCTTTGGGTGGCGGCGGTGCGCTTTTGCTGGCCGGCGATCCGGTGCCGTCCCTCTGACATGAACGACGGTTGTGGGGAGCCATCTGGCGGCCGCTTTTATATAGTTTCCCCCTGGAATTCCGCAGAAATCTGCAAGATGGGGTTTGGCCAAGGGACGCGAGGCAGAACTCCAGAAGGCCGGTGGCGCTAGCGGAATCTTCCCGGTCCTACCGGGAGTTGGTGCGTTGGCGCATCATCCATTCGCTGGAGAATGGACAGGCAGGGTTTTGGGGGAGTGACCGTCGCTGTCCTCCCCGGTGCGGGTACGGACCAGAACCTGCTGGTGCCCCTTCGCCCTCGAGAACCAACCGTAGCCGCTGCGGGATAATGGGAAAGCGTGTGACCCGGCCTTCTGGTCTTCATGCTTTCCTTTTTTTTTTTTTTTTTTTCCCTCTCCCGCCGGGAGGTGGGACCCGGCAGTTCCGGGAGGACCGGATTGCGCATCATAGGCTCAGCCGCAAGCCCAAGTGGATCCCAGCTGTCAGAGGCACCTGCTGAAATTATTTTCCAAGCTTCCATTCGTAGTGGCACACCGGTAGGAGCCGTCTGTGCGGGACAGAACGGGGCCCTGGCTGGGCCGCTGTCCTTCGCGAGGTCCGGTGGTCGGAGGTACCTCCAAGATTTCCCAAGTTCCCCTTCAGAGACACGGACCGGCCCTGCCCACACAGATGGCCTGGGAAGGTGTATCCGGGCCTGGAGACGGGCTTGCGTGGGTCCCCGTCGCCGGACTTTCCCATCAGCTTTTCCGAATCCCGCTCTGGAGGTGGAGACCAGCTTGAGCTCTATGGGTGAGTTTAGGTAGGACGCCCCATCCATTGTGCGGGTCTGCGTGGGACCCGGTTTTCGGAACGCCCCCAAATATTCCAAGTCCCTTCTCTGGAACTGCGGCCTGGCCAGGATGACCGATGCGAGGAGGCCTGCGGAGGGCTTTACTGGGCCTCCACGTCTTGCTTCCCGTCATCTCGTCGTTAGGGACCGAGACGAGGCCAGGCCCACAAGGGTGGCGGTGCTCCCTCTTGGTTCTCGGGACCCAGATCCATCCGGGTTCGGTTCACCTCGGTAGTACTGCGCCACCTGGCGGCCCCTTTTATATAGTTTACTCCCTGCGCTCTGGTTGAATGGTCAAGGGATCTGACTCTGCCGCGATGCCCGAAGCAAAGCCCCGAGATGCCATCAGCGAGGGCGGGGTCGCTCAAGTGGCCTCCCGGAGCCGACTGGGAGCGAGCCCGGAGATCGGCCCTGCAGCTCTGCGGGGGAGCGCCCGTTCCCGCCACCTTCCCAGGAGGCTCGCTGGCTTGGCGCTTTAAGGGTCCACCAGCGCAAGGTGCCCTTCACCGCAGGTGGTCCACAGGCCGGGCCGCGTACTGCCTGGGCTCCAGTCGTTGGAGGTGCTGCTCAGAAAATTTTCCAAGACCCCATTCACAGGGCCGCCTTGAGTACTGGGAAGGGAACCCCCAGCGTGGCCGTTGTACCTTCTGGGGCCCGTTCTTCGGAGGCACCTTCCGGGGAACTTTTCCAAGTCTCACTCCAGGGACACGGATCAGCTCCTGCCCCCGGAAGTGGCTGGCGGCGGGGGGGGCACTCCTTGCTGAGAAATACTGAGCTGGGCTGGGAGGAGGACCCGTAGCGGACCCGGAGGAGAAATACATTATTAAGGTAGGTGATTGAAGGAGTTTACTGGAATAGAGAATGGAAATCCTGAGATTTATAAGAATGATTGTTACTACTGACGTTACTATTATTCATCATTATCGTAATTGTTAGTTTTTTTCTGGTTATTTGTAGTTGGAAAAACACTGAAGTTTCTCTATCCACGAAGACTGTCTGATTGACTTAAAATGATGAAGCATGGGTTCTGGTCCACAAAATTTGTTAAGAATTGAAATATAATTGACATAACATTGTATATTAGTTTCAGGTGTACAATGCAATGATTTGATATTTGTATATTTTGCAAACAGATCACCACCATCCAGTTAGTATCTGCAACCATACATAGTTTATAGGATTTTTTTTCTTCCTTTTTTTTAAGATTTTATTTATTTGACAGAGAGAGACATAGCGAGAGCAGGAACACAAGCAGGGGGAGTGGGAGAGGGAGAAGCAGGCTTCCCGCAGAGCGGGGAGTCCGATGTGGGACTCAATCCCAGGACCCTGGGATCATGACCTGAGCCGAAGGCAGACGCTTAACGACTGAGCCACCCAGGCGCCCAGGACTTTTTTTTTTCTTGTGATGAGAACTTTCAAGGTCCATTCTCCTAGATACTTTCAAATACGAAATGTGGTATTATTATTATTTTTTTTTTTTTAATTTTATTATGTTATGTTAGTCACCATACATCATTAGTTTCTGATGTAGTGATCCACG
>NC_138381.1:57385427-57404112 GCF_054177405.1 Leptonychotes weddellii
GCAAAGACAAGGGTTTGAAATCTGGTTCCAAACATTATCTGTGTCTCTAAGACTCAGAGGCCTATCAGGATCCTAGCCCACTGAGATTGAACAACTGATTGAACAACTGATAAACTGTGTAGAATGCTTACGCCAGTGCCAGGCACAGAGCAGCTCCTCAGTTAACTCACGATGATAATCATGAGGGTGACAATCACGTTGGCGTTCCTTCCCCGGTGCGTGTGATAACAATAACCAATACTTCTATGATATGAAGCCCAAACGCTGGTACTGTGCTTATCCCGTGCCAGGAACTGGGGTTTACATTGACACTGGAAATGGGTTCCATTTACTAATTCATTAAATCCTCAAAACAACCCTATATAGGTACTATTTGCAGGTCCATCTCTCAGATGAGAATTCTGAGGCCTGGCGATTACCTATCTTGCTCAAGGTCACGCAGCTGGAAGTGCAATAAGAGGAATGACAACCTGTACCATGAACCAGTCTAGACGAAGCCCGTTACCTACGTTAAATCTGCACCATAACCCTAAGATTTTGCTGTTCTCCCCAGTTTACAGATGGAGAAACTGAGGCTCAGGCCCAGGGCCGAGGCCGAACTCACCTGGCCTCCCCGATGGGAGGAAGCCTGACTTGGCACTCCGCCTCAGGCTCGGCCTCCGGGTCCTGGGCTGCCCCCTCCGTCCCCTGCGGACGCGGCATTGCAGAGCACCTTCTCCTCGAAGCCACAGCTTGCCAGGGTTCCAAGGACCCCGCTGCCGCCGCTGCCCCCACTGCCGCCCACGGCCGCGACTAGCGCCCCTCGCTGCTGCTGCTCCTGCCGCCCGCTGCCGCCCGCAGCCTCGGCCTCCGCCGCCACCCGCTACTGCCGCTGCGGAACGCTGACGCCACCCCTTCCGTCAGGGCTGCTGCCACAGCTGCTATCACCCCTACCGCCTCTCCCACCGCCGCCGCTGACTCTGCGGCCACCGCTGGCGCCGCTGCTGCACACTGCCGCCCCCTAACGCCGCACCTGCCGCCACTGCCGCCTGCTGACGCCCGCCGCCGCCGCCGCTTCCTGCCGCCCCGGCCCGCCCCGGCCCGCCCCGGCCGCCTGCCGCCTGCCTGCAGCATCTGCCTGCCGCCGCCCAAGGCGGACGCTCCACCGACTGAGCCACCCAGGCTCCCCTCTGCCTTTTAGATAGTGTGGTTAGTCCACTGACTTTAATTATTGGAATGGCTTGCTTCATGTCTACTTTCTATTTGTTATGTCTTTGTCCCTTGTTCCTTTGCTTCACCTTTTATACCTTCTTTTGGATTAATCAAGTAATTTTTAGGACTCAATTTTATCTCATTTGTTGGTTTTTTAAGTATACCTCTTGTGTGGTTTTTTTTTTTTAGCAATTGTATTATCATATGCATTTTTAGTTTATCACAATGCCTTAAATTAATATTACACTACAGAAAACAAACTTATATTACAGTGTAATTCCATTTACTCCCCTTTGTGCTATTATTGCCATTTATTTTATTTCTTCATATGTTATAAGCCCTATAATATTTTATTATGTTTTTGCCTTAAACAATTTATAGATTTTTTTTTAAAGATTTTATTTATTCATTTGACAGAGAGTGAAAGCGAGAGAGATCACAAAAGGAGAGGAAGAAGCAGACTCGCCTCTAGGCAGACAGCCGATGCAGGACTTGAACCCAGGACCCTGGGATCAGGACCTGAGCCGAAGGCAGGTGCTTAACTGACTGAGCCACCCAGGCGCCCCCAGATTTTTAAAAACTTAAGAAGTATAGTATTTGGCATGTACTCACAAGTTTACCCTTTAGTAATCTCCATTCCTTCCTGAAGACCTGGATTTTTATCTGAGATAATTTTCCTTCAGCCAAAGAAATTCATTGGCATCTGAATATTGCTTTTAATGAATTCTCTCAGGTTTTGATTTTCTGAAATATCTCAATATGTATTGCTTTTCACTTTTAAATATGTTTTGGTGAACACAGGACTCTTGGTTGAGGGGTTTATTTTTATAGCACTGAAGACTGAATCGTCTTCCTGGCTGCCATTGTTTCTGACGAGAAGTCATCTGTAATTCTTTTTACTATTTCCCTAATGGACTGTCTGTTGTTATTTTTGCTTTCCATCCTTTGTTTTCAGTAGTTTGACTAGGTGTGATCTCCTCTGTGTTTACCCTCTCTGGAGTTTGCTAAGTTTTTTGGATTTCAGGGTTGATGTCTTTCCTCAATTTGGGAAAAATATGGCTGCTATCTCTTCAGATAATTCTTCTGCTCCATTCTTTCCTCTCCTTCTAAGACTCCAATTACATATGCATCAGATCAGTGATTCTGGAATTCTTAAAGACCCTTTTAGGAGATCCACAGGATAATTTTTTTTTTTAAGAATACTCTCATAGGTCTCCAATGTAGTTTTCTAGAATCTATATGATGTGTGATATCACAAAAGATTGAATGCTGAAGCAGGTATGAGGATCTAGCTGTTTTCTATTACATTAAAGAGATTTGAAAAACAAAGAATGTCAGTGCCACTCTTCTCACTACTTTTGTTTTGGAAAATACAGGATTTTTATTCCATTTTTAAAATGTCATTTATATTAAAATGTTTTATGGGTTGTGTGCTCCCCAAAATTCATACATTGAGGTCTTAATGCCTGGTATGTGAGAATGTGACCTTACTTAGAGATAAGGTCTTTGCAGGGGCATTCAAATTAAAATGAAGCCAGTTAAGCATCCCACTCATGATTTCAGTTCAGTCATGATCTCAGGGTCATGGGATCGAGCCCCATGTTGGGCTCCTCATTTGGTGGGGAGACTGCTGGAGATTCTCTGTCTCCCTCGCCCTCTCTCAAATAAATAAATAAATCTTTTTAAAAAATAAAATATAATGAATGAGGTCTTTAGGTTGGGCCCCAATCCAATATTACTAGTGTCCTTATAGGAAAGGGGAAATTTGGAGACACACACACACACACAGAAAGCATGCCATGTGAAGATGAAGGCACAGACTGGAGTGATGCTTCTACAAGCCAAGAAATGAGAAAGATTGAAGCAAACCACCAGAAGCTATGGGAGAGTCATTGAACAGATTGTTCCTTCTAATCCTCAGAAGGAACAAGCCTTGCTGACTCCTTGATCTCAGATTTCTAGCCTCCAGAACAATGAGGTAATATATTTCTGTTGTTTAAACCACTTAGTTTATGGTATTTTGCTACAGCAGTGCTGGGAAACTAATACAATATGTATTTGGCTTATTGTTATTTTATTAATAAATGTTTCTAAAATTCCTCAGTTTTAATTTCAAACACAGTAAATATAGATAGATATGACTCACATAAGCAAAAACCCTTTAGGGTTCTCAGTAATTTTAAGAGCATAAAGGGCTCCTAAGACCAAAAAGTTGAAGAGCTATTGTGTTGGACCATGATCACACTGTCCCACAAATCTCAGATGATTTGTTCTTCTTTCTTTCTTTTTTATTCCCACTTCAGTTTTTCTCTGTATTTCAGTTAGGATAATTTCTACTGACCCATTTTCATCAATGAATTTTTCAATTTGGTTCTTTTTAAAAATCTGTTCCTCTGCTGAGGTTCTTCATCCACTTACTTGTTTGACCTATATTTTCTTGTAAATTCTTTCACATAATTATAATAGTTTTGTTAAATGCTTAGTTAATTCCTTCATCTGAGTCCCCTGTGGGTTTCTTTACATAGACATTTTTTTTTTCCTTGACTATGGGTCTTACTTTCCTGCTTTTTTGCATGTCTAGTAATTTTTTATTTATTTTATATTGGCCATTGGATGATGCTGTGAAAGGATTCTGGATTCTGTTATCTTCCTTTAAAGAGTGTTGAGTTTCATTCAGGTAGGCAGTTAAGTTGTTCACAATGATCCTGTGAGATCTTGGTTTTAGGCTTTCTTAAGGTAGGTCTATTTTAGTTTTGCCCTTAGTCCTAAGACATAGTCCTTAACATTGGGCTATATCTTTACACTAAGGCCTGCACCTTCTGGGATTCCAATGGAAAGCTCCAGGTATTTAATAAATCCCTTGGTGACAGTTACCAAACTCTGTTGAACTCTCCACTCAGCTTTTTAGCCTTCCAAATGATGCTTAGAGGAAAGCATCCTTGGTGTTGTGTGCAGTTTAGGAGTCACTCAAGAATTTCAGGGGAATTTTTATGCAGATTTTGAGGCTTATCCCTATTTGGCTCTCTCCAAATTCCTGGATTTTTTCCTCTCAATTTAGAACCATTCTGAAAGCCCTGAAACTCTGGCCTCTGTATCATCAGCCCATTATCTTCTTGAGATCTATTCCTCTGTGCAAGCTTATAACTATTATTGGCAAGAGGATTAGTCTGATACAAGCTACCTGTACAGGTACTTGGAACAGGTATTTAGGTTATAACACCAAACAATAATGTAATAAGACATTACATTAATGTCTTTAATGTGTTTGGGTCTTTAAAATCTTCCAATTTTAAGTGCCTTTTTTTTTTTTTATTGAGGTATAACTGACAGACAATATTATATTAGTTCCAGGCACGTAACATATTAAGTTGACATTTGTACACATTGTGAGCTTTTTACTTTTAAAATGGTATATATACCCATATTTCTCTGGAACTCCACATGGCCCTGCTAATCAGCCCTCAGGATTTTACATGGATGACCCTAAGGAGTCAGAAAGTAAGCTAGGACATCTCTTTACCTAGTGAGAGTCTTACACTACCTATTCTCAATTAAATGCCTTTCACAGCTCCAGAATTCTACAGTTAGTATTAGAGTAGTAGCTGTACCCTCCCATCCACTTCCTTATATTAGGCTGGACACATCCCTGTAGCTACTGTCTTACTACTTTTCAGGACTGGTAGGCAGAGATATGGGTGGACAGAGCACTCAATATATAGAGTTCCTGGGATTGTACTGATTTACATACAGTCACACAACCAGATCCATGACATCAGTATGTACACAGGGGCACAGATTCACAAAGATGCACACACTGATGAGCACTGTGGGTACACACAAACACACTGAGTGACATACAGGGGAACATATACAGCACACACACACACAGTCATACCGGACCTGTGATACCCACCCAGACACAAACCAGAATTGTGAGAGAACAGCTACACACACACACAGGTTTACAGATTCACCTGCACAAGACATGTACACACTGCCACACACAGATTGAAACAAACTCACCCAGATCTGTAAGACCCATAGAGACACAAATGCATACACAGGTTCACCCATACACAAGGACTCACACATTAACCAGCCCTGTAATGCAACAACCACTCACCACTATACTCACAGATTCACAACCAGATTTGTGAGATTCAGGTGCACACAGTCCCACACCCACCCAGGTTCCTGCCCTGGGGTTGCTATTGAACGCTGTTCCTGCACTGGGCACAGCTCACTGGTATCAAGTGAGAACCTATGGCCAAGCCTACCTGGAGTCAAGGTGGGGGTCTGAAAAGTTTCCAGTCTGCACCCCCTCTGCCCCACCCCAAACTAGCTCTCAGTAGGAAGCTGTTAATGAACTTTCTTCTGGAGTTACTCACCTGGGTTCAAAGCCTGGCTCCACCTTTTCCTGGCTGTGTGACCTGGGACGCTGTGCCAAATTTTCTCCATCTCTAAAACGAAGGTAATAATAGTTACCAAACCTCACTGAGCTGTTGTGAATGTTCTGCCAGAAAATACACGTTAAGCCCTTTACAGGTAGGAAACATTCCTAGCGTGTGGCTGGTGCTCAATAAATATTGGTGTCATCACTGTGTTAAAAGTCAGAGCACTGGGCCAGAGCTGCGCCACAGCCCAGACCCTCCTTCCCAAGCTCCTGAGGGTGGGCAGCCACGAGGCCTGACAAATGGGCTGGAGCGCTCCCTCCTCCAGGGTCCCAGGTGCACGCCCACCACCTCTAGGGTCCCTAAGGCCAAAGGCCTGAGTCTTTTCGCAAAGATGAATGTGGGTCGGAGCCCACCCGAAGACATGGACGAACTGACAAGATAATTCCACGTTTCTGGGCACCGCTCTCTCGCACCCTCAATGAGACACAAACACCGCCCCACATAAACACACACACACCGAGATAAAAGCGCCTTTTGCAGCAGTGGGTGGGAAGGAGAGTGGGGCGGGGCCAGAGCCCTTGGTCGCTGGGCCGGGAACTACATTTCCCAGAAGGCTCTGCTATAAGCCCGTTTGCGTCAGGGCGCAAAGGCTGCTCCGGGACCCTGATGCCCTCTGGGAAATGGAGTCCGCGCCAGCGCGACGCAAAGACTACCGGAAGTTGTAGTTCGCGCCCGTCCGCGCAGGCGCACTTGCCCGCAGCGGTCGCCGGGTTTCTCCTTTGTGGCAGTCGGTGGGCTTTTGTGGGAGGCCGGTCCTCTTGCTCGCGCATCCTTCCGACCGTCGGTCGGTCTGTCCGTCCGCCGCGGGGCCTGTCTGCCGGACGCGCTCTGCGGCCCCTGGCTCCTGACGGCTGAGCCTGAGGCCGGCCCTGGTCCCGGCCCGCAGTGTCCCGGGCGGAGTGTGTGACGGGCTGCGTGGGGCGGGGGTGATGGGGCGTGAGCTCAGCCTGGGGTGTGGGGCGCTTGCTGAGCCTGCCTGACTCCGACCTTGGCGGTGGGGGGTCCGCAGGGGACTTCGCGTGCGTGACCGTGCAGCGGGGACTGCGTGTGCGACCCCCTGGGGCCCCCCTGCAGGCTGTCCCTGAGCCCCAGGAGCAGGACCCGCGCCTCTGGGCCTGGCCTGGGGCCCAGGAGGCTGCAGAGCTGCCCACGCTTCCGGGGAACGCTGCCGAGGGGCGCCATGGAGACCCCTGCCCCGAAGCCCCAGGAGACAGGTACAGTTGGCTCTTCTAGTCAGTGGGTCTGTGGACTTGCGCTTGAGGAGACTGACACTCAGAGAGGTCGGGCTAGTTTCCCAGAAGCACCTAACAAAGTCAGGCCTTCTGCATTCATACCGTGCACACCCGTTTGTTTCCACTTCTCAGGCATGCTGAAGAGGAAGGGAATGGCAGTTTTTCCTTCAGATTGTGCCAGATATTGGGGCTCGCTCCCCACCTCACCTGCAGGGGACGGTTCCTGACTCCTCTGATCCTCCCCCATGCCAGGGGTGGAGTGGGCTTTAGCTCAGCCATGCACCTGGTAGCTATGGGAAGAACAGCCCCTTTGACTCATTTCTCCTCCGCAGCTCTGCCCTCTCAGGAGCCTGCTCTTACCCTCAAAAAGAATCCAGAGGATAAATTGGGTCAGGGTCTCCCGGAAGCCAGTTCCGAGGTGAGTGGTTGTCTTTTCTTCCTTCTGAACATCTCTTTCTTTATGAAGAGGGTTGGCATTTTTCCCCTGCCCAGGATTTTCAGTCATCCAAAGACACACACACACACACACCCCAACCTGGGGGCCTGCTCTCCCTTCCTCAGGAAGCTCTGGGCATGGGAACAGCTCCAATTGAACAGAGTCCAGGTGTGCCCTTGAAATGAGTGCCGCTTGCAGCCTCGTTCAGCCCAATGGGTGGGTCGTTTGCCCAGGACCTGTTTGTGAAACACTATACCAGGAGCTGTGAGGAATGGTTTTAGTGGCACCCGAGCACGTAGATGACAGCTCACATGAGATCACTTCAGTCATCTCCACATGCAGGCCTAGGGGATGGTCCTCATCTGGGGGAGTTTTCTGGGATGGGATCAGGTAGGGGGGTGTGAAAGCACTGAAGGAAGGCTGCGTTGCAGCACCAGGGTAAGAGTGATGGTAGGGGGTGCATCCCTGTGTGCTTTTCCTCTGTGCGGGGACCCTGAAATGGGGCTGTCAAGGAAGAACCTGGAGTTTTAGAGGATCTGGGAGCTCAATAAGGAATTGGCCTTGGGGCCACTTCTGCAGCTAAGTAGGGCCCAAATCCCTCCTTTCACAGATTTTGGGTCTTGTTTCTCATTTTGTTCTACCACCTAAACCACCCCCATCCCTCACAGTATTTAAAAGGGTACAGCTGATAAGGAGAGTTTGCAGTAGTGAAAAAGTCTGGAGGGTTGAGGGTCCCTTTGACTCAGGATTTAGTGATTCTGTTAACCTCCCACTTGAAAGGGGTCTGATTACAGAAAAATAGAAATAACTATAAAACATTATGAGATGTGCCTAGCTTCTGTAATGTGTTAGAATGGTCTGTCATTCTATAATAAACTCAAGAGACATGACAGTCAAATGTAGTACATGATCTTTGACAGGCCACAGGTCCAAAAAACTCAAAGGCAGTTTGGGACAATTGAGGAAATTTGAAAATGGATTTATCTTAGATCATATGTTATCAGCATTGAATTTTTTGGGTGTGATGATCCCACTGTAATTGGATAAGAGAATATACTTAGGATATACAAGGTGAAGCCCATAGTGTGAGATGTCATGATGTCTGCAACTTACCTTCAAATGATTCAGCAAAAAGTACATGTGCGTGTCTGTGTGTGTGCTTGTAACTGACTACCTCAAGGTGGTATCCTTCTTGTGCATAGGTGTTATTCCTAAAAGATCAGCTTCTTAGATCCTTGAGTAACTGGTCCTCCTCTCCTGAGTATTCTTCTCTCCTGGCAGTCCCACTCAGACTCACAGTCAAGTGTTTTGCTCTCCTGGGACATCCCAGACAATCTGTTCTGATTTCCCCACTAGTTTCATTACCACACATCTGCATTTGACTCCCATACCTGCCCCCTGGAATTTGTTTCCTATCCTACAGAATGAAGATTCACAGGACATGGGCTTCTCCCAGTGGGAATAATCCCCAGACAGGCCTGTGCAAGGCTCAGATCCTACTCTGCCCTTCCCAGTTGACACCCCCACACAGAAGCCATGTAGCCTCTGATAGTCCCCTTTCTCCAGCACCACATTCTGACATCTCTGGAGCTTTGTTTCTGCCCATGTTTTTCCTTTCCTCTGCCAACACCATGACCATTATGCTTCATTCCTGCATGCCTCAGTTATGGGCATGTTCTCAGCATGTGTCGTCACCCCCACCTTCTCATCTCCCTGAAATCCAGTGGGTTTTTTGCATCACATTTATTGAGGTGTAATTTATATACAGTAAAGTCCTCTGATTTTAAGTAGAGGATTTGATGAGTTTTGGCAAATGTGTACAGTTGTGTGACCAGCACCACAATCATAAACTAGAATGTTTCCATCACCCAAAAAGTTCCTTCATGCCCCTTTGCAGTCTGTCCTCTCCCCCTGCTCCTTGGCAACCACAATTTTGTCTTTTTAAGAATTTCTTATGGAAATATATAGTATGTAGTCTTTGGTTTCTTTTTAAAAAGATTTTATTTTTAAGTAATCTCTACACCCAATGTGGGGCTCGAACCCACAGCCCTGAGATCAAGAGTTGCTCTACTAACTGAACCAGCTAGGTGCCCCACATAGTCTTTGGTTTCTAATTTCACTTAGCATAATGCTTTTGAGTTCATGTCTTTAAGTGAATCAGTAGTTTGTTCCTTTTTATTGCTGAGTAATATACCATTTGTATTAGGTTACAAGGGCTGCCATAGCAATTTATTGTCTCAATTCTGGAAGTTCAAGATCAGGATGTCAACAGGGTTGGTTTCTTCTGAGGCCTCTCTTCTTGGTTTGTGAAGGTACCTTCTCCCAGTGTCTTCACATGGTCTTTCTCTGTACATGTCTGGCTCCCAAATTTCCTTTTTTTTATAAGGACACCAGCCCTATTGGATGATGACTTACCATAATGACCTCATTTTACCTTAATTACCTCTTTAAAGACCCTATCTCCAAATATAGTCATTTTTCTGAGGTATTGCAGGCTAGGGCTTCAACATATGAATTTGGAGGGATCACAACTCAGCACAAAACACCATTGTATGGGTATTTACAATTTGTTCATTAGGGGACATTAGGTTGTTTCCAAGTTTTGGCTATTATGTGTAAAACCTGCTATAAATGTTTGAGTACAAATATAGACATGTGCTTTAATTTCTCTTGAATGAACATCTGAGTGGAATTGCTGAGTCAGATAGTAAATGTATATTTAATTATCAATTTTATCGGTTATTTCCAAGAGCCATCTTTTGGTTTCATTGATTTTCTCTATTGCTTTTCTATTCCTATTTCATTTATTTCAGATCCTTATTATTTCTTTCCTTTACTTATTTTGGTTTCTTAAAATTGAAACTCAGATATTGATCTGACACCTTTCTTCTTTTCTCATATAGCATCCAATGCTATAAATTTCCCTCTAAGCACTGCCTTAGCTACATCCCACAAGTTTTATATTGTATTTTCACTTTTATTCAGTTCAAAATAGTTCCAGTTTCTGTTATGATTTCTTCTTCAACCATGTGTATTTAGGAATGTGTTGTTTAATTTCCAAATATTTGGAGGATCTTTTCTAGATATCTTTCTATTATAGATTTCTTTTTTTTTTTTTTTAAGATTTTATTTATTTATTTGACAGAGAGAGACACAGCAAGAGAGGGAACACAAGCGGGGGGAGTGGGAGAGGGAGAAGCAGGCTTCCTGCGGAGCAGGGAGCCAGATGCGGGGCTTGATCCCAGGACCCTGGGATCATGACCTGAGCCAAAGGCAGACACTTAATGACTGATCCATCCAGGTGCCTCTCTATTATAGATTTCTAATTTAATTCTGTTGTAGTTAGAGAAGGAACTTTGTATGATTTGCATTTTTTCAAATTTACTAATATTTATTTTATTGCCCAGGATGTGTTTTATCTTGGTAAATGTTCTGTATGCACTTGAAAAGAATGTGCCTTCTGCTTTTGTCAGCTAGAGTGTTCTGTGAATGTCAATTAAGTCCTTAAGTCGAATGATGTGTTAATCAATTGTTCTGTATCCTTACATATTTTCTACTTAGGTGTTCTATCAATTATTGAGAGAGATTACTGTTGAAATTCCAAGTATAATAGTGGATTTGTCTGTTTTTCTTCAGTCCTATCAAGTTTTTGCTTTATGTATTTTGAAGCTCTGTTAGTAGGAACATGTATATTTAAGATTGTTGTGAGCTCTTAATGAATTGATGTTGTGGTAATGACCATTACATAATCATGTAATGATTGTTATATAACACCTCTCTTTGTCTCTGATGATGTCCTTTGCTTTGAAATCTGCTTTGTCTAATGTTAATATTGCCACTTCAGCTTTCTTTTGATTAGTATTTGCAGATTATATCTTTTCTCATTCTTCCCCTTTTAATCTACCTTTCTCTTTGTTTTTAAAGTGGGTTTCTATAGCTGATGTATGTATGGTTGGGTCTTAATTTTTAAATTCAATTTGACAATCTCTAATTTCCAATTGGAGTATTAAGACCATTCACATTTAATGTAATTATTGATATGGATAGATTTACATCTGCCATTTTGTTATTTGTGTTCTATATGTCTTGTGTTTCTTTTGTTTCTGTTTCTCCCTTAACGCATTCTTTTGAGGTAAACAAATACTGTTTTAGTATACTCTTCTTTTTTTTTAATTTTTTTTTTAAGATTTTTAAAATTTATTTATTTGACAGAGAGAGAGACAGTGAGAGAGGGAACACAAGCAGGAGGAATGGGAATGGGAGAGGAAGAAGCAGGCTCCCCGCGGAGCAGGGAGCCTGATGCGGGGCTCGATCCCAGGACCCTGGGATCATGACCCGAGCCGAAGGGCAGACGCTTAACGACTGAGCCACTTATTGGCTGATGCCATCCACTATTGGCACCTGCCATCCACCAGCCCCTCAGATGAGCACCCCTGTTTTAGTATACTCTTAATTTTTCTGATTTTATTAACTTGTTTTTTCCTTTTAGTTACTTTATTGGATGCTGGAGTGAATTTTACTTTGTTGAGTATTGGCTTTTTTTGGAATTCCTTAAATATTTCAGGAATTTGTTCTGGGATGCATTGAAATTACTTAGTATCAGTTGGATCATTTCAAAGCTTCTTCTTAAAGTTTTGTTCAGGTGGGACCAGAGGGGGCACCTGAGTGGCTCAGTTGGTTAAGTGTCTGCCTTTGCGGGTCAGGTCATGATCCCAGGGTCCTTGGATTGAGCCCCACATCGGGCTCCCTGCTCACAGGGAGCTTGCTTCTCCCTCTGCCTGCCACTCCCCCTGCTTGTGCTCTCTCTTTCTGTGTGTCAAATAAATATACTCTTTTTTTAAAAAAAAAAAAGTGGGGCCAGAGAAGTCTTTAGTCTTGGGCTAATTTTGTCAGACCACTGAAGCTGTCCTCTCCTGGGGACTTTACTCAGTGCCCGTATAGCAGGAGGACGTTCTACTCTGGCTGGTCAGAACATAAACCACTCCCAGCCTTGTGTGAGTTTTAATGATTGTTCTGCCTATTTCTTTCTGGTGTTTCTTTTCCTGGTTTGGGGGAGTTTCTTCCCAGGCACATGCCTGTTGGTCCTCAGTCGGTCTCAAGTGGATCCAGAGATCTGAGTCTGTGAAACTCCCTCTGCTCTGGCATGTTGCCCTGGAGATTTTAATCTCCTGGACTCCCTAAACTCTGTTCTTCTTCAACTTGGTGAGACCACAGGCTCTGTCTGGGTTCCACCTGCCCGCACTGCCGTCTGGAAACCTTCCAGGTAGGAAGGTGGGGTGGTTGTAGGGCTCATTTTGTTTCCCTTCTCTCAGTGGTCTGTGTTCTGAGCTGCAGCTTGGCCAGTGTCTTGAAATCAATCATGGTTTTATACATTTTGCTCAGTTTACTAGTTGTTTGAGGTAAGAGGGCAAATCTGGTCCTTGTTACTGTTTTGTGTCTGGAACAGGAAAGCCAATTTTGACCAGGCTGCTGCTTCACTCCTCCAGCCCACACTCAGAAGCTGTTGTCCCTCTCTCCTGCCTTCCCTCTGTCCATCCTGCTGCAGAATACAAGCATCCTCACCCTGGAGTACCTGTCTTCCAACTCTGGCCAGAGCGGCACCTCCCACTCCTCCTTCTCTGACGCCAGAGCTCCGATAGCATGAAGTCTCAGGACGCACAGCTCGGCCACCTCAGCTCACTGTACTCCCAAAGCCCAACTCACCCCATTTCTGGGCCCTTAGCCTCTCTGCTGTGGTGTGCCCCTTCCTGTCACGATTCTGGATGCGGCACAGACTACTCTTTGTTCTTTTCTCATCGGGCCGGGGGCAGGGTCTCCAGCCTCCTGGTGTGCCCAGCCAGAGGGCTAGGAGACGGCCATGTGGGGACTCACAGATGCTGGGTCCTTTCCTTGGGACCCAAGACTGGCATACTTCTACCCCACTTCATTTTCTCCTCAACCACAGGAGGCCCCACTGCTCCCAGTCCTTTCCCCCTAGCTAGAGAAACTGAGGCTCGAGGAAACTAGGCGGCCGGACCAAAATGGTACAGCTAATCCCTGCTCTGCTTTGATTTTCCTTCTTCTTTGAAAATTTACAGAACCGGTATTTGCTGTGTAACAAAATTCCTCAGCAGAGTCTGTTACTAATCTCCTTTCCCTGCACCTACGGTCACATTTCCCTGAGGCATCCAGTGTCCTCAGTTTTGACATTTACTCTTCCACATCTCTCCCCTGGTTCACGTACGCAGACCCCAGAGTACACAGACACAGGGCTTCAGCGTGTCGTTTTAAAAATGGGATTGTACTGTGTACATTCCAGTGCTGCCCTTTGTTCGAATTGGTGTATAATTCACATACCATAAAATCCACCCTTTGCAAGCGTACAATTCGGTGGTTTTGAGTGCGTTCACAGGGTAGTGCAACTGTTACCACAGTCCATTTCCTCAGCCCTGTAAGAACCCCTGTGCCCATCAGCAGTCACTCTAGCTCCCAGCAACCACTAGTTTGTCTTTTTGTCTCTCTGTATTTGCTTATTCTGGGCATTTCACATAAATGGGATCACACAGTATGTAGCTGCCTTCTTCTGGCCTCCTTCCCTTAGTATAACGTACAGCGCCTATCTTTGGCTGGCTGCATTATTTTCCACGGCCGGCCTGTGTGCATGTACCCTAACTTAGCCAGCTGTCCTAATGCCTTGGTTGGTTGGTTTGGGGTAAGAACAGTGCCGCGATCCCCCGCCTTGCATTTGCTTCCTTATGTGCAGGAACTTTTGTTTCTGCCATGCGAGGACCCAAAGGGTATAACAATTCCCACTCCACCAAAAATGCTTCCTTGTGGCCGGAATACTAGGTTTTCATTGGTGCTACTCACTCTGATTAGGGAAAACGCGTGACCTTATTTTTGTTTCGATTTACATTTTCCTGACAAGAAATCATTAGTCTTCTCATAGTCCATTGGAAATTTGCAGTTCTTCCTCCTTGAGTGGCTTTTTCTTATTTTTAAGATTCTGAAACATTTAAACAGAATAAGCACAACCTTCTATGTACCTACTTTGCAAAATTAATGTCTAACTTTTGTCATATTGGTTCCGAATCGTTTTAAAAAATGAAACATTGCAGGTAAAGGCAGGTGCATCCTCCCCCACATCTCCCTTCTCCCCTGCCCTCATCAGTCTGTGATAGTTTCAGAGGACAGTGACTAACAGCAAACACCATGGGGCACCTGCCATCCACCAGCCCCTCAGATGAGCGCTTCACACATAGTAGTAATTCACTGGATCCTCACAGTGATGCCATGACTCAGGGACTATTAGCAGACAAGGCAACTGAGGCACCCCCGACTCATAGAGCTAGTAAGGGCAAGAGTGGGGAGCCCACGTGGGCCACTGAGCTCGGAGCCTGTGCCCTTACCCACCAGGCAGCAGACCTAGATGCATATCACAGTGGGCATAGTTCTCCTCGGCCTGCTTTTGTAACCACTGCCGCACTCTTAATCGCTCCCCACAGGACAGGTTACTCCACTGTGTTCGTTTCCACTGCTGCACTGTATCCTGTTGTGTATTCATCCCTACCAGTGGGCTGCAGCATGTTTCCAGTGTTTTCTTAGCCACTGTAGGCTGGATAGGAATCTCACAGTGGGCTTTCGGACACAGAGAACACACTCTCTCAGCTTTACTAGAGATGATAGAATAGGTTTCACTTTTCAAAATGGATGTCCCCCTTACCCCTGTCCAACGGTGTAAGACCTTCCCATTTCCCCATGGACCAGCCCACACTTGGTATTTCCAGGCTTTAAACATTTTGCCTCTCTGCTACATGTGAAATGGTATCTTTCTGTTTTCTCATTTCGGGATGTCTAGTGTGACTGAGTGTCTCTTCATGTGCTTCTTAATCATTTGCCAGTCTTCTGTGAATCGTCTGCTTATACTCTATGCCCATTTTCTTTTTTTCTTTTTTCTTAGCGTTTTGTTAAGTGTTGCCTGCAGAAAACATAAACTTTTGGGGCGCCTGGGTGGCTCAGTCGGTTAAGCGTCTGCTTTTGGCTCAGGTCATGATCCCAGGGTCCTGGGATCAAGCCCCGAGTCGGGCTCCCTGTTCAGCGGGCTGTCTGCTTCTCCCTGCCCCTCTGCCCACTCGTGTTCACTCTCTCAAATCAATAAAATCTTCAAAAAAGGAAAACGTAAACTTTAATAGAGCAAATGGAAATCTGGTTTCCGGGTTTGCTGTCATACTGGCCAGGGACTTATGGAATTGTCTCCTAGAGGCCCCCACATTTAGATCCTTGCTGCATCTGGAGTTGCATTTTGTGTGTGGTATAAAGAGGGGCTTTATCTTTCCTCCTGTTTTATGTTGGTGTTTGTCTTAGCATGGGTTGCCATAACAAAATACCCTTACTTGGCAGCTTCAACTGCAGAAATTGATTTCCTCACAGTTCCAGAGGCAGGAAGTCTGAGATCAGGGTGCCGGCAGGGTCCGGTTTGCTGCAGCTCTCTACCTGGCTCTCACGGTGCTCTCAGGCGGTCTGTCCTCAGAAGGCACGGGCTGGGGGTGGGGGGAGGATCTCTTTTGTCCTCTTCTCGGAGGCCACCAGGCTTGTCAGATCAGGGCCCACCTTTATGACCCCACATAACCTCAGCTACCTCCTAAAGACCCTGTCTCCAAACACAATCACGTTGGAAGGGAGGGCTTCCACATAGGAATTTCAGGGGGACACAGTTTAGTCTGCAGCAACACTGAGAATTATCTAAAAGTATAAACCACTTTTAGAGCTAAAGGGCAAAGCTCTTGTGACCCCAAAGGATTTCCCCACTCTTCCCGACTGCCTGGTAGTCACAAGTCCTCTCAAGGCTTGATGTTCCGCACCCCCGTGCCTGACCATGGGTGCTGATGCAGACCCAGGGTTTCCAGAGAAACCTGGTGACCCCTGGGAGCTTGGCCGCATGCCAGTCACTCCCAGCAAACAGGTAGGTGGGAGCCAGGCCTCCCCTGCTTAGTTTATTCTTCATTCTTATGTCTAATGTAATGCCCTGTCTACGATTTAAGCCAGGCTCCCATGGCGCCCGCATCTTTAAAGAGCGAACCACCCTTGCCACCTTAGGTCGGCACCCTGATGGGTTTTGAGAGCTTATTTGCTGGCAAGAGGGACCCAGGGTGGGATTGGAGCATGGAGAGCAAGAGGAACATTGGGGATGGTAACCTGGAGGCTCCAGAGTGGGTGAGGAGCCCCAGTCAGCAGAAGAGCCTGGGGTTCTAGAACAGGAGTGCGTGCAAGTGTCAGTGCCAGGGCTGGGGAGGGTAGGCACAGGTCAGTACACGGGCCCAGGGAGGGCAGGGGAGCAGGGGTCCCATGGGAAGGTGTGGGACACAGGCAGGAAGAACTGAGAGTAGCTCCCTTGGTCTCTTGCTGACAGAACTTGCTGATAAGTACAGAGTTTCCTTCGTTAGGGTGTGGTAATGGCTTCCTGTCCAGAGTAGGGTCCTTTTGCGATGGTGAGATTTGAATAGGGCTTCTGGGTTCTTCGTACTATTCTTTTAAGTTCTTAAATTTGACATTCTTAACCCTGGGGAGCATAGCATCTTACCCAGAACTTACAGCAGCCTCCAGCCCACAGAGGCACCAGCACCCAGGCTGGCCGGGTAGCTTGGCCCTCCCAGTCTAGAAGGCCGGGTCCACTTGGCGAGTCCTGGCCCCGGCATGGTGTGTATGTTGGGGCTGTATGATAGATGGCCTGTAGCACAACCTTCCATACTCAGGAGAAGGTCACCAGAGGTTAACCCTTCATTCCTAAGGTCCTCAATCGACATGTGGCTCCCTTGGAACCATGAACACAGTCCGAATCAGTCCCGTCCTGGGCAAATGAGAATGTGCATGTCATTCCAGGAATCAGTGACTTTCAAGGATGTGGCTGTGGACTTCACCCAGGAGGAGTGGGGCCAGCTAGACTCCCCTCAGAGGGCCTTGTACCGTGACGTGATGCTGGAGAACTACCAGAACCTTCTTTCCCTGGGTAAGACAGCTCCTCAAAGCCCAGTGTGCAGTCTGGCCATTCTGCCATGCCATAGGTATTACCAGGCCTCCCTTCGGTGCCGGCCCTGGTGCAGGCCCTGCAGGAGTGGGAGATGTGGCTGCTGCACTCACACTGGGGCTGGGCAGTGCATGTAACTGCCAGCATCCTTGCCTGAGGTGGGGCTGGTCCCGGGCTGGAGCCAGAAGAGAGGGAGAGGGTGGACAGGGGCCTGGGAGCCCAGCCTGCCCTGGAGCTTTCCGAGGGAGACAGGGCAGGGCCTCAGTACCTATGGGGTCCTCAGAGTGCACCCTTGAGTTTGGGTTCTGAGTGTAAGATCCCCCATCCCTGGGGATGGCACACACCTTGGGTGCTGGCCCGGACAGCCCCACCCTGGGGAGCCACAGCACACAGAACCACACACACCACTTCCTCCCTGCAAGCAGGACCCCCAGTCTGTAAGCCGGATGTGATCTCCCACCTGGAACGAGGCGAGGAGCCATGGCAGATGCCCAGAGAAGTCCCTGGAGGGGCTTGTTCAGGTGAGTGGGGGACACAGTGGAAGGACATGCAGACTCCTGCCTCACAGGACCACCCCCCACCCCGCCTCCTTGTGGTCCTGCTTCCCTTCCTTCCTTCAACACACACACAGCACCAACGGCATGTGGGGAACCCTGCTGGAAATACATCGGTGAGCAAAACAGGCAAAGACATCTGCCTTCAACTGGCAGGAGACAGAAATCATGTCTATATCTCTGGAAACATTTCACAAGTGGCACTTGTTGGATGGACAGGGGCGGGGAGTATGTGTGGACCTGGGGTCCAGGGCCTCCCTCACCAAGAAGAAGGCAGAGTCAGCCTGGGGGTGCGGAGAGGTGGGGATCACAGTTCGCAGAGGTGACTCAGAGGGGGACGGCCCTCAAGGGACGTGAAGCTGACAAGAGATAAATTTAGCTTTTAAAGAAATGTACATACATCTCAGGGCCAGAGCACACATTTACAGTTTGCAAACGTTCTGAAGGAAAGACCGAAGAGAGGCGGTCTGGGGGCAGTCTCTTCCCTCCTGGCACCAGGGAGAATTTAGATACAATTAGCATTTCTGGACTTGTGTTTACCCCGTGTTCACGCCCAGCCCCGACCCAGTTCCAACACACAGCCGTCTCTCAGTCGATGTCTCAATATGTCATGTCCAGGGCGCCTGGGTGGCTCAGTTGGTTAAGCGACTGCCTTCGGCTCAGGTCATGATCCTGGAGTCCCGGGATCGAGTCCCGCATCGGGCTCCCTGCTCGGCAGGGAGCCTGCTTCTCCCTCTGACCCTCCCCCCTCTCATGTGCTCTCTGTCTCTCTCATTCTCTCTGTCTCAAATAAATAAATAAAATCTAAAAAAAAA
>NC_138381.1:57404212-57415616 GCF_054177405.1 Leptonychotes weddellii
TATATGTCATGTCCAACTGCCAGACCCCGTGAGCCCTGCTCCGTCCCTCGCCCCCTGGCTCGATTTGGGAGTTCCCCGGCTCCTCCTCCTCCCCGCTCCTTGTGGGCTTGCGGTCCATCTCACCCAAGATGCGAGATGCGTGCCCCTTAGCTCTGGCCCTCGGGCCTTCAGGCACTCTGGCTGTTGGCCGGCCCTCTTTTCTCTGTGCTTATCGGAGGCCCTGTCCGACCTCAGTCTGGGCTCTAGTGGCAGGGCTCTGCCTGCTTACGGAAGATTGCATTTCCTGTTTCTTATAGAAGGGGAGCCCGGGCCTGGGGTGAAGGACAGGTCGTGTCAACAGCAGGGCGTTTACAAGGAAGAGCCTTGCCAGGAGCCGATCACCGAGCCACTGGGGCGGTCCAGGGTCCAGAGCCCCGGTCCGGGCATCGGGCAGGCCCGCGAGGGCCCCGCAGCTGCTTCCGTGCGGGTTGAGGCTGCGCTGCGGAGGTCAGCACCAGGCAGCAGTGGGGACGCTCCCCCAGAGGGGCGCTGGCACGGCCACCAGGCTTCGGAGAAGGATTTCCCCCCTGGGTGCACCCTCTTCACCCCCCAGACCATTCCTGCCCAAGGAGACCCTCCTGGCGGGCCCACCGAGAGCCTCCAGTCCGGCGAGGCGGCCCCCAGGCAGCGGAGCGCAGGCCCAGGGAGAGGCCCCGGCAAGTCCGGCGAGCGCGGCGAACACCCACCGGCGAGCCGGCAGCGGGGAGCGGCGGCCGGGGCCGGCCTCTTGGCGTGCGGCGAGTGCGGGAAGGCCTTCCGGCGGAGCTCGTCCCTGACCCTGCACCGGCGGTGGCACGCCCGGGAGAAAGCCTACAAATGCCACGAGTGCGGCAAGGCCTTCACCTGGAGCACCAACCTCATCGAGCACCAGCGCATCCACACCGGGGAGAAGCCGTTCTTCTGCGGCGAGTGCGGGAAGGCCTTCAGCTGCCACTCATCGCTGAATGTGCACCACCGGATCCACACGGGCGAGCGGCCCTACAAGTGCAGCGCCTGCGAGAAGGCCTTCAGCTGCAGCTCGCTGCTCAACATGCACCTGCGCGTGCACACGGGCGAGAAGCCCTACCAGTGCGGCGCGTGCGGCAAGGCCTTCAACCAGAGGACGCACCTGACGCGCCACCAGCGCATTCACACCGGCGAGAAGCCCTACCAGTGCGGCGCGTGCGGCAAGGCCTTCACCTGCCACTCGTCCCTGACCGTGCACGAGAAGATCCACAACGGGGACAAGCCGTTCAAGTGCGGCGAGTGCGGCAAGGCCTTCAGCAGCCGCTCGCGCCTCACGCTGCACCAGCGCATCCACACGGGCGAGAAGCCGTTCAAGTGCGGCGAGTGCGGCAAGGCCTTCAGCTGCCACTCCTACCTCGTCGTGCACCAGCGCATCCACAGCGGCGAGAAGCCGTTCAAGTGCAACGAGTGCGGCAAGGCCTTCAGCTCCCACTCCTACCTCATCGTGCACCAGCGCATCCACACCGGGGAGAAGCCCTTTGACTGCAGCCGCTGCTGGAAGGCTTTCAGCTGCCACTCGTCCCTCATCGTGCACCAGCGCATCCACACTGGGGAGAAGCCCTACAAATGTGGCGAGTGCGGCAAGGCCTTCAGCCAGAATCACTGTCTCATCAAACATCAGAAGATCCACGCCGGGGAGAAGTCATTCAGATGTAACGAGTGTGGGGAAATGTTCGGCTGGAGCGCCCACCTCATGGAACACCAGAGAAGACACAGCGAGGAGAAGCCCTTTGCCATCCAGTTCAACGAGCACCTGCTGAGCAGTTACTACATGCCGGGAGGCCTGCTAGGTGCGGGGGGCGCGGGCGTGAGCAGCGTGGATCCGATTGACGCCCTGGACGTGGCAAAGCTCCTGTGTGCAGTGCAGCCCTCAGCCGGCAGGACTTCACCGCTGGGCAGCGAGCCTGGAAATTAGTGCGGTGTGCCCACCCTCAGCCTCGCTCCTTCCCTAGAAAGCACAGCAGCTCGGATGTGCACAGCCTGCCCGTGCCTCCACAGTAGAGACTGGCCCTGCCGCCTGTGCCCATGTCCCACGCGCTGGGACAACTCTCTCAGAGGTCATCGCCACCCCAGCGAGCATTCCACTGTAGGAGAGAAGAGCCGAGGGCCATCTGAGGATGTCCCGTCGTCCTGCTTTCCTTAATGAGCTTGCAAGACACTGACACGGAGAATAGGTCTTTCCTGCAGACAGAAAGAAGGTATATTGATCATTGTGTCCTCGGACAGGCTTCTGGCATGATCTCGATCAGGAATTTCCTTTGTACGCGGTTATGTTTAGAATGATAATGATAATAAAAACAAACAGAAGAGTTATGAACAGTATTCCAAGTGAACGTTAGTATATTCCAGGAGGGGAGAATGATCTTGAATGGTGAGGGTTTAGGAAAAGGCAGATTTCCTGGACTCACCTCACTGAAGCAGCTCTACCGCAGAGTCATCTGGTGGTGACAGCGCCGCTGCCTCGGGAGCATGGCCCGGCTTCGGTGCAGCCGGGTCCTGACATGCCAGCATCGGGCCTGGCCATCTAGTCCCCACTGGGAAATGGCGAGCACACAGGTGGGTGCTCGGCGTCCATCCAGGGTCTAGTGTTGGGATAGATGTGTCTAGAAGCGTGCCTTCACCCTGCAGGGCCTCCCTCTGCTCCAGTGAGCTCAGCTCGCCGGCTCAGCCCTACGGGAGGAGCCCCTCCGTGGAGCCTGTCCCGTGTTCTCTGCAGCGGTGGGCGGGGTTCATCTGGAATTAATGTTCGTTCCGCTCAGTCCTAAGCAAGTCTAAGCTGCTTTCTCAGTGATAATACTTTACATTTATATAGAGAGATATAGTTTATGAAATGCTTTTTAGTATACTTTTTAAATTATGGCAGCAAAATAACTACATTTCGGGAAATGTGGAAGTAAGGAAAAAGACCCCCATAATTCCTAATAAACTGCATTTCGCACTTTGATACATTACCTTCTGCTTATTTCAAAATGGATTTTTACATTACTGCAAATATAGTGTATGTATCATTTTAATCTTTTTTTTCCACCTAGCTGCATAGCAGCATTTTTCCCCACGTAACTGAACTGTCTGGAGTTACAATTCTCAGTGGAGAACATCCATTAGATGTTCCTTTGTTGGATGTTGAGGTTATTTCCATGTTTTCACTATTATAGATCATTTCACTGTTATAACCCATTCTTCCTAGAGCATCTTTTTGCATTATACTTCTTTAGCGTTTTCTCAGATTTCTAAAAGTGAAAATTTTGAGATAAAGGAAATGAACAACCTCAGGAATCATTTTTGTATGGTTTTGGTGGTGTGTAAAGTCACACCATTTCATTAGGAAGAAATCGTCAGCAATAGTGGTCAGGTAGGAACGTCCCCCGCATGGCATCTCCCAGAGACGGGGGCCTCCCTGCTCAAAGCTGGGTGTCCAGACTGTCTTCGTTCAGGGCACGGTGACCACACAGCGATGCTCCTGGGCACCTGCCACCCCACTGCATTCCTCCAGAGTGTGCAAGCCGGCCTCCCATAACACGGTCCTCAGGGTCGCATCGTGGCAGTCACAGTCGCTTATCTGACAAGTAGGAAAAGTCCTATTGTACAGCTGCATTTGTAAAAGACAAATACAGTCTGGGCTTAATTCATCATTATCACACTCATTTTTCTCCTTATTTCAAAAGAACTTAAAATGAAAACATCTCTGTGGGGCCCTGGACACAGTGGCTGCTGTCAGCCCTGCAGTGAGTACTTCGAGGTACTCAGCTGAGTGGCACCTTATTATCACTGTACTTTGCACCTTCAATAACTAATGAGGTTGAATATTGAACATGCTTTGATTCTTGGTCTTTTATCTTGAAAATAATTTGAATATACCCTTCCCCCTCTTTTCATTGGAGACTTGATGTCTTTCTTTCATTTACATATAAACTTTTTTTTTCCCCTGCTTACACAAGCAATATGTATGTGCTGAAGAAATTTGGAAAAATATTCAGGAAATTGTAAGAATGAAAGTATCCCTCAGTATCAGTTCATAGGCCACCGCCAGAGGTGCATTTACTTCTGGTTCTTTTCTGTGCACAAAGAATATGCCTTTGCTTTTAAGGCAAAACTAGATTCATTCTCTGCATGTTATTTTTATCTTTTTCCATGTAACGTTTTATGGTGAGCATTTTCCACATTACAAAATATTTTTCAGAAACATTATTGATGGCTGTATCTTTCTCTGTCTTCTCATTGTATCAGGATTGGTCTGTTCCTTTATTGTTGAACATCATTATCTGTACCTATAAATAATTCTGGAACATAAACGCCGTTTTGCCCTTTGATCACTTCCTCAGAATGAATTCTGAGAAGTGGAGTTCATGGGCAGAGTTCACAAACATTGCAAAGCTGTTTCTAGGTCGAACCCAGCACGACATTCTTAATTCTCCCACATGGGCCCCAAGAGCATCCCTTTCCCTGCAGCCTTGCACATACTTGGCTTCATCTCCACTTTTTGTATTTACCATTTTGATACATCAAGAGTGTTAACTGGTTCATGTTTTTTGACCTTTTTCTTCTCTTTGTGTGAATTGTCTATTCCATTCTTTGTTCTTATACACACACACACACACACACACAGCACCTTGGCACATACATTTTTATCTTTGTTACCACATTTTTAATGTACAGAGATGTTCAAATTCTGTGCAATTGAGTCTTTTTGGTCTTTTTCTTTATATTTTTCCTTGGCCCTTAGAAAGCCCCTTCTTTAAATCCTCTTTTGGTTCCATATTTTGCATTTAACTCTTACATCCATCTGTTTGGGATGCAGGTCCCTGCATCATTCTAGAATGGCATTCTTCACTGTTCCTTAGACCTCTCTTTTCTGTTTGTAGCTTCATAATTCACTTTATATGTAGTAGGACTGACCAGGACAGTATTTTCAGTAGGCTTTTTAAAGGGTTTTTTAAAAATCTGTTCTTCCAGATAACCCAGGATTCTTTTTCTCAGAGCTCAACCTCTTCTTGCCCCTGCACACCTCATTGGGATTTTGATTAGAATTAACTAGTGTGTGAAGAATTCCAACAGTCCTATATAACATTCAATCTTCGCATCAAAGCACCAGTCATTCAAATCTGCCTCTAACCATCAGAAAAGCCGTATAGTTTTTTCTTCGTAGGTGTTCTTACATATATGTTCAATACATATGTTTATTGTTGAGTTCATTCTAATTTTGTGGGTTTTCTAAGTCGAGTCTTTCTGTTTTATGTAGGACAACTATTGATTATATATATCTTTTTGTATATTTATTTTATATCTAGCAACTTCATTGAATTATTCTAGGTCTCTAACAATTTACTATTTTATTGCACTTTCTAGGTAATCTGTCATATAACCTGGAAATAAAAAGCTTGCCTCTCCTTTTCATATAGATAG
Organism: Leptonychotes weddellii; assembly: GCF_054177405.1. NCBI lineage: Eukaryota > Metazoa > Chordata > Mammalia > Carnivora > Phocidae > Leptonychotes > Leptonychotes weddellii. The sequence goes on from NC_138381.1 coordinate 57,409,661, forward strand.
CCTTTTGTTTTGTTTCTTTTTAAAACACACGTTGGCTAGCGCTTCCAGAACAGCACTCAGTGTTGGTGGCAGTGGTCATCTGTGGCAGATTCTATTTGGGGTAGGGGACCAACGTGTGTCACCTCAAAACACTTTGACCTCTAAAGATTCTCTTACAGCCGGGGTGACCACATGGCCCAATTCTGAACATCAAGGCTCAGGTGGAAATCTGCTAAGATTTGGGGAAAGTCTTTGCTTTGTATTCCTCCCCCTCCCCTTCTTCCTGCCTAGAACTTGGATGCAATGCCTGGAGGTATAGTAGCCATCTTGTAACCATGAGATAACTGAGGACAAAAGTCACATGTAGTGAAATGGAAAAATAGAAGGATCCTAGGCCTTGGAAGAAATTTTTGAGCAGCTATTTCAGCCACCAACATTCAACTTTCTGAGTTCTTGTGCATAAGAAAATAAACAACTTAAGTCCATTTGTCATTCCTCACAGTTGTTTCATTCCTCACTGGCACAGCATCTGGACCTTTATCTTGACTTGAAGGGAGACAGATCTGCTCTTTCACCATTAGGTGAAATGCCAACTGTTGGCCATGACTGCTTGTTTATCACATTAATGAACTATCTTTATAGACCTGATTTGCTAAGACTTAAAAAGTCAGGACTGGATGCTGATTTTTACCAAACACCTTCTTGGCATACCTCAAAAATGATTCTGTGGGTTTCCTACCTTGTTATGAAGATATAATTGGATTTATAAAAAGATTTTTTAACATTCTATCTTCTCTGCATTACTAAAATAAACCCCATTCACCAGGGGTGCATTTACATTTACTACACATGAACTCACTTCTCTAGGGCTTTGGGTGCAACAAGCAGAATTGTTCAACAGGGAGCCCAAGATTTCATTCAGGTTTTGCCTGGCAGTGAATAACCTGGGATGGGAATTTCTCCTGCGCTCGGCAGGAAGCGTTGCCCCAAATTCAGCTCCTCTCAGCGGCTAGACACCACTGCCAGGATCGTTCTCCTGCTTGCTCAAAAAAAAAGGTGAAGTGGAGGTGAGGGGCCTCCCCGAGAACATGGCATGGTGGCTGGGATGGAACCCATAGAAGATCCCAATTTACAGGATGTCTGCAAGGAGATGCACCAGATGCTACAGATTTCTAGATGATGAGTTAGGACTGACTTAATGTGAATTGTTAAAACAACAGATACTTATTTTGTAACTAGTACAATGAGCAAAATATAGGGTCCATAGCTCTTCCTATAGCTCTTCTCCAGAATGACACTGTTGTTCCTATCCTGACCAAAGTTGTGATGTGACTGACAGGAGGGAGCCCAGGAGCACACACCTGGTCCCAGCCAAGCCCACCCCCTCCACCCCGGGGCTGGCAGCAAGCCTTGCTCCTTGCCAGTCTGCCTCCAGGGAGGCGGTACCAGTGGGAGCCACAGGCAGAGACCGCCAACTAAGAATGAGGGCAGTGGGACAAAAGAGAGTCGGCCTTTGCGCCACCAGGGCACCAGAGGTCCAAGAGACTGTGCTAGTCAGGATGGGGGCCATGGAAGGTGACGCGAGACCCCAGGTAGGGTTGTGGTTCAGGTTGCGTTTGGGGGTTTGGGAATAGGGTGAGGGTTAGGGCTGGGGTGGGAGTTGGGGTTAGAATTAGGGTGCGCTATTTTTCATGCCATGCATACCTTTTAGAGCAAGGAAAAGGATGCCTTGCTCACGCCTGTGAATGCTGGGGCCAACTGAAATTGTACAGCTGTGTCCATACGAGTCCCACGAGCCCATAATTACTCATTCGAGGACCACAGATTTGCAGGCCAATCGGCCCGTCTCAGCAGAAGTTAAAGTTAATTCCAAGCCAGTATCATTTAGGCACAAAAGCCAACTGGCACCCTTTTCATACTCTAATTGTGTAAATCCTTTCAGTAAAATTTTGAATTTCCAATGGAGTCAAGTCGGAGATGTCTGTTTCCATTTCAGTTTCCTCCCCTTATGAGATCATTTTGGGGATGGTTATGGGGTGTTCTCAGGGGAGTCCTCTCCCCTGCCCCTGGTAGGGTACATCTTTCTGCAGGGAGTCTAATCAACAGCACCACTCTCAGGGTGCACCCAATGGCGATTATCACTTCATTGGCTTTATTGGCCCCAGGGTGAATCTGGGAGCAGAGAAGCCCTTTAGCCTGTTTATCTGCAGCTGTACCGCAGAGGACTCATAGTCACTGTGGGTCCATTTGCAGTGATCCCCACTGAGTTATGGTGAGTTGTGTCAGGGTCCCCAGGACCCCCTCAGGCTTGATGATCAAAAGAAGGACTCACGAGGCTCGGAAAGAGTTGCGGTTGATTACCGTGGAAGGATACAGATTCAAATCTGCAAAGGAAAAATGCACATGGGGGCAACAGTCAGGAGAGGTCAGGGACGCACCCCCTGGTATCCCCCTGCAGTGGAATTGCACGGGACCATGCTCATCTCCCAGCAGCACGTGACCACACAGGCAAAGGCTGCTGACTAGGAAAGCACAGCAAGCCTTAGCGGCCAGGGGCACACAGCACCCACGGGACTGACTCCAGCTCCTACCTTCCCCTCCCACTCCAGAGCAAAAGCACACGTTCACAATAAATTGCATTCTTGGGATAAACTTCTCTGGTCAAACTGGGACACAGAGCCCAAGGCCTCAGGCATACATGAACGATCTGACCCACAGAACAATCTAAGGGCTCAGAGATGATCTGAAGGAAGGCTTTTCTTTGGGATGTGCAGGGTTTGAGCGACCCAGGCCTGCTGAGTCAATGCTTTCCTGCCCAGGTGTCCTCCGGCCCTTTAGGAGGGCCCAGGGGAAAACATGTGGGGCCATTTTCCCTAAGGGTTTGTGCCATGGAATGCCTTGCACATTTTCACCTATTGTGCTAAGAATCAGGATCTCCATACAGTAGATGCAAAGGCATTTTGGCCTCGAAGCATCGCAATGAGCCATCTGCTCTTAAGACTGTGGCCCCTAGCACATCATCTGGTGACTGCTTGTCCTCACAGTGCCCTCCCAATGGTGCCATATGACCCAGGGTATCAGCACCTTGTAGAACAAGCGTCTGCCTGCTTGAGACACACCCAACGCTCACAGTAAGAGACCTTCCCCTGACCCTTTATACTAGAGGAGAAACCTAAGGGCTCAATCCCACGACCCTGAGATCATGACATAAAATCTTTTAAAAATAAAATAAATAAATTCTATTATTTATTTATTTTAAAGATTTTATTTATGTATTTGACAGAGAGACACAGCGAGAGCAGGAACACAAGCAGGGGGAGTGGGAGAGGGAGAAGCAGGCTTCCTGCCGAGCAGGGAGCCTGATGAGGGGCTCGATCCCAGGACCCTGGCATCATGACTTGAGCTGAAGGCAGATGCCCAACCAATTGAGCCACCCGGGGGCCCCTAAATTCTATTTTTTAAAAAACTTGACCTGAATGTTTTACCCTGGGGCCTTTATCTAAAGGGCCCGATGACACCATAACCCAATGGAGATCATTGTAAAATGGACCAACATTTAGTAATGTTGGGCATCTCGGCTCCCAGGGTAGTCATCACCGTTGGTGGAGGGGGTGGCCTAATACTGACGATATGGACTGGAAGAGGCAGCCCACAACCATGAGCACATCCTAAGGGAACTATAGAAGCTACAGGATATCTCTGAAGTATATCCTAAGACCACACACACTCTCTGCAAGGGGAGAAGTTTTGCCAGCAGGCTGGGTCCAAGGACCCACAGGGGGACCCTCAGGACCAGCCAAGAGGGTCCTTGGCTTCATGCAGGACGAAATCAAACACAAGCCAGCAGGAGGTGAGAGCTGAATTTATTGACGATAAAGAGAGAGCAGATAGAGACGGAGCATCTGGGAGACTAGGGAAGGAAAGAAGCATGAGCCTCATCTTTGTTTGGGGTTTGGGGTCTGGGGCCTTCTTATTGAGGATCATGGTCTGATGCGTGAGTCTTCTCAGGCATCCAGGAACTGGTTAGAACAAAGACAAGGGCCCAGGTGCTATTCCTCGGATCAGGGGGTTCCTGGCGACGAGATGTCAAGCACCGGTGATCTGGAATGCACGTATGATGGCTTTGCCTGGTCATTCTCACCTGGTCCCATCCTTAGATGTTATCTGTTCTAGAGAAATCATTAACACCTCGTCCCTTACAAGGACATACACTGTTTGCATTCTGAGGCCTGTGTGAAGTGCGGTTGCAGGTCCCAGCAAGAGTAGAAGCAGGAATTAGGAGCAAAAAGCAGGTTTTTGTGGAGTCCTTCAGTTTCCCCATCACAGAAGGAGAAACTGAAACAGAGGTCTGTGATTTGGTTCCATCCAATTTTCAACATTTAATGAACAATTTTGGATTTAGGCCAGGAAAAAGGGCACTGCCTGGCTTCTGCACCTTCATTATACTGGCTCTGAATTAACTTTAACTGCTGCCACGATGCCCTGATTGGCCAGTAAATCTCATCACCCCCCACAAACTAGTAATTTGTTATATGGGATCCACTAGACTCACAGAAATGGACACATCCTGCCCACCGTTCCCAGCATTCATGGCCATGACCTTGGCACTTCCCTTGCTTCATCAAATGAGTGTGGCCTGGAAACTGGTCCGCCCTATTGCCACAGACATTGATGTGTGTGTCCTCACCTTGTGGGTACTTTGGCGGGGGGATGCCAATTATTGAAGCAACCTAGCATAGTTCATTGGGTACATGATTTTACTGGACACTCCAAGGACTGGGAGCCCTAGTGTGTCTGTGTGTGATTGAAAAATGCCCCAGGACTTTGTCTTCTCATCCCATGGCACCAAACCCTTCAACCAAGGAAAGACCCCATTTCAGAATGCCCATGACTGCCCCCCACCACACCTGGTATTGGCAAATTTCCAACATAGGCTTCCCCAATAATCAGATTTCAGGCAAGACTCCAGTATGGGGCGCCTGGCTGGCTCAGTCAGTGGAACATACGATTGATCTCAGAGTTGTGAGTTCGAGCCCCATGTTCGGTGTAGAGCTCACTTAAAAAAAAATCTTTGGGACACCTGGGTGTCTCAGTCAGTTAAGCATCCAACTCTTGATCTTGGCTCACGTCTTGATCTCAGGTCGTGAGTTCAGACCCTGAGCTGGGCTCCACACTGGGCGCGGAGCCTACTTAAAAAAAAATCTGGGGTGCCTGGGTGGTTCAGTCATTAAACATCCGCCTTTGGCTCGGGCCATGATCCCAGGAAGGCTGCTTCTCCCTCTCCCCCTCCCCCTGCTTGTGTTCCCTTTCTCGCTGTCTCTCTCTCTGTGTCAAATAAATAAATAAATAAAATCTTTTTTAAAAAATCTTTACTAAAAAAAAAGAACCCCGGAGCTCCAGGCTCTCTTAGAACAGGTTATAAAGAACATCCAACCTTCTCTCCCCAAACCCAAATCTTCAAGGTGTAGGACCCCCATTGTAGCCTCTGAACTCAGGCAACTAATCCAGCCTTGTTAGGGACACAACAAGCCCCTGGGCTCTGGGCACTACTGGGGACAATCGTGCTATACAAACATGGTGGTCCATTGGTCTGTGCATACCAAGCAACGTTTTTGGTCTTAATTGATCCTGGATCCTGAAGATCCCACTGAATTTAAAGGCGGAACTCCTTATGTCCTCTAGGACATTATCACACATAAAATAGAGTGTGGACAAGCTACCTTATTATTCCAGTGGTTCTGGCTTCCTTTCCCCCAGGATTTCCCATTATGGGATTGAAGTTCTAATTGGAATAAAATAAAAAATTTGCCCCTCAGTATTGGCCTCATCAGATTGGACCCATTAACATTGTTTAATATGGCCCAGTCTTCATCAAAACAGGGACTTCAAGGACGAGACCCGTTACACAAGGTGTATTAAGAGAAGGGTCCATTGCAAAGCAAAGGAAACAGTCAACAAAACCAAAAGACAACCGACC